>NC_066533.1:7366563-7516563 GCF_024679095.1 Eriocheir sinensis
CTATTTTTTTGTGTGTGTATGTATGTATGTATGTATGTATGTATATATATATATATATATATATATATATATATATATATATATATATATATATATATATATATATATATATATATATATATATATATATGTATGTATGTATGTATGAGTTAAGAACGTGTATGTATATAGCTTAGGAATCGTTTCTTTTCATACCAGTCTTGTCGGCCATGATATGCTTCGTCGCCGTCTGGTTCCTTTCAGCTTTTACCAATAATCTCCTTGAAATATTATGTCGCGGGCGTCTGAGGAAGACGTTAACCTTATTTGATGATAATATACGACGCTGCAACATTTCTCTCTCTCTCTCTCTCTCTCTCTCTCTCTCTCTCTCTCTCTCTCTCTCTCTCTCTCTCTCTCTCTCTCTCTCTCTCTCTCTCTCTCTCTCTCTCTCTCTCTCTCTCTCTCTCTCTCTCTCTCTCTCTCTCTCTCTCTCTCTCTCTCTCTCTCTCTCCCTCCCCCCAGGTATCCACGCACACCTGGGGAGGGTTGCAGGTGGGCGGGGTTCGATCTGGGGACGCGGGAAGCTACGAGTGTTGCGCCACCACTCAGCCACGACACTGCTGCTTCGTGACCCTCCATGTGGCAGGTGAGTAGTAGGAGTAGTAGTAGTAGTAGTAGTAGTAGTAGTAGATCAACATTTAACACATAAACGTATAATTTTTTTTCTCATTAACTTGTTTATTTTTACTTTGTACATATCTATTTCCTTCTTTATTTTTCATCTTATTTCTCTTTTTCCATTGCCTGTCTATCACTCACACTTCCTCTCGTCTTCTCTCCTCCTTTATCTTCCTTCTTCCATTCACTCCCGTCCTCTTTTCCTCCTGTTCCCTCGTCTTCTTTCCTCTCCAGTTCACACTTTCTTTTTTTTCTGATATTTCTTCTTCTCATTGCCTTCATATTTTGCTATCATCCCCTCCTCTCCTCTTTTTATCTCTCGTCCTTTATTCCCTCTTCTATTCTCTCCCGTCCTCTTTTTTCTCACGTTCCTTCCTCTTTTATTTCCTCTTTCCACTTTCTCATTTTTTATTTTTCCTTTGTTTCCATTGGCTCACTATTTCACTATCTTCCTCCTCCCATCTCTTTTCTCCTCTCTTTTCTCTTCCCTTCCCTTTCATTTCCTATTTCCACACTCCGTCTCTCATTCTTCCCACTTTCTTTCCTCTTTCACCTCCTCCCTCACTCTTTCCCTCCTACAACAAGACCGTTTATATATTATTGACCAGTCTTCCGTCTCTTTCTATTCTTGCGCCCCTCGCCTCGTCCGCTCCCTCGCTACTCCCCGCCGCCGCCCTGCACCCCTGCCTCCCCCGGTACCCACTACTACCCACGCCCCGTCAGAGCTGGTGAAGGAGCCGTCACTGCGGGGGAAGAGAAGCGTGTTCCTCGCAAATAACACGGCCGCGACCTGGGACGGTAAGCAGGTGAAATAGGAAGAAGTAGTAGGTGAAGGAGCAGGCGAAGTAGGAGGAGAAGGAGTGGTGGGAAGGGAAGGAAGGAAGGAGAGATTGTATTTGAAGTGATTGTGGTGTTGGTGGTGTAAGGAAGGGGATGTGTAGTAGTAGTAGTAGTAGTAGTAATAGTAGTAGTAGTAGTCGTAGTAGTAGAAGGAAGGGAGTGGATAGCAAGAACAGAAGGGGGAAGAAAGAAAGGGAGAGAAAGAAGAGGAAGAGGTTGAGGAAGAAGAGGAGGGGAAGGGGAAGAAGAGAACAATTAGCAGCAAGAGTGGGAAGGAATGAGCTGCAGGAGGAGGAGGAGGAGGAGGAGGAGGAGGAGCGAGGAGGAGGAGGGAAGGGGGAGGGACTGAGTGAAAGGCAGAGGGAAATAATGAGGGGAATTATGTATATATAAGAGCAAGAAGAAGGACAAAGGTGAGAGCTGGAGGAGAGATGGAGAGAAAATAGTTAGGAAGGAGGAGGAGGAGGAGGAGGAGGAGGAGGAGGAAGAGGAGGAGGAAGAGGAGGAGAGTAAAGATGGTGAAAGGAGGTTGAGTAAAAAAAAAAAAAAGATAGAAAATTGCACGCCAGAAAGAGAACGTAAACATGAAAGGGAAAACAATAATAAACGTCATTACGGAAACCACCACCACCATCGCCACCACCACCACTAGCACTACCACCACCACCGCCACCACCACCACCGCCGCCACCACCACCACCACTACCACTACCACCACCACCACTACCACCACCACCACTACTACCAGCAACACTACTACCACCACCACTACCACCACCACCACCAACTACCACCACCACCACCACCAACAACAACAACAACAACAACAACAACAACGACAATAACAGCAACAACAAATGCAACAACAGGAACATTACCAATTAACTCCAAAACCATTTATTCAACAACACCATCATCACCACCAACAAACTTAGCGATCAACAACAACAACAACAACAACAACAACAACAACAACAACAACAACAGCATTATCAACCAACACCTACCCAATCAGTATCAATAATGTTATTTTTTTATAGAGAAACATGATAAAAAAAATAGTTTCAAAAAACGGAACACTATGAACTTGACTCAGTAATATTAGAAAGCAATTTGTTAAAAAGAGTTAGGTAAGAATAATTAGATAAAGCACAATTAGGTAACAACAAGTAAGTTGGAAAATATTTAAGTAAGAACATAATTAGGTAGATAAGAATAATTAGCAAAGAACATAAGAGGGAAGAAAATAAATGAGAAAAAAGAGAAAAGAGAAAATTAATGAGCTAAAAACTGATTAGCTCAGATCACCACCACCACCACCACCACCACCACCCTCACCTCCACTCTACACCACCACCATCCAACCAGCACAACCACCCTCACCACCACCACCATAATCACCTTCCTCACCACCACCATTCTCAGCACCACCGCTTTCATCACCACCACCACCACCTCCACCACCAGGGCGCCTCACGGTGGAGATCCTGGGTGGGCGGGAGGTGAACATCGAGGCGGGGTCACGACTCACGCTGACCTGCCGTGTGACCTCCTCGCCGAGCCCCGCCACGCTGATCTACTGGTACCACAACACCGACCTGCTGCCCTACACCAACGAGCGCGGCGGCGTCAAGCTCAAGGTAAAGAAATGTATATGTGATTTGTCCTCCTTTGACGTTATTTGACTGATTTTCCTTAATTTCCTGTTTCCTCTTACTTCGTTTCTTTCCTTCTTTCTTACATTTCCCTCTTTTCATCAACCCCCCTCCTCTTACTGACAGTCTTCTATATACCTCTTTAATTCCCCCGCAGTGTTGCATCTCTTTCTATCTTCTATCGATATTTTCATGCTGACTGCTCTTCTGAACTTGGTAACTGCATGCCTCTCCTCTCCCGCGGCTCCGCTGCAATCGACTTTTTACTCTAACTCATCCCTATAGTGTCCAGATTCCTTACGCAGGAGTTAACCAGCATCTTCACTCTTTCATCCCTTTCACTGGTAAACTCTGGAACAGACTTCCTTCGACTGTATGTCCTCCTGCCTACGACTTTGCCTTCTTCAAGAGGAGATTGTCGAGACACCTCCCAAAATTGATCTCTCTTTTGGGGATTCATTTGCACTTGCTCTTATAGGAGCAGTGATTCTTGCCCTTGAGCTGTTTCCATTATTGTAAAAAAAATGTATTTCCTACGACTTAAACATTTCCTTGTCACAACGCAGTGCTACTCCCCTCCCCTTCCCCCCTCACACCTCCGGATACGGTAGGAAATTATAAAGGTGAAAAAGAAAGTTGAGATAAGAAGTTGAGTGAAGGAAAAATAAGATAAAGTTAGTGTGTATATGATAGATTGCGACGCGATTCAACGCATTATCCTTTTACCGTCCTCGTTCTCTCTTATTCATCGGTAATTGGAACTTATTTTCTGACGTCTCTCTCTCTTCTCTTCGTCTCCTCTTGTCTTCCTCTCCTTTCCCGTTCGGTGGCATAGAACTCAAGGTAAAGACGAAATAAAGTATACGAGTGTGAAGTTTAGCGAATTACCATTCTTCTGTACCGTTGAAAAGTTACACACGTATTGTAAAACGTTTGGGGCTTTGTTGACGAACGTTTTGCAAGGCCAGGGAGGAGTTACGATTGATTGATTGATTGATAGTTTATTGTTGCAAGTAAAACAACAAAGGAAAAGGATTACGTCGGGTTGTCTTGAGTGTGTGTCCCGTTCGCAGCGCGGAAGCCTTGCAAACCTACCGCCAGGGTCATGAAGCTACCGATGGAAACCCCCGACAACTTCTGCGAGAGACATCCAGGACTTTGATAACATGGTCCTTAGCGTCGATGATAGTTTGTCTCTCCTTATATCTCTTCTCTTATATCTCTCCTTCTTATATTTCTTCTCTTGGTCTTTGTCTCCGCTTCTCTTCGCGACAAATTGGAGTTAATGGAGAAATATCGGAGGAGCTGAGATGTTTCCGCGAGTGGCGATAAATTTTGGAGGTGATCGTAACTTTTGTCCTTATATCTTTTCCGTTTTTTTTTCCTTTGGTCCGAGTCTTTTTAGGGGACCACCTGTACCTCTTCTATCATTTAGGGTGACTAAATTATGTACTTCTCTCCTTATATTATTCTCTTTCTTGTAGCTTTATTCTTCAGGTGACCGACTGTAGCTTTTATATTTGGTAGTGATCGCAACTTCCGTCATTCTCTCTTTCTTTATCTTCTCTTTCTGATAACTTTTTTTTTTTTTTTTGGCGGGATATGTACTTCGATCCTTCTACCTCTCTCTCTTAATCTTCTTTCCCTTATACTTTTATTCTCTAGGGGGCACACTTTATTTCGTTTATATCTAGACGGTGATTCTAACTTTAATCCTTTTCTCTTCCTCTATATTCTCTATCTGGTAACTCGATTCTTTTTGGACGGGGAATGTACTTCGATCCTTCTCTCTTTCCATATCTTCTCTCCTTGATGTATTGACTCTTCAGGGAATCAACTTTATTTCGTTTATATTTTTTCTTCCTCTATACTTTCTTTTTGGTAGCTCGGTTCTTTTGGACGGGGAATGTACTTAATCGATCCTTCTCTCTTTCCATATCTTCTCTCCTTTATATAGTGATTCTTTAGGGAACCAACATTATTTCTTTTATATCTTCTCTTCCTCTATACTTTCTTCTTGGTAACTCGATTCTTTTGGACGGGGAATGTAACCTCGATCCTTCTCTTTTTCCATATCTTCTCTCCTTTATATAGTGACTCTTTAGGGAACCAACATTATTTCGTTTATATCTTCTCTTCCTCTATACTTTCTTTTTGGTAGCTTGGTTCTTTTGGACGTGGAATGTAGTTCGATCCTTCTCTCTTTATAGTCCTTAGCGTCGTTGATAGTTTGTCTTTTCATATATTTCTTCTCTTATATCTTTTCTCTTCGGTCTTTCTCTTCGCTTCTCTTCGCGTCAAACTGGAGTTAATGGAGAAATATCGGAGGAGCTGAGGAACCAACTTTATTTCGTCTATATTTTTACGGTGACTCTTAGTTCGATGCTTTTCTTTTCCTTCATATTCTCTTTCTGGTAACTTCAGTCTTTCAGTAGGGGACGAATTGCACCTCTTCTATATTCAGGTGGTGATTGTGACATCGAACCTTTTCTTTTTCCTTTCCTTTTTTTCTTTCTCTGGTAACTTAAGTCATTTTGGGGATCATTTGTTCCTCTCCTCTTCTCCCTCCTCCTCGTCTCTTCGTGTCTTCTTTTCTTCTCTTTCCCTGCCGTGGTGGAAGGCCCGGGGAAGAGAACAGCACAGTGGCGAAGTGCGAAGTGGCGGGAAAAGCTAATAATAATAACTTTTGTGACCTCCTTCTCTCTCTCTCTCTCTCTCTCTCTCTCTCTCTCTCTCTCTCTCTCTCTCTCTCTCTCTCTCTCTCTCTCTCTCTCTCTCTCTCTCTCTCTCTCTCTCTCTCTCTCTCTCTCTCTCTCTCTCTCTCTCTCTCTCTCTCTCTCTCTCTCTCTCTTCCTCTTGTTTTCCATTTTTCTATTTTCTTTCTCTTTCTTTTTCTTTCTCTTTTTTCCTTTTTTCTTTTTCTCTTCTCTTTTGTTCTCTTTTTTTCTTTTTCTTTCCCTTTCTTTCTCTTTCTTTTTTTTCTCTTTTCTTCTCTCTCTCTCTCTCTCTCTCTCTCTCTCTCTCTCTCTCTCTCTCTCTCTCTCTCTCTCTCTCTCTCTCTCTCTCTCTCTCTCTCTCTCTCTCTCTCTCTCTCTCTCTCTCTCTCTCTCTCTCTCTCTCTCTCTCTCTCTCTCTCTCTCTCTCTCTCTCTCTTCCCCCCTCCCCTAAGGCTAAGTTAACCTCAATGTGATGAAGAAGAATTAATGGACATAAAAATAGTAATGCTAATCTTTGTTTGCCTCCCTCACGAGTATTTTTTCTTCTCTTGTTTAATTCACGTGTTTAAACCTTTTCCACGAGCTTATGGACTTATTAATTATGGTAAGCAGTGTTTAAAAGCGCTGGTAGTAAGGTTGAGTTCAAGTTCTCCTCTTTCCTGTTCCCTCTCTCTTCTCCTTTATCTCATTTTCCTCTTCTCTTCTTCTTTTCTGTTCACCTCATTTCGTGTTCCTTTTCGCCTTTGTCTTCTTTTCTTTTCTATGTTTCCTTTTTTGCCTCTCTCTCTTCTCGTCTCTTCATCTTCTTCTCACTCCTGTTCTCTTTTTCATTTCTCTCCCCTCTTTTTTATTCTTTTCTTTTCCTTTCGTTCTCTTTTATCCCCTCTTCGTTTGTTTTCTTCAGTTCGCTTCTTTCAGTTCCTTCTCTTCGCTTCCTTTCCCCTTCTCTTCTTTTCCTTTCTTTTTTTCTTCCCTTCTCTTCTCTTCTCTCGTTTCCACATCTTTCTTTTTTTTCTATTCTTTTCCTTTTTTCTTGCTTCTTCTCTTCGTCTTCTCCTCCTCTTTCTTTTTCTCCAGTTTTTTTAATTCTACTTTCTCCTCCCTCTTCTCTTTTGTTTCCTTTTATTTGTTTTCTTTCTTTGTTTCCATTTCTTCCCTTCTTTTCTGTCCACTTTCTTCGTTTTCTCCTCTCCCTTCTTTTCTCCATTTTTTTTTATTTACTTTCTCCTCCCTCTTCTCTTCTCTTGTTTCCTTTTCTCTGTTCTTTCTTTTTCTTTCCTTTCCTTTCCTTCTTTCTCTCCTCTTCTATTCGTTTTCTCCTCCCCTTCCTTTTTCTCCAGTTTCTTAATGTTCCTTTCTCTTCCCTCTTTTCTTCTCGTATTTCCTATCTTTTCTTCTTTCTTTCCTTGTCTTCCCTTCTTTTCTGTTCTCTTCTTTTCGTTTTCTCCTCTCCCTTCTTTTTCTCCGGTTTCTTAATTTTACTTTCTTCTCCCTCTTCTCTTCTCTTGTTTCCTTTCTATGTTCTTTCTTTTTCTTCTTCTTTCCTTTCCTTCCCTTCTTTTCTGACCTCTTCTCTTTTCTCAGTATTCTCTTCTCTTTTCTTTTTCTCCAGTTTCTCAATTTCACTTTCTCCTTACTCACTTTCTCCTTTCTTCTCGTATATCCTTTCGTTTCTCCTTTCTTTCCTTTTTTCTTTCCTTGTCTTCCCTTCTTTTCTGTCCACTTTTCTTCGTTTTCTCCTCTCTATTCTCCTCTATCAATGGGCTAAGTCTTGTTAAAGGATAAGAAGATAAACGAATATAATTTTTTCGAACAAATAACGCCGATAAACATTCTCCTCCACTTGCTAGTAATAATTTTCTCTTCCATGTTTCTCTTCCCGTTTTGGAGTGGCCTTAATCTGTTGTAAGTAAGATGAAGAGAGATGAAATTAGAGCTTTGGATGGAGTGCACTAACATCAGACAAAGAGAGAGAGAGGCGGAGGATGTTGGGAAAAGCCTTTGTCCAGTTGGGAACTAATACTGGTTAATGACGATGATGATGATGATGATGATGATGATGATGACTATATTATGCTCTGTTACCGACCGACCTCCAGTTCTCTTCTTCACTTTCTCCTCTTCTAATTTCTCTTTTGCTAGTAAACTTAAGAAAAGAAAGTAAAGGAAAGAGAAAAGAGGAAAGAAAGAGAGGAGATAAGATTGTTTGTTCTTTTATTTTCTTTCACTTATCTTTCTTTCTCTTCTTGTCTTTCTTTTATGCTCTCTCATTTACTACCTTTTCCTTTTTTTCACTAATCTTACTTTCTCTTCTTAACTTTCTCTTCTGACCTCTTTACTTCTCTTCCTTTTGTAACACGTTTTGTCCACACTTTTTCCTCTCCCTTTCACTTTCTTTTATCAACTTTCTCTTCTAACTTCTTCTCCTCTCTCCTTTCTGTATCATGTCACATCTTATCTCTTCTTCTTCTCTCCTCTTTTCTCCTTCTTTTCCTTTCTTTTCTTAAGTTTACTATATGTCATCTATTTTGCCTTATTTTTTACGCTAATCTTACTTTCTCCTCTTAACTTTCTCTTCTGACTTCTTTTCTTTATTTATCTGCCTTTTGTACCTCGTTCACTCTATTCTATTCTCCTTCGCTTCTCTCCCCTCCACTCTCTTTTATCAACTTTCTCCTCTAACTTATTCACCTCTCTCCTTTCTGTATCATGTCACATCTTATCTCTTCTTCTTGCCTCTTTTCTCTTTCATTTTCCTTCTCTTCTTAAGTTTCTCCCCTAAATCCCTTCATGTACTTTTCTCTTTTTCTGTTATTTCCACTTACTATTTTCTACATACTCACTCTCTCCCCTTCCCTTCTTGTCTTCCTCTTCTATTTTCTTCTTTTCCTTTCTCCTCTTCGCTTCCTTTCCCCTTCTCTTCTCTTCCTTTCTCAATCATCTTTTCTCCCCTCTCTTATCTTCTCTTGTTGCTGTTCCTCTCCTCTCCTCTTTTTCTTATTTCCTATCCCTTTCCTGTTTCGTCTACTCGCACTCTCTTCTCCCTTTCTCCTTCTCCTCGACTTCTCTTTCCTCGTCTCCTGTCATAAGTTCAGGTGAGGTGAGGGGTGGGGGGGGGAGGGAGTAGGAAGGGAAAGCATGCCCAGGTGTGCGAGGTCTTCTGATTAATGAGATAAACTTTAACCTTCTCTCCGTACCTTTCAGCCCTTCCTCAGTTCCTTTTCCTCCCTTTCAATTTTTCCTTCCTCCCCTCACTCTCTTTCCCCCTTTTTTCTTCAGTTTCTTTCCTTTATTCTCCTTTCCATCTTCTCTCTCCCCTTTCCTTTTTTGCCCTCCTTCCCTCTCCTCTCCTCATCCTTCTCATTCCCCTCTTTTTCTTCATTTTCTTTCCCTCTCTTTCCTCTCTTCTTCTCTCCTTTCCTCCTATTCTTCCCTCTATTTTCTTCTTTATCTCCCTTCTCATTCTCTCCTCTCCTCTTCTTTCCTTCTCCTCTTCCCCTCTTTTCTTCTTTATCTTCCTTCTCCTACTTTCCTCTCCCCATCCTCTTTTTTCTTCCCTTCTTTTCCTTCCTTCCCTCAGTCTCCTCTCCTTTCTTCCTCCCTCTTCCTATCTTTCCTTCTTTAACTTCCTTTCTTCTCTCCTTTTCTCCTCTTCTTCTCTCCCCTCTTTCCTTCCTTTACCTTCCTTCTCTCAATCTCTTCTACTTCCCTCCTCTTCCTCTCTCCCTTTTTTCCTTCTTTACCTTTCTTCTCTTATCCTCCTTTCCTCTCCTTTCCCCCTCCTCCTTCCCTTCTTTATTTGTTTACCTTCCATTCTCCTTCCCTCCTCCTCCTTCATCACCTTTCCTCTCTCTGTTATCCTGTTTCTCTCCCTACCATATTTTCCTCTTCAAATTCCTTCCCTCTCCTCCTCATCCTCTTTCCTCCCCTCTTAATCCTCCTTCCTTTCCTTTCCTTCCCTCTCGCGACCTACTTCTTCTCAAACTGATTAAACAACTAATTTCGCAACTTCGGCTAAATCTATTTCCCTCGCTGCCCCGCCGAGCATCTTTTCCGTCTCTCCGCCGCAGCCTCCACCGTTTCCACCTGTCGTTTACCTGTTGCCACCTGTGTGTTCGGCCTCCCTTCACCTTCACCTTCACCTTCTACTCGTTAGCGCTTCCACCTTTAACTTTTACGAATTTAATTACTATATTTTTTTTAAGGGTTTCTACATATATTTTTTCGTCTGATTTCCCACTCGTTATTCCTAGTATATCATTTCTACATTTCTTCTGTCTAATCCATCTGTCACTTATGTATTTTTGTTTTCACTTTTTACTCTCGTTTATTACGTATCTCCTTTACTTCCTACATTAAATCAGTAAATCACCTTTTTTTCATACAATTTCTAACTTTTTTTTCACCTATTCCATGTTTTATCCATCATCAAATCCTCTACTTCATCTCTCATTCTTACTCATTTTATTTATTTTTCTTTCAATTTCTAGCGCCTCTATTTTTAGCTTAGTTCTTAGAGTTAGTTTGGCGCTCCAGTTGACAGTCTACTTTTATTTTCTTCCACTCATCTTTGTAGTTGTATCTCCACGTCTTTTATTCTCTTATTTTTACTCGTCCCTCGTCTGTTTTCTTTAAGGTAAAAACGAATGGCCTTATCTCTCACTCCCTTTCCCTTCATCTGTCACTAATCCTCCTCATTCCACTTGTTCTCCTTTCTCATTCCACCTTCAACTTCTCTTTCAACTCATTTCGTGTACTATTTCCTCCTTTTTATTCGCCCTTCATCTGTTTTCTTTAACGTAAAAATGAATGGCCTTATCTCTCACTCCCTTTCCCTTCATCTGTCACTAATCCTCCTCATTCCACCTGTTCTCCTTTCTTACACCATCTTCAACTTTCCTTTCAACTCATTTTCGTGTATTATTTTCTTCTTTTAATTCGTCCTTCATCTGTTTTCTTTAACGTAAAAATGAATGACCTTATCTCTCACTCCCTTTTTCCTTCATTTGTCACTTATCCTCCTCATTCCACTTGTTTTCCTTTCTCATTCCACCTTCAACTTTCCCTTCAACTCATTTCGTCACTTTGTCCTTCACATCTACCCTTTTTTCAAACACTCCCATCCCACATTTCCCCATTGCATTCCTCTCATTCCCTTTTCCTTCATTTGTCACTTATCCTCCTCATTCCACTTGCTTGCCTTTCTCATTCCACCTTCAACTTTTTCTTCAATTCATTTCGTCACATCTACCCTCTTTTCAAACACTCCCATCCCACATTTCCCCTTTGTATCCTTTCCTCTCATTTAAACCCTTGAAACATCCATTCCGGCACCTCTATCCCCATATTTCTGTACTTTATCTCATTTAAACGCTCGTATTTATTCATCTATTGTCCCAGAGCAGCCATCTCCCCTTTCTCTCCCTTATTTATGGTTCCAACACTAATTTATATCTCTCCGTCACCCCTTTCAGCATCTCTCTCTACCCATGTTTACGCGTCTCACTCCCTCCTCTCTCCCCTCTATTATCTCCGTCCATATATTTCACCTTTTTCGCCTTTGCAAGACCCCTACAGTCATTTATATCCCTCACTCACCTCCCCAGTGTTTGTCTCTACCTATGTTAACCCGGTAGCTGCTGGGATCGTGTTTCTTGAAGGCCCCTCCAAGCGAATTAATAAGAAAAAATCACCACTCATGCAAACCATTTCATAATATATATCAATGCATTTGTGATCTATTTGCGGGTGTTTATGTCATGGTAAAAATATGGCCCGTCGCTGGTACACGGTGAAGCCACAAGTTTGGGCCCTCGCTGCTACCGGGTTAATTAAGCGTCTCATACCATCTCGTAGCCGTAGAGTGGGAATGAGATGTAAGAGAAGGAATACCCACGTGAAAATGGATTGCATATTTATAGGAGAGGTAGAGACGATTGAAAATGGCTACGAAATGGGGTGAGACGTATAATATGGGTAGAAAAATGTGATGGAGAGGTGGAAGAAAGATACAAGTGAGTGTAGGAAAAGGAAAAGAAGAGGAGAGTGAGAGTAAGAAAAGGAAGGTGAAGAGGAAAAGACGGAGGGGAGGAGGAGGAAGAGGAAAGGAGAGTGAGAGTAAGAGAAGGAAGGTGAAGGGGAAAAGATGGAAGGGAGGAAGAGGAGGGAAGGAAAATGGAAACAACTTGTGAGGAGAGGAAGGAAGGTGAAGAGGAAAAGACGGAAGGGAGGAGGAGGAGGAGGAGGAGGAGGAGGAGGAGAGGAGAGTGGAAGTACAATGCTCTTTCTCCTTACTAACTTTATCTGGTGGACGTTGCTTGGGTTATCATGGAGTGTTTCGTGATGTAAGTGACAGTTTTAAACGACTTTCTGCACCAAGAACGGAAGAATCACATACGAAAAACCGGACATATAATCTTCTTTCTGCGGCCTTGGAGAATAATCGTAATGGGAGACTGATATGTTTAAGAATATGGACCCTAGAGTTAAATATCCCTTTTGCTTAACACCGTCTATCTCTCCTCCTACTCTATCTCTCTCTATTCTATCTCTCCCCTGCAGATAAGGTGATTGCATTCCTTCTCTCGCATGCTATTTCAACTTATTATCTCTTTTATCTTTTCTATCCTTGCGCTGAATGCCCCTTTGCTTAACACCGTCTATCTACCGTCTACCTCTCCCCTTCTCTATCTCTATCTATTCTTCTCTCCCCCGCAGATAAGGTGACTGTATTCCTTCTCTCGCATGCTATTTCGACTTATTTTCTCTTTTATCTTTTCTATCCAAGCGCTGAATGCCCCTTTTGCTTAACGCTTTCTACCTCTCCCCCTACTCTATCTCTTATCTATCCTATCTCCCCAACGCAGATAAGGTGATTGTATTCCTTCTCTAGCCTGCTATTTTCACTTATTATCTCTCTTATCTTTACTATCCTAGCACTAAATGTCCCCTTTGCTGAACGCTTTCTATCTCTCCCCCAACTCTATCTCTATCTATTCTATCTCCCCCGCAGATAAGGTGACTGTATTCCTTCTCTCGCATGCTATTTCCACTTATTATCTCTTTTATCTTTTCTATCCTAGCGTTGAATGTCCCCTTTGCTTAACGCTTTGTACCTCTCCCCTACTCTGTCTCTTATCTATCCTATCTCCCCAACGCAGATAAGGTGACTGTATTCCTTCTCTCGCATGCTATTTCGACTTATTTTCTCTTTTATCTTTTCTATCCTAGCGCTGAATGCCCTTTTTGGTTAACACTTTCTACCTCTCCCCTACTCTATCTCTATCCGTTCTATCTCTCCAACGCAGACAGGGTGACTGTATTCATTTTCTCGCACGCTATTTCGACATACTATCTCTTTTATCTTTTCTAGCCTAGCACTAAATGTCCCCTTTACTTAACGCTTTCTATCTCTCCCCCGACTCTATCTCTATCTATTATATCTCCCCCGCATATAAAGTGATTGTATTTCTTCTCTGGCATGCTGTTTCCACTAATTACCTCTTATCTTTTCTATCTTAGCGCTGAATGCTCCTTTGCTTAACGCTTTCTACCTCTCCCCTACTCTATCTCTATCTATCTCTCCCCAACGCAGATAGGGTGATTGTATTCCTTCTCTCGCATGCTACTTCTGTCTCCGTCTCCGCCTCCGCCAGTTCTTCTCCCCCGCACAGTTGCTATCCATTTACAGGGGCCTTGTCCGCCCTCGTATGGAGTATGCATCTCATGTGTGTGTGTGTGTAGGGGGGGGGGGGTCCACTCACACAGCTCTCCTTGACAGAGTGGAGTCAAAGGCTCTTCGTCTCATCAGCTCTCCTCCTCATACTGATAGTCTTCTACCTCTCAAATTCCGCCGCCATGTTGCCTCTCTTTCTATCTTCTATCGATATTTTCATGCTGACTGCTCTTCTGAACTTGCTAACTGCATGCCTCCCCTCCTCCCGCGGCCCCGCTGCACACGACTTTCTACTCATTCTCATCCCTATACTGTCCAAACCCCTTATGCAAGAGTCAACCAGCATCTTCACTCTTTCATCCCTCACGCTGGTAAACTCTGGAAGAATCTTCCTTCTTCTGTATTTCCTCCTGCCTACGACTTAAACTCTTTCGAGAGGAGGGTGTCAGGACACCTCTCCTCCCGAAATTGACATCTCTTTTTGGACACTCCTTTGACCTCTGTTCGGGAGCAGTGAGTGGCGGGCTTTTTTTTATTTTTTTTTATTTGAGCCCTTCAACTGTCTCCTTAGATGTAAAAAAAGAAATTACCTCTTTTATCTTCACTGGTCGGTTTTCTCTAACAAGTATTTCCGAAGGTCGATATGGAGATTCATCGGATTTTCATGATTTTTTTTCACGTTCATGGTGGAGAAGAAGAAACAAACTACCACCAAGGCCATTAAACTAAACATGGAAATGCCCAAAACGCTTACGAAAACCTTGTTAAATACATGTGCTTGGAAGGAGAAAGGATTATAAGACGGTCCTCTATCCTGGCGCTAAATGCCCTCTCTCTGTCTCTCCCCGCAGATTGACCACGGGACCGGGGTGACCCTGGCTCGCCTGGAGGTGGCCGGGGTGCAGACAGCCGACGAAGGGGTGTACTCGTGTGTCCCCGCCGGCTCCCACCCCGCCTCTGTCCTGGTCCACGTCCACCACGGTCAGTTTTATACCCGCGGGCGGCCCCAGAACGTTCCTTTAGGTTTTAAGAGGGTGATTAAGTCGGTTTTATTATTTATTTTTATTTTTATAGCCGAGGAAAAGTCCGCTGCGGCAAAATAATGTCGAGAAGGAGCCGGAAAAATAAGACTGCTGGAAGGTGAATTAGAGCTTTTGCGAGTACTGAGCGGTTGGTTCTTTCTGAGTTTTTTTAAAATTTTTTTATTAAGGTAATGGAAGTGGTTTATTGTTTACGTGTTTTTTTTTCATGTCTCATTACGTCACTGAATGCTACAGGGAGGGAATTAGGAAGACTTTTTGCTAATATTTAAGTGATTATTATTTTCATCATCATTTTAGGTAGTTGAAGGACGTAGAAAAGGAATATGATGAAGGTTTAAAGCTTGTCAAAATCTCCTAACGTTATCACACTCGGGGCAAAACAACTACATACTATACATACGGTAATACTATGAATAACTCTATACAAGGAATACTACGGAACGAAATAAATAGAAAAAGAAAAATCCACACAAACTCACCTGGCGCTATTATATAAGATGTAAATATTTCGGAGACTAGAAATACGATAATGCTCTAAATATTATGATCATCTAACTAATACGATACTCTAATGTTCTCCAGTGCCACAGAAACCCATAACAAAGCTTTCATGTGCAAACTATTTCGGCGCAAGATTATTTTCGCTATAGAGATCAACGAATATTGTTCCTTTTCGTTGTAGTGGATTTAACGTATATCGGACTATCCAACACACACACATACCAAAAAAAAAAAAAAGACTTCCTTCCTTTCTAAACATACTAACACCATTTTTTTTTTTTTACTTTCTTCCGTTAACCTCCTTTTCTATCCTTCTCTCTCCTTATCCTCATCCTCTCCCTTCCGTCCTTCGTTCTCCTCTTCCTACTATCCATACCATCCTTCCCTCTTCTCCTCTCACCTTTAGGATAACATTACGTACTCGATATTGCCTAACACTCTATTAAGCCAATCCATTTATGCGTGGATGCGAGTCTGATGCAAAAAAGACTGTAAATTCCAAGTATAAAAATATTCTAATTATGCTCCTAATGCCACTTATTCCCCTTACCCATTCCCTCATAAACTTTCACAGTAATTAATTCCGTTACCTTTCTTTCATTTATATTTTCCTACCACGCAGTACTATATAAAATTCATGTATAAATGATATCCTACTTATACTTCTAAATCCACTTATTCCCCTTTCTTATTCACTTTTAAACTTTCACACTAATTCATTCCGTTGCTTTCTTTTATTTATATTTTCCTATCACGCAGTACTATAGAAAATTCATGTATAAAAGATATCATGCTTATACTTCTAAATCCACTTATTCCCCTTTCTCATTCCCTCCTAAACTTTCACACTAATTCACTCCGTTACCTTTCTTTCATTTATATTTTCCTACCACGCACGACTAGATAAAGTTCATGTATTAAAGATATCCTACTTATACTTCTAAATCCACTTATTCCCCTTTCTTGTTCACTTTCAAACTTTCACACTAATTCATTCCGTTACCTTTCTTTCATTTATATTTTCTTACCACGCAGTACTATATAAAATTCATGTATAAAAGATATCCTACTTATACTTCTAAATCCAGTTATTCCCCTTTCTTATTCACTTTTAAACTTTCACACTCATTCATTCCGTCACCTTCTTTCATTTATGGTGCTCTCATTTACCACGCACTTCTATATCAAATTCACGTATAAAAGGTATCCTACTTATCCTCTCTAATCTATTTGGTATCCTTTCTCCTCCCTCGTAAGCTTTCACACTGATTCATTCCTCTACCTTTTCTCAAATTTATACTTTCTTTTTTCATCTATACTCTGCTAACACGTACTCCTACCTTACATTTCTATATTGTTTTTCTCTCACACAAACCCTCTAAAAGTACATTCCAGCACCCTATGCCTCGTATTTTAACACTTTATCGCTTTTGAACCCTTTTAACACCCCCTCCGTTGTCCCTGTGCAGCCATTTCACCTTTTTCGCCCTCATATGAGCCCACCGAGCACTCCCGGACACACGGATTCAGAATAATTTGTGCAGTCCGGCTTTTCCACCCTCCGTCAGCTGTTGCAGTGGGAAAGCATTGAGTCAGTCACGTCAGGAACTAGATTACCTCTCAAACTTTTCTTAACTCCTGCTCAGAGCACACTTACGTATTTCTCTTCCTTTAGCTCCTGGTCTGGTCTGCTCTGGTTCCTGTAAAAGTGTCCTTGTGAGCTATGAGATTCGCAAGACGCGTTAACATCAAAGGCAGAATTTACTCGATGTATGGCGCCTCTTATAATGGTTTGAATACACATACACACACATACGCACTTTATTTCTGCCCTCCCCCTTGTAACTTAAACGCTAAACTAATATTCAGAGCGATAAATACTGCAAACCGTTTTGATATTAAGCACACAAATATGCTATCTTTTTTATCATATGACTACACACACACACACACACACACACACACACACACACACACACACACACACACACACATACACGTACACCCACATACCAACACACACACATACAAAAAAAAAAAAACGACTTCCTTTCTAAACATACTAACACCATTTTTTTTGCTTCCTTCCTTTGACCTCCTTTTCTATCCTTACTCTCTCCTTATCCTCATCCTTTCCCGTCCTTCGTTCTCCTCTTAATCCTATCCATACCATCCTTCCCTCTCCTCCTCCTTCTCTTCAGCCTATCCTTTCCTCTCCTCTTCCTTCTCTTCAGCCTATCCTTTCCTCTCCTCTTCCTTCTCTCCATCTCCTCCTTCTCTATCTTCCTTTCTAATTACTTAAACAAAGGGAGCGGCAAACCTCATCTCTTCTTCTCCTCCTCCTCCTCTTCATCCAATCCTTCCCTCTCCCCTTCCTTCTTTACATCTTTTCCTTCTCTATCTTCCTTTCAAATTACTTTAACAAAGGGAACACCAACCTCACCTCTTCTCCTCCTCCTCCTCCTCTTCATCCAACCCTTCCCTCTCCCCTTCCTTCTCTGCACCTCCTCCTTCTCTATCTTCCTCTCTAAGTACACTTACAAAAGGAGCCCCAAATCTTCCGCCGTTATGAACACTTTACTCTCTGCTTAAATAATAGAGGCACGCGAGGACTAAGCCAGAATTTCCCTGACTAAAACATCGACGTAATGAATCTTTTCTTTCTCAGGGGAGCAAGACGCCGCAGTACAGCAGGAGAGGATCAACACCACCACCTCCTCCTCCTCCTCTTCCTCCTCCTCTTCCTCCTCCTCCTCTTCCCCTCATATCTCCTTCTCTTCTTTCTCCCTTATCTTCGTTCCCTCTCTCGCCCTTCTCCTCCTCCCCTTCATTGCTCTTTTACCTCCTCCTTCCTTCACTGTCTCTCTCCTCCCTTCCATTACTCTTCTCCTCCCCTTTCTTTTCTCCCCTTTTCTCCTCTTTTACCACTCGATGGCTAGTTATCCTTCATTTCTTTCATTTCTTGTTCTAATCATTTCCTCCATTGCTTTCCTTCACTTCTTTCCTTCGTTTTCTCTTGTCCACTCCTTCGTAGCTCTTATCCCCTCTCCTTCATTCTCCACTTTCCTTCATTCTCTCTCTTTCATTCCCTTCCCATTACTAACTTTTCTTCTTCCCTCGTCCTCTATTTTCCACCTCCTCCTCCTCCTCTTCGTCCCTTCCTTCCCTCTCCTCCTCCTCTTCCTACTCAACCCATCCTTACCATTCCTCCTCCTTCTTCTATTCTCGTTCGTTCCTCTTCTCCTCTCACTCACACCCTTTACCCTTCTCCTCCTCTCCCTCCCATTCTTCTCTCTCCCTCTTCTTCTTTCCCTCTCATTTATTCCTTTCCTCCTCATTCTCTCCATCTCGACCTCCTCCATCTTCCTCCTCCTCCTTCTCTCCCTCGCGTCCTGTACCATCGTCCTCCTTCTTCTCTCCCTCCCATCCTTCTTCCTCCTCCTCTCCCACTCGACCTCCTATGTCTTCCCTCTACTCCTCCTCCTCCTCCTCTCCCTCCCGCCTCTTCCCTCTTCGCGATGCTTGGAAATAAAGTGCAAAAGATGTTGTTTGCTTCCTTTCTCCGTGCACTTGTTTGGGGTTGCTTTATGTTCGTTTGCCTCAGTTTGGGAGAGAGAGAGAGAGAGAGAGAGAGAGAGAGAGAGAGAGAGAGAGAGAGTGTGTACTACGCATTACCCACCCACTTCAAGAACATGAATTAGCTAACACCAGGGAGAAAGAAGAAGAAAGGAAGTGTTACAGAAAACTTGGAGATGATGAATTTTAAAGTAGATATGGAAATAGATAAAGGTAGATAGATAGATAGTTAGATGTAGATAGATAGAGATAGATAGATACACAGACAGATAGACGCATATTAGATAGATAGAAAGACAGAGTAATAGATAGATAGATAGATAGAGAGAGAGATAGATTGAAAGATAGACAGATAGATATATTTGGATAGATTGATTTAAAGACATATTGATGGACAGACATAAATAGATTGGGACAGATAGATAGGTATAAATAGATGAATAGATAAGATGAACATAGTAAGTTACTGGTTGAGATAGACTGATAGATGGATAGATACATGGATATAGATAGATAGATAAATAGATGGATATAAAAAAATGTTCAGAAAACTAAACTAATAAGAAAATTATAAGGTAAGTAAGGAGTCCAATACATTCTGAAACACATAAAAAAAGTTAACGACAACCAATAAGAAAAAAATCCTAATAAAAAATAAACGTAAAAGAAGGTCAGAAGCGGACTCAAAAGAAACGCAACATCTAAAACCCTTGAAAGATTCCCCTCGCATAATCTCCCTTCCTTTCTTTGGGCTCGTCATCCTCCCCCCTCAGCGAGCGTTCCCGCGAGACAATAATAAACATTACACTCAGCAAGCATACGGGCGGCGCGCAGGGGGTGGGTGGGAGACAGACCAAGGGGGAACCGACCCACAGGATTTCTTCAACGTTTCTTCCACATTTCTTTACTCCTTTTCACCTTAACGTCCCGGGCTGTATTTCTCCACCTGCGAGCGTGTCCCATTTAGCAGAGGTCAAGGCTTTACTGCTACGGTGTGGAAGCTAACTCTCCTCTCTTTATTTCCTTGCATTATTTAGCTACGAGAGAGAGAGAGAGAGAGAGAGAGAGAGAGAGAGAGAGAATCTTTTTCCTTTTAAGTCTTTCTAAGGAGGAGTGGCACAGGAAGGAAGGGAGATAATAAAGAATGAGAGAACAAGAAAAAATAAGGTAAAAAGAAGGAGAAAAAGCAAATGATAAATATAAATAAAAAGGAAAGGTGAAGCGGAAGATGGAAATGCAAAAGTAAGAAAGACGAAGAAGTGAAATAAAGATGAGAGAGAGAGAGAGGGGACGAAAGAGTGAATAAAGAATAAGTGAGAGAGGGAGGAGGCAGAGGAAGAAAACAGATAAAGAGGGAAGAGAAGGGGGAAAGGAAAGAGATAAGATAAAACACAATAGGACAGAGAGAGAGAGAGAGAGAGAGAGAGAGAGAGAGAGAGAGAGTTTGTTTTGTTTATTCCAGAGTGCAGACTTCCACTGTTTTCCTTTCCTGTTCTATTCATATTTCTCTCTTGATGTTTCTCTCTCTCCTTCTCCAGTCCTCTCAATTCCTTCCTTCCATTTTTCCCTGACCTCCTCCTCCTCCTCCTCCTCCTCCTCCTCCTCCTTCTCTAACTGCAGTCCCTCTTTCTCCTCTTCCTCTTCTTGTTACTTCTCTTTCCTCTCGTAAGTCTATCATTCTCTTCCTCTTTTCTACTGATTCTTCTCCTCTTCCTCCTCTTCCTCCTGCTACTCTTCTTCTTCCTCCTCCTCCTCCTCCTCCTCCTCCTACTCTTATTGCTACTCCTCTTCCTAATCTCCTCGCTTTAATTTAATCTTATCGTATACTCTCTCTCTCTCTCTCTCTCTCTCTCTCTCTCTCTCTCTCTCTCTCTCTCTCTCTCTCTCTCTCTCTCTCTCTCTCTCTCTCTCTCTCTCTCTCTCACTTTCAATTTTCCTTTTTCAACTCTCCATTAGGTAATATTCGCTCTCTCTCCTTGCCTCCTTCCCTCCCTCCCTCCTTCCCTCTCTCCCTCTCTCTCCCTCCTTCCTTTCTTCTCTTCGCCATTCTCCAAAGTCCACTAAACCATCGGCAGCGAGAGGAAAAGGATTATTATAAGAGTTAAAAATAAAGATGGAGAATGGAAGAGAAATGGAAAGAAAGTTTTGCTCCTCTTCAGAACGGGAGAAGGAGAAGAAGGAGGAGCAGAGGGAGGAGGAGGAGGAGAAGGAGGAGAAGGAGGAGGAGGGGGAGAAGGAAAAATGGCATGGGGGTTGAAATGGTAAAAGGGAGTTATAGGAGAAACGCGATCAGAAAGGAGGAGAAAGAAGAGGAGGAGGCGGAGGAGGAAGAAGGAGGTGAAGGAATGAGGTGTTTTAAGAAGGGAAGAGAGGAAGCCAGAAGGATAAAGATAAAATGAATGAGATAATTAAATGAGAGAGAGAGAGAATGAAGAAGATAAAGTAAGGGAGAGAAAAGAAGGAATGAGAAATGTGAGAAGGAAGAGGCGACAATGGAAGGGAATGGAGAGGACGAAGTATAGGAAGAAACGAAGGGGAAGAGGAGGAAGAAGAAAAGAATTAGAAAGGATGAAGGAGAGGGTAAAGGAAGGAAAGAAAAGGGAGTAGGGAAAAAGAAGGATAAAAGAAAGAAAATGAAGGAGGGAAGAAATTGAAGGAGAGGAGAAAGGTAAAAAAAGAAGGGAACAAGTGTTAATAGCACAAAAACTGTGGTAGATCGGCGTCCCATGACCCTCCAACAACCCCCCAACAATTTATATTACGCAACTAGGGGTCTAAAATGGAAAATGCTGACAAGTAAAGATGGCGCCACTATAAACACTTGCCTGCGCCACAACGGGCTGGCGCCGACCTACAATGAAGGCCTACCGGCGCCACAGCCCAAGACGTAAAAAAAAAAAAAAAAAAAAAAAAAAAAAAAAAAAAAAAAAAAGCTGACTTCGTTTATAATGCCATGTTGTAGGGTTCATCAGGACTAACAAATGTTATTATGCAATGTAATGTCTACAATGCATGGGTAAGCCAGGAAAACAACTTGAAGAGAACAACAACAACAACACTAAGATGGACAATCTGTTGATCGGCGTCTGCGGCGCCGATAAAAAAAGAGGAGGAGGAGGAGGAAGAAGGAGGAAGAGAATAGGAGAGAAAGAGAAGAGAGCAACGGAAAGAAGAGGGAAAGTTAAAGAAGGTGAAAGAGGAAATAAGGGAAATGGATGATAAGGGAGAGGGAGAAAGAAGATGGAAGATGAAGAATGATGGAAGAATAGTGAGGGAAAAAAGGAGAAAGAAAAAAAGGAAAGAAAAAAATATGGAAGTTTAGAATTGGAAGAGGAAGGAAGGGAAAGTAAAGGAAGAATAAGGAAGAGTGAGTGAGAGAGAGGAAGAGAGAGGAAGTGAGATTAGGGAAGAAAAAGGACGATCAAGAGAGAGGGAAAAAAGTGAGTGTAAAGAAGGAAGAAGAAAGAAGGAAGAGTTAAGAAAGAATAAGGGAGAGGGAGTAAAGGAGAGTAGGGAGATTAAGGAAAAGAGACTGGAAAGAGAAGAGGAAGAAACAAATAAGGGAGGATAAAAAAGAAAGGAGAAAGGAGGAGAAACATGGAAATGCAGGCAACAGAAAGCCTATTGGCTCATTACGAGGCCGCCCGCTTGGGTGATTTAATCTGCTCGACCGCCACTTGGGGCTTGGTGAGCAGATGAAAGCACCTCGATATTGAGGAGCAGATGGAAGCCCCTCGTTATTCAGTTTACTCCCGACGCAGCGAAATGACGGTCGATTCTATATTTGAAGGAGTTGATGGTATTCGCATTCACTACTTCTGAGGGAAGATTGTTCCAGTGGCGGATGACTCGGTTTGAAAAGAAACTCCTTCCAATGTCTGTGTTACATCGACTCGACTGAATGGGTAAGCCGTTATTTCTAGTTCTTGAGTTGGTTTGCAGTTCAAAGAATTTGGAGTAATCGACGTTATTGAACTTTTTTAGATACTTGAAGACTTGAATCATATCCCCTCGTAGGCGTCTTTTCTCCAATGTAAAGAGATCGAGTCGCTTGAGTCGTTCCTCGCACGGTTGAGCCCTGAAGGTTGGAATCATCTTTGTGGCGCGTCGTTGAATCCTTTCCAGTAGAGCAATGTCCTTTCTGTAATTGGGAGACCAGAACTGCACTGCATACTTGAGGTGCGGTCTTACCATGGAATTATACAAGGATAGCATCACGTCTGGTGTTTTACACTCGAAGTTCCTCGCTATGAACCCGAGCATAATGTTGGCCTTGTTGTATGCTTTTTTACAGTGATTCGCGTGTTTCAGGTCACTGCTGATAGTGACTCCAAGATCCTTTTCCTCCTGCATCGCTTGCAGAGGTCTCCCATTCATGATGTATGTATGGTTACTATTTTGGGACCCAATGTGCATGGCTTTGCATTTGTCAACATTAAAAGACATTTGCCATTTTTCCGACCATTCGATAATGTGATTGAGGTCTTTCTGAATGATTTCGCAGTCGGTCTTTGTGAGGGCATCTCCACCCACCTTGGTGTCATCTGCAAATTTCGATATTGTGGATTTCAGTCCTGATTCTAGGTCATTGATATATATGATAAAGAGGATGGGTCCCAGCACTGACCCTTGAGGCACTCCACTAGTGACTGGAAGCCAATCGGAAGGCTGTCCGTTGATTAGTACTCGTTGTTTTCTGTCGGTGAGCCAATCTCTTATCCACGCGATCAGATTGGCTCCGATGCCCGCCGAGTGCAGTTTCTTAAGGAGTCGCTCGTGCGGTACCTTGTCGAAGGCTTTCTGAAAGTCCAGGTATATAACATCACTGGGAATGTGGGCATCCCAGTTCTAATATATACCTTGGAAGAAGTCTAATAAATTCGTAAGGCAGGAGCGCTTGTTTCTGAAGCCATGCTGGGTGTCGGAGATTATATTATTGTTTTCTAGAAACTTAACAAGTTTATCTCTAATAATCTTTTCGAGTATTTTTCCTGCCACTGATGTCAAACTTATGGGCCTGTAGTTTAATGCAACGCTTTTGTCTCCTTTTTTGAAATTCGGTGTTACGTTCGCCATCTTCCAGTCTTCCGGGACCTTGTTTAGTTGGACTGACCGGTTGAATATGTTAGTGAGTGGTTGAAGTATTTGTTGTTTAAGCTCTTTTAATAACCGCGGGGACAAACTGTCGGGTCCCGTTGACTTGTTCGTGTCGAGTTTGTCCAGGTACTTTTTTACTTCTTGGTCGCATATTGTGTCAATTTCCAGCGGCGTGATCTCACTCGGCGGGTCAGGACCCTCGGGAATGGTTTCGATGTCCTCGACTGTGAATACGGATGCAAAGTTACTATTGAGGATTCTGGCCATCTGTTTACTGTCCTGAGTTACAGATCCAGTCTCGTCTGTCAGGGGACCAATATTGGATTTTACTTTCTCTTTCGATCTTATGTACGTGAAGAATTTCTTGGAGTTAGTTTTGATTTCGCGCGCTATTTGCTTTTCATAGTTGCGTTTGCTACTCCGAATAAGGCTGCGACAAGCTCTGAGGCTGTTGTGGTACTGTGTGCTGGCTTCGGCCGTAGCATTCTCTTTCATCAAATTATAATTCCTTTTTTTTAGGTTTACTGCCCTTTTTATATCTCTGGTCATCCACGGTGGATCTACGGCCCCATTTACTCGCCTGGATTTCGTAGGCACTGTAGCCTTCTCTACTTGCAACAGCTTATCTTTGAAGACGTTCCACGCGTTGTCGATTGTATTGTCGGTGATGCCAAGTTGGTCCCAGGTCGTAGGGGGAAGCAGCGCACGGGCTAAGTTGAAATTTCCTTTTTTGTAATCTGGTATCACTGACGGATTATCTACGAGTTTGTGACATATATTGATATTAAAACGGATTAAGTGGTGATCGCACCCATTAAGTTTCTCACCAACTGTACAGTCGCGAATGAGGTCGGGGTCGCTTACTAATACCAGATCCAGCAGATTGTTTTCTCTTGTTGGTTGAGTTACAACTTGAATGAGGAACGAATCCTCCACCATATCTATAAGCCTGTTACCCTCTTGATCTCCAGTCATCAGTCCCCAGTCAATGTTAGGGCAGTTAAAGTCCCCAATTATAATTGCTTCCTTGCTTTGTGTTACAGAGTGAATCTCTTCGTAGAGGGCAGTGTCATCGGCTGCCTGTTGTTTCGGAGGCCTGTATACGGTTGCAAGTGTTAGTTTCTTGTTATTTGCGGTTATTTCTACGTAGACAGAATCGTATTTCTCTGCGTCCTGTTTGTCTATTTTTATGGCAGGGAGTGTACTTTTTACGTAGCAGACTACTCCTCCTCCTTTCTTGTGCTTTCGACTTTTGTGGAAGCTTTCGTACCCAGGGAATGACAGTTCGGATTCTAAATGAGTAGAGTTGGCCCAAGTCTCTGTGATGGCTACCACATCTGGTTTCTCTGTTGCAATATACGCCCTAATTTCGTCCTTTTTGGGTATTAAACTACGTGCATTTGTGTACATGATAGAAATGTGGCCGTGACGAGTTGTACCAGTTCGCTTGTCGGAGGCGTGGTTAGTTACACAGTTTCTTGTGAGTCGCACTGACGCTACGGGTTGGTTGATCAAGGGCTGCCTTTGCCCCGTCCTCGCCCGCCGTTTTTTGAAAGGCTTTTCGACAAGCTTTTCACTGCCTCGTCCAGAAGCCTCCCGAGACGCGCCGATCCAACCTCATTCAAGTGTAGTCCATCGTTCCAAAACAAGTCTGGGCACTCAAAGAAGTGATGCCAGGCATTTGTAAACGCCACGCCTTCGTCGTCACAAATTTCCTTCAAACTAGTATTGATGTTGCTCGCTTTGCTGTTGAAGCCGGCGTAAGCGCTGATTCTGGGTAGAATTCCAGAAACAATGACGTGAGGGGACTTGGTCTTGTAACGCCGAATGACCTGACGGTATTTTGATAGTAGGGCCTGAGTTTGAGTAGACTGAACGTCATTTGTCCCCGCGTGAATCAAATAAACTATGTCTTCCTTCGCGAGTTCCGTGACAGCATCGACAGCTGAAGTAATGTCGTCCAGTTTGGCTCCCGGAATACAATAACGCCTCCGCGTCTCTGTATTCCTGCCGCAGAATTCCGTTAATTGACCTCTAACCAGCGAGTCCCCTACAAGTCTAACAGATGTTTTCAGCTTGTCTGTGCCCCGAAACTGTGGCTGATCTACGCAGACCACAGCAGGAAGAATGGTCTTGTGGCGTCTAATGGATGAGTAGTGAGGAGTGGGAGTGTGGTGGCGACTGGACGTGGAGGCGTTAGGAGGGCTGGTAAAGGAGAGGGACAAGGGGGAGCCAAGGGAAGATGAGGAAGAGGCGGAAGGGGTTGACTGCGGGGGAGTAGAGGAGGAGGATGTTGATGATGTGGTGTGGGGAGAAGAAATGTATGAGGAGGGGGCCGAGGCGGAGGAGGAGGAAGGGGCGGAAGGGGTTGACTGGGGAGGAGTAGAGAAGGAGGATGTTGAGGATGTGGAGGAGGGGGGAGAAGAAATGTATGAGGAGGCGGCAGAGGCGGAGGAAGAGGAAGAGGCGGAAGGGGTTGGCTGGGGGGGAGTAGAGGAGGAGGATGTTGAGGATGTGGAGGAGGGGCAGAGGTGGAGGAGGAGGAAGGGCGGAAGAGAAGAGTGAGGAAGAGGAAGGGAGGAGGAAGAGTAGGTCGTGGTGGTGATGGTGGGATGGGTGGGGAGGGGCGGGGTGATGGCGGTGCTGGTGGTGGAGGGTGAAGAAGGGGGGGTGTTGGCGGCCTGTGGTGATGAGGTAGAGGAGGGAAGGGAGGAGGCGGGGGAGGAATGAGAAATGGAGGGGGCTGAGGAGCAGGAGGTATGTGATCGGGTCAAAATTTCGGAGAACGAAGAAGAAGAAAAAGAAGAAGAAGAAGAAGAAGAAGGAGGAATAGGGAGTTGAGGGAATGACGTCATGGTGTCCCAAAGTAACGCATTGGAGCGTTGTAGATCCTCGTTGGTTGTTTGTAGTGCCTGAATACGTAAGTCTAAGACACAGTACCTACACATCGAGTCGCTGGTTTGGTAGTGAATCGCAGCATATTTCTTTGAACAATTACAGCAATTGAAATAGTTGGACGGCATGATTACTTCTTTTTTTATTTACTGTTGCAAGACGATATAACTGTGAACTTTACAGTTAAGATGAATTTTGTATCCGCGTGGGCTATGGTGAACACCTGGAGGGAGGCGGCTTTAAATCGGTCGAGTCTATGAGGGCCCACACGTGTTTTCCCTCCGGGATTAAAATTCTCTGGGGGATTAAACTTTTCCTCCTTTTCAAAACAGGTGTGCTGGTATACGGGTCAAGCTTTGTACTTCTACGTTAGTGACAGATTTTCTATGTTAGTTAGACACAAGAAGCTCACTGTCTTTCACTGGGTGCTGTGTTAGGTCGTGTAGTTGTAATCCTACTGAGGAAAGACAGGAAACACAAAAAAGTCGATATATAACTTAACCACTCGTGGATCAGCAGGGAAGTCCTCTCACTGTAAGGTAATCCTCGCAACACTTCAAACAGGAGTTAGACGCGTCACAGCACTGAGTTAGACGTTAATTAATTAGGTTGAGTGGTGCTAAATAAGACAGGTAAACAAGCACAGTTAGTCGTTCGATTTCTGAGAAGGCGTACGGGCCTATTTAAGTAACGGTTAATTAAAAACGTGGATGAACGGATTTCAAAAGTTGTGACGTTAAAATGTAACACACGGAGTCGATTCACACACAAAATAACAAGTGTCGTTTCACCAGACGAGGTGAAAAGCAAGGTTAAGGTTTGATGCCGCAGCAGCAGCAAGAATAAGGGAGAGAAAGAGGGAGGTAGAATGCAGGAGAAAAGAAGAGAGCAAAGAAAAAAAAAGGAAATGCAGAAGAAGGGGATGGAGGACTAATGAAGGAATAAGGGAAAAGATAGGAGGAAAAGAAGGGAGAGGAAGAAAAAAAGAAAAGGAAATGAAAGAGAAAGGAGGATAAAGAAGGAATAAGGGAGATGAAGCAAGGGACAACATGGGAGAGAAGTGAAAGCAAGGGAGAGGGAGGGAGAAACAAGAGGAAAAAAAGAGAGGAAGAAAAATAGGAATATGAAGGAGGAAGGGAGATAAAGAAGGAATAATGGAAAGGAAGTAAGAGAAGAGGAAGGGAGAAGGAGGGAGAGAGGGAGAGAAAGAGACAGAGGGAGAGAATGATAGTAGGGGAAGGAAAAGGGATAAAAGAAAAGAAAAAAATAAGTGAGTGTATAGAAGGAAAAAGGGAGTAAGGGAGGAATAAGGGAGAGTAAGGGAAATATAAGGGAGAGGGAGGAAGGGAGAGTAAGAAAAGTGAGGAAAAGAAAGGGGAAAACGAAGTGAAGAAGAAGATAAGAGAATGTAAAGAAGGAGGAGAAGGAGAAGGAAGGAATAAAGGAGAAGAAGTAAGGGAGAGTAAGGGGGAAGGAGGGAGAGTAAGGGGGAGGGAGGGAGGGAGGGTGTTGTTGGCCAGTCCCTTGTTGGTATAATGAGTTAGTAAGTCATGTGTAAAACATTCATCATCTCGAGAAAATTCCTTCGCCCGACATTATTTTCCCTCCTTCTCCTCCTCCTTCTCCTCCTCCTCCTCCTCCTCCTCCTCCTCCTCCATTAACTTCCTCTTCCTCCTCATTCTCTACCATTAGCGTCGTTCTCCTCCACTCCCCCCCATTTTTTCCCTCCTCCTCCACTGCCTCCATTACTTTCTTCCTCCTCCTCTTCCTCCTCTTCCTCGTCTCCCTCCTCCTCTTACTCTTATTCTTCTTCACTCCATTAACTGTCTTTTATTATCCTCTCCTCCTCCTCCTCCTCCTCCTCCCCTCTTCTTTTCTTTTCCCCTACCTTTATTATCCTCCTCCTTTTCCTCTCTTTCCCTTCATTAGCTATCTTCTCTTTTTTTTATCTTTTTCTTCCTCTTCCTCTTATTCTCATCCTCTTTCTCCTCTTTCTCCTCTTCCTCCTTTTCTTCCTTCTTCTTTTCCCCATCCACTTCATCAATTAGCTTCCTCCTCCTCCTGTTCTTTCCTCCCCTTCTCTCCTTCCCTCTCCTCTCCCTCCTCTGCCTCCTCTCCACTTCTCATTTTTCTCTTTCTCCTGTTTTCTTTTTATTCTATCCTTCCCCCAAGCCTATCCTTCTCAAGTATTTTATTCTCCTCTTTTTATCTTTTCTTTTCTTGTCTCACTTCCATTATTTTTTCTTCTCGTTTTTTTCTCGTATCAAAATCATCTTGTCAACCTTTTTCTCCTCCTTCTCCTTCTATTCTTTTATTTATACTTTCTTTGTTCACCCTTCCTTCTGTTCTCTCATTTCATTTCATCTTATTGTTCCCTTCTTATGTTTCCGTATTTTTCTTTCTCTCCTTCTCTTATCCCTTCATTCTCCTTTCCTTCCCCCTCTCCTTCCTTTCTCTTACATCCAGTTCTTTTCCCTTCTCTTCTTCCTTTTTCCCTTCTTCCTTCCTTCCCTTCATCCTTCTCTTATCTTACATTTAATTATCTTACTTCCTATTCTTCCCTTTCCCTTTTCCTTCCATCCCCTTCTCCTTCTCTTCTCTTACGTCCAGTTCGCTTCCTTTCTCTTCTTCCCTTATCTCTTCTTCCCTCCTTCCCTCTATCATTTCCTTCTCCTACGTCCAGTTCTCTTATTATCTATTCTTTCCCTTTCCCTATCTCCTTCTTTACCTCTATCCTTCCCTTCTCTTACGTTCATTCAACTTCCTTCCTCGTCTTTTCCAATCACTTCTTTCCTTCCCTCTATTCTTCCCTTCTTTCTTATCCAATTTTCCTTCCTCTACTTTCCGTTTCTCTTCTTTCTTCCTTCCCTCTATCCTTCCTTCCTGGTCTTTTCCTCTCACTTCTTCTTTCCTTCCTTCTATCCTTCCCTTCTTTCTTATCCAATTTTCCTTCTTCTACTTTCCGTTTCTCTTCTTCCTTCCTTTCCTCTATCCTTCCGTTCTCTCCCAGTTATCTTCTCTCCTCTCCTTCTCCTATCCTTTCCTCCTCCTCTCAATCTCTCCCAACGGCCCCATCTACTCTCTCATGTTCTTCTCTTCCCTCCCATCCATTTGAATCTTCCTCCTTCGTTACTTCACTTTTCTCTTGTTTACTTTCCCTCCCTCCCACCTTTACTCTGTCTCTCTCTCTCTCTCTCCCTCTCGTTCTCTCGCTCTCTCTCTCCCTCTCGTTCTCTCGCTCGCTCTCTCTCCCTTCTAGTGAACACCAACCTATCAATTTCAGAGATAAATAACGAGGTGAGAGAGGGAAGGCGGAGGGGAAGTCGAGAGGGAGAGGGGAGGAAAAAGGGAAGGAAAGAGGGGAGGGAAGAGGGGAGGAAAAGGGGAGAGGGAAAAGAGCGACTGCAAACCTTTAGAAAACTTGATAAATGGCCTCAGTTTGGAAGTCTAGAACGGTCTTTAGGTCTCTCTCTCTCTCTCTCTCTCTCTCTCTCTCTCTCTCTCTCTCTCTCTCTCTCTCTCTCTCTCTCTCTCTCTCTCTCTCTCTCTCTCTCTCTCTCTCTCTCTCTCTCTCTCTCTCTCTCTCTCTCTCTCTCTCTCTCTCTCTCTCTCTCTCTCTCTCTCTTTGCGTGTTAAGTCCATTAGAAGACAATTAACAAGACATATTTTTATTCTTTCTTTTCTCCTTCCTTCCTTCCTCTCCCCTACACTCCCCTTCCCTTCCCCTCCCCTTCCTCTCAATAACCTTTACTCTACCTTCCCTTCCCTTTGTTTCTCTCCCTCCTCCTCCTCCTCCTCCTCCTCCTCCTCCTCCTCCTTGCACCAGGTTCACTTAAAGGTTTTCTATAAAGGGTTCCCGCCCATGAGAACAATCAAGGAGAGTCGACACCGTGGCGACAGTTTTGGAAAGTCACCCCTAAAATAACATTGCCACCAGGACCCCGGGTTGTATATTCGCGTGACCCTCATGACACTCTTTTAAAAATGGTCCTGCGTGATGTCTTTAAGAGGGAGAGTGCGCGTGTACGAGAGAGAGAGAGAGAGAGAGAGAGAGAGAGAGAGAGATTTACACAGATTTACATAGAAAATCAGACCACACAGACCCCATGGTCCAGACTAGGTGGTCTGTCCTTAAACCTAAGTGATTTTACATTAATCAGATGGCTCCAAAACGTTGCTTTTCTACTCTAGTTAATATTAAGTTCAAGGAAGTGACGGTCGAGCTTGTTTTTAAAGGAGTCAATCGTGTTACACTGGACCACTGATGGTGGGAGCTTATTCCATTCTCGCACTACAACGTTGGTGAAGAAAAATTTGGTGCAGTCTGAATTTACTTGTCTGCATTTGAGTTTTGTGCCATTGTTCCTCGTTCGCAAAGTGTCATCGATCATAAACTAAACAATGTTGATCTGTCTACATTCGTGAAACCATTAAGTATTTTAAAACATTCGATCAGTTTTCCTCGGAGGCGACGTTTCTCAAGAGAGAACATGTTAAGGGTGGAAAGCCTTTCTTCGTAGGATTTGTTGCGCAAGGAAGGGATCATTTTTATTGCTCGACGCTGAACACCTTCTAGTTTAGCAATGTCCTTTGCATGGTGGGGAGAAGAGAGAGAGAGAGAGAGAGAGAGAGAGAGAAAGCTGACCAGTCTGGAGTGAGGCATATAGGAGTTTCACATTCTCCAATACTTCACTGTTTCCAAAATTTCTGAATGTGGGAGGGTGGGAAAAAGGGGATGTCATTTTTTTTTTCCCTCAGTGTTTTAATATGATCTCTCCATTCCTTCCTCCCCTTCCTGCCGCCTCCACTTCCTCCTCACTTCTCGTCCGACAATTCCTTCACCACTTCTCTCTGCTCCCCTTCTATTCACTCTCTGCGTTCCTCCACTTTTCACTTATTGTTCTTCCTTTTCTTTCTTTTGGCTTTCGTCCCTCTGGCTTTGTTCCCCCTTTTATGATATATATTTCCATTGTTTCATATCCTTTGTTCTTCGCAGACCCTTATTTTTCTTTTCTATAGTATCATTCTCTTCTTCCTTCTCATTATACCATTCAATATCATCCATAATCACCTTAAACTGCACAACCACCACCATTATCTATCATTAGCATCATTATTTATCATTATTTGAAGTTACGATACTCTAGTAAAATTAGATACAAGGGAAAATGAATTAAATATCAGAGGAGACGATCCGTGTAGCTTCTGGAAAATAATGCTTCAGTTTTTTAATTTCTTCTCAGTTTTAGGATTTCTTTCATTTGGATGGATGAGAGGGAGTCTTCTTGTCTTCTCTCTTTAACTGATGCTGACGGAAAAGATTCGTGAAAGAGACTGAGATACAAGAACACGTATAATTTTGCTACACGTCAGTATGCTTTCAGTTGCTTGCATTTCCCGTCTCTCTTTGTCGCCCTTCTCTTCCTCCTCCTCCTCCTCCTTTTCCTTCTCATCGTTTCTCTCCTCGTATTCCTCCTTTTTCTTTACTATCTCTCGCCGCCTTCTCTCAATCTTTCCTTCTCTCTCTTTCACTGGCTCCTACACTTCCTCCTCCTCCTTCGCCTCCTCTCTCTTACTTTCTCTCCTACTCCTATTCCTTCACTCCTTCTCTCTCTTTCTCCTCTCACTTTGCCTTTTCCTTCTCTTCTTTCGCTCCCTTTTTTTTCTCTCTCGTTTTGGCTTCTCTTGGGATATCTTGAAGTTAAATGTGTGTGGAAGGGAGGAAGAGATGGAGTCGACGGGTGAGAGAGGGAGAGAAATAAAGAGAGAGAGAGAGAGAGAGAGAGAGAGAGAGAGAGAGAGAGAGAGAGAGAGAGAGAGAGAGAGAGAGAGAGAGAGAGAGAGAGAGAGAGAGAGAGAGAATGTATGATAAAAAGAGAAAATCAGAATGACGGAAACAAACAATGCAAGAAAAATATGAGAAACTTCCTCTTTAAAAAGTGTGATATTCTTGGAAACTCGGTTGCTATTGCTTTCATGTTGGCTCGTAAAACACACCAAAGCTGACAGAAACACTGACAAAGATTAATGAACAGAGAAACAGAGAGAGACAATAACGCATACTGTTTGATGTAGACAGAGGAGGAAACAACTTGATTCAGCGAAAGATATGTATGAAACTACGCTTGAATAAAACCGAGGCAATAAAACAATAAAATTAAATAAAACAATCACACAAAGCAATAATATCCATATACATATAAAAGGAATACAGTTATAGATGGTCATAATTTCAATTCACGTAATCATAGCATCAAAGAACATAAAATAAATTCTGATATACAGCATCAAATTGTTTTCAGAAGCAAACAGAATCACATCAAACTCAACAAGAGAACATGAGACGGCATAATCTAACAGAAAGAGTTCACCTGTTGTATTCTTGTATTCTTTTTATTCCTTTGTTCTTTTTGTTCACCCACGCAAAGGAATCTATTAAAGGAATGAGGAAAAGGGCTGAAATAGGAGTAACAAGCACAAACAAAATAGTTGGGTTCGTATATATCAGTGAGGTCTGGTTTAGTAAAGAAGGCGTAGCAGCCAGATAGGATTACTTTGGCTCAAAATTTAATGCGGTTTGAGTTTCATTAACCACGGAGCTCAGGTAAGGGGTGTGGCGGCCAGTGAGGCGGGAAGCGTAACGGCTGAGTTAGTGAAATATGGAATGGCGTTGCCGTAGACTTTTTCCAGCCCTTCTCGGCAAGCTGTGCAACTTCGCTTCTATTTTTCGCTCCCTTTTTCTGCAGCATACGGAACAGAGGGTACTGGGTTCAGAAATCAAGGCACAGGGAATAGAGAACTAAAAACAGTGCACGGGCAGAGAGACATGGGGTACAGGGCATAACAATCGAAGATATGTTTCCTTGGTTCAACTTCACTTCTGTTTTACTTTCTCTTTTTCTGCAGCATACGGAACAGAGGGTACTAGGTTCAGAAATCAAGGCAAAGGGAATAGGGAACTAAAACCAGAGCATGAATAGAGGGGCATGGGGTACACGGGCATAACAATCGTGGAATTAGCTTGCTTGGTTCAACTTCACTTGATTTTCTTTCTCTTTTTCTGCACCATACGGAGCAGAGGGTACTGGGTTCAGAAATCAAGGCACAGGGAATGGGGAACTAAAACCAGAGCAAGGATAGAGGGGCATGGGATACAAGGTCATAATAATCGTGGATATGTTTGCTTAGTTCAGCTTCACTTTTGTTTTTCTTTCTCTTTTTCTGCAGCATACGGAACAGAGGGTACTGGGTTTAGTAGTCAAGGCACAAGGAATAGGGAACTAAAACCAGAGCATGGGTACAGGGGAATGGGGTATAAGGGTGCTATATAAAAATCGTAGATATGTTTGCTGCGCTCAACATCACTTCTATTTTGCGTTTTTTTTCTTTTTCTGCAGCATACGGAAGAGAGAGCACTGGGTTCAGAGTTAAGGCACAGGGAATAGAGGACTAGAAACAGAGCATGGGAAGCGGGGACTAGGGTACAAGGGCATAACGAGCGTGGACATGTTACAATACCGAAACCAATCAGGAGTATACTTTCACTTCTACTTTTTTGTTCTCTTCTAACGGACATGAATCTGAGAACACTAGGATCAAAGTAACAGACACAGAACGCAAGGAAAAAGGCATAAAGCATAAGGCAAAAGGAACATTTACACGCAGGAAGCTAAAATAAGAAAAAAAATGACACGGGTATGGTGACATGGCTAGAAACATCAGCCTCAGAATCGATTATATACCAGAAAAAGGAAAGAGAACTAAGCCAATGTAAGTTCAAGGTCAGTAACAGCAGGAAAGCAGCGTTAAAATACCTCCCAGTAGCACAGCACAGCATGAGACAGCCAGAAGACCGCATAATGGCCGCAGAAAAAGCCGAGGCAACATCAAGTTCGCTTCTGTTGGAAATTATGCGGCCTTGATTAGTGAAGGGGGCGCTGCACCGCGATGAACCGCTCCCAAGAAGTGTTTTGATTCTGAATGAGCCATAATTCCAGGTTTTCATCGCAATTTTCTCTCTCTCTCTCTCTCTCTCTCTCTCTCTCTCTCTCTCTCTCTCTCTCTCTCTCTCTCTCTCTCTCTCTCTCTCTCTCTCTCTCTCTCTCTCTCTCTCTGCCCCCCTTTCGGGTTGAGTCTTTCATATTTTTACTTCATATATTTGCTCGGTGTTTTCCCTCTCCTTCAAGGTTTTCTTGGTTGGGTCACGTCACCTCCTTAGCAATATATATTTTTCCTTTTTCCTTATTTTTGCAGTCACACTCTGTAGAAAAATGTTATCTCTCTTTTTCATTTATATATTTGTTGTTATTGTTTTTGTTGTTGGTGTGACAAATATAATCGTTATCAGTTAACTTATCATCCTTATTGTTGTTGTTATCTTCAGCATCATTCGTTATATAAGTAATTTATGTTAAGTATTATTATTTGATCATGATTATCATTACCAGCCTTATCAGCCTTATCATTATTGCTGTTATTGTTCTTCATGTTACTACTTTCATTATTACGCGTTTTCCTCAATGAAAATACCAACACCAATTTACCCAAGAGAATGAGAAAGCCAATAAAAAAAATCGCCGCAAAGTTAGCCTGCCGGAAGGTTAGGCAAACAGAGGAGCAAAGAGCCAGACAGTCAAACAAAAAATTCATCCAGACAGACGGACAGACAAACATATGAAGAGCTAACTAAAACAGCTTGGAGGTCAGAGGGGCGAAGTTTGTGTATACCAACCTTACTAATCCTTTGACTCACTAATGCCTGAGAACCATGGCGGAGTAATAAGAGTGTGTGTCTCGAGAAAGCATGAGACATTCGCTTTAAAGATACGAGACTTTGCAGATAGGAAAATGGGAAGAGGTTAAAGTATCAGAGGTTAGTTGTGAGAGTAGTGGTGAGTGTGGTAGCGAAGAAGCGAAAGAGAAGAAAATGTAAGAGAGAAAACAAAAGCAGGAGGTAAGAAGATGGATGTGACCGCGGTGTGAAGCAGGAATAAAACTGGAGAAAAGAATGGGAAAAAATAAAAAAAATCAAGAAAAGTTACGAAGGAAGTGTGAGTAATGGAAAATATAAAAATGGAGTGAAAATAAATTCGTTGTGGAGAAAGAGGAGACGAAATGGTGAGAAGTCAGGAACAAAATAAAGAAGAGACCAGACAAGGTGGTTTGGTTGTGAGAAGGGAGAGGAAAAAAATAACAGAAACAAAGATATCAGTGGTGGAGAATGGATGAAGGAGAGAAGGGTGGGGAAGAGAAAGGAGAGGAGAGAGAGAGGTGCAAATGAATGGAGGAGAGTAAGGAGGAGGCGGAGAAGGAGGAGGAGGAGGAGGAGGAGGAGGAGGAGGAGGAGGAGGAGGAGAAGGAGGAGAAGAAGAAGGAGGAGGAGGAGGAGAAGGAGGAGATAGAGGAGGAGGAGGAGGAGGAGGCGGTTGGGAGAGGAGGAGGAGGGGAATTTTGTTTTGCTCGTTAGGAAGCACACACACACACACACACACACACACACACACACACACACACACACACACACACACACACACACACACACACACACACACACACACACACACACACACACACACACACACACACACACACTCACACACACACACACACACACACACACACACACACAAAGAGGCGAGGCACTGACCCGTGAATCTCTTGAAAGTACGACTATTGTGTGTGTGTGTGTGTGTGTGTGTGTGTGTGTGTGTGTGTGTGTGTGTGCGTGCCTGAGTGTGTGCGGAAGGATAAGGGAGGTCAGCTAGAGGTCAATGTAACAGCCTTCTCTCTCTCTCTCTCTCTCTCTCTCTCTCTCTCTCTCTCTCTCTCTCTCTCTCTCTCTCTCTCTCTCTCTCTCTCTCTCTCTCTCTCTCTCTCTCTCTCTCTCTCTCTCTCTCTCTCTCTCTCTCTCTTATTTTCGAGCAAAATACAAACATCATCCAGTAATGCTCTGTTAATTTTACGTAATAATATTCATTTCCGCGTGTTTAATAATGATAATGCTGCTGCTGCTGCTGATGATGATGATGGTGATTACAATAGTAGGAATAATAACCTTAATAATAACAATAATAATAATCGTAATAATGATGATGATGATAATAATAATAATAATAATAATAATAATAATAATAATAATAATAATAATAATAATAATAATAATAATAATAATAATAATAATAATAATAATAATAATAATAATAATAATAATAATAATAATAATAATAATAATAATAATAATAATAATAATAATAATAATAATAATAATAATAATAATAATAATAATAATAATAATAATAATAATAATAATAATAATAATAATAATAATAATAATAATAATAATAATAATAATAATAATAACTAGACGCATAGCACTCGCAGGGCGCACCCCCCCGCCAAAGATCGTCCTGAAAATTGGTATGGGCATCAACTGTGATCCTATGCATCATATGGAAACATGGAAACATGGACTAGCAGGCAGCAGAAAGCCTGTTGGCTCATTAATAGGCTGCCTGCGTTCAGTGATTTAATCACTCTGTTTGCCATAGGAGTGGCTTGCAGGGAAGGATTAAAGCACTTGTGTATCTACTCTTGGGAACGTTCAGTTCACTCCCGATGGAGCAAAGTGGCGATCAATGCGTTTCTTGAAGGAGTTGATGGTCTCTGCGCTAACCACTGCAGGAAGGCTGTTCCAGTGGCGAACAACTCTATTCGAGAAATAACTCCTGCCGATGTCGGTATTGCATCGCTTTGCTTGAATTGTTTTTCTGTTGTTTCTTGTTCTCAGGTTAGTTTGTAGCGTGAAGAGTTTGGAGTGATCTACGTTGCTGAGCTTGTTCAGTTACTTAAGGACTTGTATCATATCTCCCCGAAGTCGTCTCTTTTCCAACGTGAAGAAGTTGAGTCGCTCGAATAGCTCTTCATAGGGCTTCGTCCTCAGTGATGGTATCATCTTCGTGGCGCGTCGCTGTACTCTCTCAAGTAATTCAATGTCTTTCCTGTAATTAGGAGACCAGAATTGCACTGCGTAAACCAAGTGGGGCCTTACCAGCGAATTATACAAGGATAACATAACTCCCGGCGTCTTGTATTCGAAGTTCCTCGCTAAGAACCCAAGCAATGTATTGGCTTTCTTACAGGCGGACTTGCAGTGTTTTGTTTGTTTCAAGTCACTGCTGATGGTGACCCCGAGGTCTCTTTCTTCTTGCACTACATGTAGTGGTTCGCCACCCATGGGACACATTTGTTTCGAAATTTGATGAAATTCTATTTTTGGGGGAAACTTTGACCTTGGGCGAACTTTTCGAGGTCAAGTTCAAAGGTCAAGGTCAAGACCATGCAAGGTGCATCATATGGAAGCATTTGTTTCGAAATTAGATGAAATTCCATTTTTTTGGAAAATTTGACCTTGGGCCAACTTTTCGAGGTCAAGGTCAAAGGTCAAGGTAAAGGCCATGCAAGGTGCGTCTTTCCATGAGCTAAAATATGAACCAAGTCTGAAGTCGCTACGATGACAAGAACCGAAGTTATGGCCAATCTAACGTTTCGTGCTACCTTGACATTGACCTTTGACCTTTGACATAAAAAAATTAATGCGTTCTATTCTGGATGGACACGAAGCTTCCCTGAAAAATTGGTTGAGATATCCGCAAAATTGTGCACAGGAGACTGTTCACGAGCAAACAAACAAACAAACAAATAAATAAACATACAAATAATAAATAAAATAATAATAATAATAATAATAATAATAATAATAATAATAATAACAATAATAATAATAATAATAATAAATAATAATAATAATAATATAATAATAATAATAATAATAATAATAATAATAATAATAATAATAATAATAATAATAATAATAATAATAATAATAATAATAATAATAATAATAATAATGATAATAACAATTAATAATAGTAATAATAATAATTCTGAAACGTCACCGAGCTGATGTTTAGTAATTACCTTTGTGTGTGTTTTATCTCCCCCTGTCACGCTTCCTGCCACGCGAAGAAGTAAGTGAGTTAATGAGTGGAATACGTTCGAATAAGTAAAAATATAAGAATAAACAAATAAATTCAAACAGGCACAAATGACAAGAAAGGGCTCAACAATAAGAAAAAAAAACTATACTAACTCTTTAAATAGTATCAAATCGAATGAAATTATGATGGATTTTTAAGTAACATTACAGAATTTACCTTATTTTGGCAGTGGGTTATTTTTTCCCTATGTAAGCCGAGGAAAACAGTTATGTACGTTTTTGCAAGCAAGTCTATTATTTACTTCTCCTCTCAACCGTTATCTTCGTCCATTTGTTTTTATTTTTGCTTATTCGTCCCCTCTCTCACAACCTAAAATGTTTTTCTATACATTTTCCCCCTCTCCTATACGCCAAACTATTTCCTCCCATCTCGCTTTCTCTCTCCCACTCGTTCTTTCCTTTTCTCACCTCCTTTAACTTTCTCCTATACGTATTTCCTCTCTTCCATGCCTCCAAACCATTTCCTCTATTCCCTCACATTCTCTCTTTCACCCTTTCTCTCTCACACCTCTAACGGATCTTCTCTCATCCCATTATTTTTTCTTCCACTCCTCTACCACACCTACGTATCGTTTCCCACCCCGTTTTCCATCTACCCCAATCTTACTTTTTCTCCCCATATTCAAACTACCCAACCCCATTTTCTCCCTTCCACTTCTTCCTTTCCTCCTAAACATCTTACCTATCTTCTTCCTCCCGGTTCCATTGCATCGTCTCCCATCTACAGCCTTCCACGTCCTCTCCCTCTCCCGACACTCCCAAGCCCTTCATCTTTTCACCTTCATCATGGTCTCCTCGCCTTCATCCCCTCATCATCTTGTCACCTCATCCATTATCGCTCCCATTAACTCCCACCATCATCCATCTATCCTCTCTCTCACTCTCATTCTCTGTTTCTCTCTCTCTCTCTCTCTCTCTCTCTCTCTCTCTCTCTCTCTCTCTCTCCTTTCTTTTCTTTTTCTTATTTATTTCCCTCACTTCTTCATCAGTTCATTCCTCATCATCCCCTTATTCATCCTTTCCTTATCTTCCTGTCATTTCTTCTTCCTTTCTGCTTTTCTCATTCTCTTTGTGTCATCTTTTCTCATCCTTGTCTCTCTCCTTTTCCTTCTCCTCTTTATTTTCACTCATCTAATTTATTCCTTTTTTTCTCCATCTTGTTCTTCCTTCACCTTCTTGTTTCTCCTTCCATCTCTCCTTCATTCCTCCCTCTTCAATTAATTTTGTTTCTATCATCTCCCTTTTCTCCTTCTCCCCTTATTTCCAAAAAGTCTCACCCCTCTCTCTCTTCTCCCTCTCCCCCATTTACTCTTCACTCCTTCTCTAACGCACCTTTCCTTCGCTTTCTATCACCCATTATTTCCTTGAGTCCTCCATAACTCATCCTGATCTTTCCAGACACATCCCAAGCCAGCCACGCTCACTCACTCGCACACATTCTTCCCGTATCACAAACATCCAGCCTAAGTCCTTGACCTCACTGCCTTCCGTTATCCACACCATCCACACAGCCTCTACCATGCACCCCTTTACATCTTCATACACAAATCGGTGACCCAGACAGCCACCCATTTTTTTACAGCAGAGGAGGCAGCTCAAGGGCAAAAAACAAAACAAAAACAAAAAAAACAAGAAAGCCCGCAAAGCGCTGCTCCGATAAAAATAAAAAGAATGAGTGGCCAGACGAGAGGTCAGTTTCGGAGGAAGAGGTTTCTCGATACTCTCCTCTTGAAAGAGTTCAAGTCGTAGGCAGGGGGAAACACAGACGAAGGAAGGCTGGTTCAGAGTTTACCAGCGTCAGGGATTAATGAATGAAGATGCTGGTGAACTCTTGCATAAGGAATTTGGTCAAAACAGGGGTGAACAAGAGTAGAAAGTCGTGTGCAGCGGGGCCGCGGGAGGGGGAAGGCATGCAGTTACCAAGTTCAGAAGGGCAGTCAGCATGAAAATATCGATAGAAGACAGAAAGAGACGCAACATGACGGTGGGATTCATGAGGTAGAAAACTGCTAGTAAGAGAAGGGGAACTGATGAGACAAAGAACCTCTGACTCCACTCTGTCTAGCAGAGCTTCCTTATTTTCCTTTCTTCAACCACTTACATTAACAACACCATTCACCTACCCTCTCTCATACCCCCCCCCCCACACACACACACTTCACCCTTCCCCACTTCCCCCATTACTCACCACATTACTCATTGTATGGCATTTTTGTGTATTTTCAGCCTTATGGCTGCCTACAAATGAATAAACCATTTATTACTATTTATTATTATTATTATGCACAGACACACGCATACACACCTACGTACCCTATACAGTCATCCAGACTTCATTACTGTCCGTAATTCGTTCACATAAACACAAACCCACTCCGTTATCTTCCCTCACAACCCCTCCCCTCTCCCCTCCCCTCCCCCACACACGCACACCTCAGCAACCCTCGCAGCCACGCCAGCTGGCAGTGACGTCAGGCGCGCCCCGATGGGCCACGGGAACACAATATTCAAAGCACGCACCCCATCTCTCCCCTCACGACCTGGCCATCCGGGGAAGACTTAGACAATGTTCACCTGCCCTCCCCCTCCCCCCTACTTTCGCCTCTGTGCCCCCTTCTCTTCTGTTTCCCCTCCTGTGTCCCTTCCCCTTCCCCTCCCACCGTGTGTCCTGCCCTCCCCCTCTCCCTCCCTTCCCTTTACGTGCCCCCGCTCTGCTTCCCCTTCTATGTCCCCTTTCCCTCCCTCTCCCACTGTGTTTCCTCTGTCTCCCCTTCCTCTTCCCTGTACCTCCCCCTCTTTGCCCCTCCCCCTCCTCTGCTTTTCCTCCTGTATCTCCCTCCCCTTCCCTCCTCCACTGTGGCTCCTCCGTATCACTCTTTCCCCTTTTCTCTCCTCCTCTATATTCCCTCTTTGTTTCCCTCCCTCCCTCTTCCAGCGTTCCCCCCTATCAACTGAGGAATAGGAGGAGGAGGAGGAGGAGGAGGGGAACAGGAGGAGGAGGAGGAGGAGGAGGAGGAGGACAATCACCCACCATGTCCCAGGGCAGTGAGTGTACACAGACTTTGAAAACAACAGATTGTCAATACATACCGAAGTTTTTTTTTAGTCCAGATCGGAAAAAAAATCGAGAGGAAACCGGCCAGCAGAAAGAGAGAGGCACGTGTATGGCGGAGTGATTGGTGTGTTGCATTTGATTTCCGTACTTTTTTTTGCTTTTATACGCGGAAAGGAAGAAGCCATGTAGAGCACCAATTGAAAGTTATATGTCTATTAAATCCGCTCTTTCCCGACTCTTTCTGAATGCCAATATAACCCTTCTCTCTTTTTTTTTTATATAGCTGAACTCACTGCCGTCTCAACTTTATGACTCAATCCCGTATTCTTAGACGCTTTCGACTCTCACAACAAGTATTTCCAAAGGCCACGAAAGAGATTAGTCTGGTTTTCATAAGTGTTTTTTTATTTTTAAGTTCACGGTGCAGAAGCCTTGTCAAATTATAAATAAGCTCATAAAACTACCCATGGAAATCCACATAGCTTGTACTACGAAAGCCTTATCAAATGTGGGTGTGTCAAACTCTCACCAGGCTCATAAAACTACCGATGAAAATGCCCACAATCTCTATGAAAGCCTTGTTGAATGTGGGTACGTAAGCTCTGGAGTGTTTGAGAATATTGGCCTTGGCACTACATAGTCTCTGCCGCCTAGTGCTCGGGTTCTTATTCAAGCAATGCAACATGTCAATTAAGGAAGTGATATAGTAATGGACAAACGCAGGAATGGAGAAAGGAAATGGAGAGAAGACACAGGAGCGGCCTTACAGAGAGACACACAGAAACGCCTATCTAGCCTGAAATTCCAGAGGTGTCTGATGCTGAAACTGTGCGATTAACAGTCTCATGTATCTCAGTGGATTAACTAGACAGCCTCTGATTCACACGAGACAGCTTATTCACCCGCATGAAGAAAAAGAGTGAAAGCACGATTCATATGCGCACAAACTATTATTTCTCAGTGTTTGTACGGCGAAGAAGGAAAGTCAGATACATTCCCATATATCTTGCCGGGTTAACTAAAGCTTCTTATTCACACACAGGAAATGAGGGTGAACACAAACATAAATTATCTCTCAATACTCGAGCGGAAAGGGAACAGAAATACACAGACGTCCACATATATCTTACTTTGTTGACTAGGACTTCAAATTCAAACACACACGAAGTAAAATAGAAAGAAATCGAGACATGCACACACACACACACACACACACACACACACACACACACACACACACACACACACACACACACACACACACACACACACACACACACACACACACGTTATCCCTTTTCCGGTGCTTGCGCGGAGAGGACGGAAATACACACACATTTGCATGCATCTTTCTTTTGTTGACCAAAACTTCTTACTCAAACACACACGAAGAGGAATAGAAAGAAATCAAGACAGGCATGCACACAAGTTGTCTCCCTGTCAGTGCTCACGGGGAAAATGTAAAAAATAAACATAGTCACATACATCTTGGTTTGTTGAATAGAGTTTCTTATTTAAGCTCACTTGAAGAAAAACAGTGTGAAATCAAGACATGGATACACATTGGCTGTCTATCTCCCAGTGCTCACGCCGAAAATATAGGAAAGACATACATTCACATATTCTTTTGTGTGTGTGTGTGTGTGTGTGTGTGTGTGTGTGTGTTTACTAGAACTTATTATCCAAACACACATGTAGTAAACTAGAATTAAATCAAGGAATACACACAAGCTATCTCTATTTCAGTGCTCACGGGGAAAACATAGGAACTTCAGAAAACAAAAGAAGGAGAAAAAAATAAAAGAAATCCGCGCGGTGGTGGCCGATGCTGAAAACTGAAGGGAATCAATCTCTTATAAATATTCACGTCTACGTCTCGCTGGTCTGAATGGGCAGCGACTCGCAACTATAACAGAAATTCAGGCACGCGGAAAAGCTTTCTCTTTCTTCCCTAAAGCTGCCGCGGGAAATGAAGGAAACTGAGGCGGTGGTGCGGTAGAAAAAAGGGAAATTGAATGAAGTTATATAGAGACCCAAATCAGGACAAGCAAACAAAAACATACACACGCACAGTATTGAATTTTCTGAATGATAATGCGCCATACTTAAAGATATTGACACACAAACAAACCAACAAACAGACAAATAAACAAATAAGAAAACAAACACGCAGAAGTCACTGAATTTCCTGAGACATTGAATCTTGAGCACTGATAACGACACACACACACACACACACACACACACACACACACACACACACACACACACACAAACACAAACAAACACACACACATACACAAACAAACTCAATCTAACGCAAATGAATCCCGCCTTCCTATCTGAAATCGCCACCTCGTTACAGTAGATTACAAGGAAACGCATTGCCGCGAGAGATGGACGAGAAAGGTAACTGAAGCAATAGGCGAGGAAGGTGGAGAGGTGGGAAGGGGAAGGAGGGGGAAGGGGAAAGTGGAGAGGTGGGAAGGGGAAGGAGAGGGGAAGGGGAAAGTGGAGAGGTGGGAAGGGGAAGGAGAGGGGAAGGGGAAGGAGAAGGGAAAGGGAAGGAGAAGGGAAAGGAAAGGAGAAGGGAAGGGGAAGGAAAGGAAGGAGAGGGAAGGAAGGGAAGGTGGAGGTGGAAGGGAAGGAGGGTGGGAAGGGGAAGGAAGGAGAGGGAAGGGGAAGAGAGGGGTGGGAAGGGAAGGGGAAGGAGGAGGAAGTGAAGGAGAAGGTAAAGGAGGAGGAGGAGGAGGAGGAGGAGGAGAGAAGAATGCGAGGAAAAGGAAGTAGGAAAGGAAAGAGAGGCGAGGGGAAGATAAGAGAGGGTTGGATAAACTGAGGAAGGAGTGAGGGAAGTAAAGTGAGCGAGGAACATTAAATAAAAGAGAGGGTGAGAGGGAGAGGGTGATATTTAAGCTGTCAACATTTCACGCTTTCCATCACACTTTTGCCAGCTTACATTTAAATATATTCATCACATTTTCGACAGTTTATTTACAACTCACTCAGACCTCCTCGAACCTCACTCAAGACACACTCAAGACACACTCAATTTTCACGCAATAATCCCTCGACACACTCAAGACGCATGCACTCAAACCTCACTCAAACCTCCTCGAACCTCACTCAAGACACACTCAGGACACACTCAACCTTACTCATTTCTCACTCAATAATCACTTGACACATTCAAGACGCACTCAAGCCTCACTCAAACCTCATTCAAACTTCACTCAAAGCTCATTCAAACCTCACAAACAGACCAGACCTCTTCTACACACGATAACTTTACTATATCACAAACCTCGATATACACTTCAAGTCCTTGCTTCCACACTCCACAACGCCGCTCGTACACTTCACAACCTTACTTTCACACTTCACAACCTTACTTTCACACTTCACAACCTTACTTTCACACTTCACAACCTTACTTTCACACTTCACAACCTTACTTTCACACTTCACAACCTTACTTTCACACTTCACAACCTTACTTTCACACTTCACAACCTTACTTTCACACTTCACAACCTTACTTTCACACTTCACAACCTTACTTTCACACTTCACAACCTTACTTTCACACTTCACAACCTTACTTTCACACTTCACAACCTTACTTTCACACTTCACAACCTTACTTTCACACTTCACAACCTTACTTTCACACTTCACAACCTTACTTTCACACTTCACAACCTTACTTTCACACTTCACAACCTCACTTTCACACTTCACAACCTTCATCACACATTTCAGAATCTCCACTTATACACTTCACAACATTGTTCACTTCACAACTCAACTCCACACTTCACAACTTCCACTTCCCCACTTCACAGCCTCACTTACACATTTCAGAAACTCCACTTGTACATTTAACAACCTTTTTCATTTTACAACTCCACTCCATATCCCAAACCTTCCACTTTCCCACTTAACATCACTTCCACACTTACAAACACTCCACTTCCACACTTCACAATCTTATCCATTTTTCACCTCAACTCCACACCCCACAAAACCTCCACATATACACTTCACATCACTTACTCTAAAACTTCCACTTCCACACTTCACAACATCACTTCCACACTGCACAGTTCCACTCCCTCACTCCACAACCTCCCTCACGCAGCGCACAACTTCGGCTTCGTCAAAACACCTCAAGGAACATCAATATAGCAGTCGGAGCGAGCGAGTGAGAAGAGAAGAGAAGAGAAGAGAAGAGAAGAGAAGAGAAGAGAAGAGGAGAGAAGCGAAGAGGAGAGAGAGAGAGAGAGAGAGAGAGAGAGAGAGAGAGAGAGAGAGAGAGAGAGAGAGAGAGAGAGAGAGAGAGAGAATGCGAGAGAGACGGCAAACATTCACTCAAGCGGAAAGGATGAGGACGAAGAGGAAGAGGGAGAAGAACAAGAACAAGAAGAACTAGAACAAGAAGAAGAAAATAAACGAAGGAAATAGAAGATAGAGTAACAACCACAACAACAAAAACAAAAACAACAGCAAGAGAGATGGGGAGATAGAGAGAGGGAGAGTGGGAAGGAAGGAGGAGGAGACACGGTTCGTTTTCAAGACTATCATGACCTTATTTAACCAATCTTCCCTTCCTTCCCATCCCTCCCCTCCTTCCATCCCCTTCCCTTCTCCTCCCCCTTCCCTTCCCCTCACGCCAAGGCCACACACAGCACCAGGCTCAACACCACCACGACCAACCACTACCATCACCACCACACCACCACCACCACCACCACCACCACTACCACCACTACCACCGCCAAGGCCAGCCAGTCACTGCGGCATTAAGGGCACACACCGGGCGTCTTGCTGATCCTGGGGGTTAATTTACCTCCCCTGGGGCGCTTTGAAGGGAGAAGTGGAGGAAGGTAGGAGAGGAAGAGAGGAGGAGAAGGAGAGGAGAGGAAGAGGTAATCAAAGAAGGAAGGAGAGGAGAGAAGGAAATGAGGGAATATGGTGAATTGAGAGGAGGAGAGAAGAGAAAGGAAGGAGTGAGAAGGAGCAAAGAAGAGGAATGAAGGAGAGGAGGAGAGAAGGGAAGGAAAAGAGGAGAGAAGGGAAGGAGAGGAGTGGAAGTGAAGGAGAGGGTTGAAGCGAGTAGGAAAAGAGGGAAAAGGAGAAGGAAGGAAGGGAATGGGATAAGAGAGAAAGGAAGGAGAAAAGGAGAAGAGGGGAGGAGTGGAAAGGAGGAAAGGAGAGGGGAAATGGATTGAAGGAGAGAAGGAGAGGAGAGGAGTAAAGAAGGGAGGAGAGAAAGGGGAATAATTTGGACAAGACAAGTCAGAGAGAGGGGAAGGAGAGAAGATGAAGGAATGTAAAGAGGAATGAAAGGATAGAAGAAGGCTGAGACTGAGACCAAAATGAAGGGAGAAGGGGAAGAGGAGATGAAAGAAAGAATATAAGGGAGGTAGACGATGAGAAAAAAGAAAACGAAGAAGAAGAATAGAGAAGAGGAGGAGATCAAGGAAGGAATACAAGGGAGATAAAGGATAAGAAAAAAGAAAAGGAAGAAGAAAGAAGAATAGAGAAGAAGAGGAATAAGCATGGAGAGAGGGAGAAAGGAGAAAAGAAAAAAAGAGAAATGGATAGTAGAGAGAGAAGAATAAGGAAAATAGGGATAGGGAGGAAGGAAAAAGAGAGAAATGGGAGAGAATTATGAATGGACAAGCTAGAAAAGAAAAGTGGATGATGGATGGAAAGGGATTAAGGAGAATAATGGTAGGAAGGAGGGAAAAGGGGGAGAGAAGTAAACAGGAAGAGAAGAATGGGAGAGAAATAGAATATGGAAAAGTGAATAATGAAAATGAGAAGAGAGAGAGAGAGAGAGAGAGAGAGAGAGAGAGAGAGATTTACATAGATTTACATAGAAAATCAGACCACACAGACCCCATGGTCCAGACTTGGTGGTCTGTCCTTAAACCTAAGTGATTTTACATTAATCAGAAGACTCCAAGACGTTGCATTTCTACTCTAGTTGATATTAAGTTGAAGGAAGTGACGGTCGAGCTTATTTTTGAAGGAGCCAATCGTGTTACACTGGACCACTGACGGTGGAAGCTTATTCCATTCTCGCACTACAACGTTGGTGAAGAAAATTTGGTGCAGTCTGAATTTACTTGTCTACATCTGAGTTTTACGCCATTGTTCCTCGTGCGCAAAGTGTCATCGATCATAAACAATGTTGATCTGTCTACATTCGTGAAACCATTAAGTATTTTAAAACATTCGATCAGTTTTCCTCGGAGGCGACGTTTCTCAAGAGAGAACATGTTAAGGGTAGAAAGCCTTTCTTCGTAGGATTTGTTGCGCAAGGAAGGGATCATTTTCGTTGCCCGACGCTGAACACCTTCTAATTTAGCAATATCCTTTGCATGGTGGGGAGACCAAAACTGTACCGCATATTCCAAGTGGGGTCTGACTAAACTGTTGTAGAGCGGGAGTATTACATCTTTATTCTTGAATACAAAGTTTCTTTTAATGAAGCCCAACATTCTGTTCGCTTTATTTGCTGCATCGATGCATTGCTGTGAGAATTTGAGGTTTGACGCGATTTTGACCCCAAGTCTTTGACGCATTGAACGCCTTTGAGTTTAACGCCGCGCATTTCGTATTCGAACTTCTTATTCCTCGTTCCAACTTGAAGGACCTGGCACTTGTCTACGTTAAAGGGCATCTCCCATCTATCCGACCAAGCTGAAATTTTGTGCAAATCCTCTTGGAGGCTTTGCCTGTCTTCGTCAGTGAGAACCGAGTTGCCAATCTTTGTGTCGTCTGCAAATTTACTAATGCGGTTATTGAGTCCAACATCCACGTCGTTGATGTAAATAATGAAGAGCACTGGGCCAAGGACCGAGCCCTGAGGACGCCACTAGTGACAGGCGCCCACTCTGAGTTAAATCCGTCGATCACTACTCTTTGTTGTCTGTTGCTCAACCAATTCGCGATCCATTGGTTTACTTGACCGTCAATACCTATTTGCTTTAATTTGAAAAGTAATTTATGATGCGGGACTTTATCAAACGCTTTCTGGAAATCAAGATAGACTACGTCCAGTGATTTGGTTACGTCATAAACAGTGAAGAGGTCGTTATAAAAGGTTAATAGGTTTGATAGGCAGGATCTTTTGTTTCGGAAGCCATGTTGTGAGTCCCCAATCAATGAGTGGCTTTCAAGGTAATTCACAATTTTGTCTCTAATTATGCCCTCAAGTAGCTTACCTACAACCGAAGTTAGACTAATGGGCCTGTAATTACCTGGTATTGAGAGAGGAGAGGCAATATTTCTTCTACGCTACTAGTCTTATACTAGTCTTATTACAACTCAACTGGCATAATTATTTTTCGGGCGCTTTTTTTTTGTTCTTCTTTAACCTGTAAAAATTTTCTCTCATTGACTGATTGTTTAATTTCGCTATTAAACCACGGTGGGCTTTTATATTTTTATTATTCACTTCTCGCACAAGGGGGACGAGTGTGGTTCTTGAGTGAGTAAGTGATTTTTGGAGAGAGAGAGAGAGAGAGAGAGAGAGAGAGAGAGAGAGAGAGAGAGAGAGAGAGAGAGAGAGAGAGAGAGAGAGAGAGAGAGAGAGAGAGAGAGAGAGAGAGAGAGAGAGAGATGTGACTACTGCTCCCGCCCTCATCACTGACCAGCAGTTTGGGCTCAGATCTGGCCGCTCCACTTCAGACCTCCTGCTGCTCCTCTCCAGGGATTGGCAGGACTCACTAGACACCGGCCTGGATACCATTGTCGTCGCTCTCGACATCGCGGGTGCTTTTGACCGGGTGTGGCACGCGGGCTTGCTGGAGAAGCTTCGTGCCAAAGGCATCCAAGGACACCTGCTGATGCTGATGAGCGACTACCTTCAAGGAAGAAGCCTCCACGTCGTCGTCGGCGGCCAGCAGTCCAAGGGCTGCGCTTCGACCGCCACCTGAAACACGTCACCCACCAAGCCTCCCTACATGTCTCTGCCCTTCGTAGAGTGGCTAATTTCCTCGACAAGCGAGGAATTATGCTCCTCTACAAGGCCCAGGTAAGATCCTACCTGGAGTACGGGGCTCTGACCTGGATGTCCAGCGCTGCCACACACCTGCAGAGACTGGACAAGGTGGAGCGACGGGTGCAGCGACTTTTGCAGGAGAACAACCCCCAGCCGCCCCCTCAGGATATTATACATCTAGATACTCTGGAGCACCGCCGGGACGTCGCTGCGTTGGTGGTGTTCCACAAGGCCCAGGTACAAGGAGTACCACACCTGGCGAGACTGAGGCTCCCCCCGCGAGAGGCTGTGAGAGATACGAGAACGGTACTCTCCAGCCACGAGCAGGTTGGGGTGCCAAGGTCACGCGCCAGCCAGCACCAGAGGACCTTCACCTCCAGGGTGTCCCGCCAGTGGAACACATTCACTGCAGCAGGGCCAACAGTGAGGGAAATGTCCACCCAGCAGGTAAAAGTGGCTGCTCACAGGTGGCGAAGAACATGCCCCACACCACTAGTGATGCTAAATACGCAGTGAACAAGTGTAAAGGGCTTTTGAAATAATGCCCAAGAAAAAAGTGACATTTTAAGCCATGAAAAGTGCACAGTGAAGCATATGCTACTCGAACGATCGCATTAAGTGTCGTCGGCAAAATACAAATATGTTGTGTACTATAGATTCGTCAGTTTAAATAAAAGAGAGAGAGAGAGAGAGAGAGAGAGAGAGAGAGAGAGAGAGAGAGAGAGAGAGAGAGAGAGAGAGAGAGAGAAATTGGATGTTAAATTTAGGTAAGTGAGAAAATATGGCATATGAAAAGGAAAAAGGAAAAGGAGAAGGGAAAGGAGAGAAAAGAGACGAAGAGAAGAGCGATTAAAGGGAAAATAGGGGAAAAGAAAGGTACGGAAGAGAGAGAGAAGGAAAGGAGAGGAGTAGAAGAAGATAGAAGGAGGGAGAAAAGGAGAGAAAAAGGAAAGGAAGTTGGGAGGAAAAGTTGATAGGCGGAAGGAAAATTAATGGGAAGGGGAGGGAAAAAAAGTGAAAGGGAAAAAAAGGGAAAGTAACTTGATTGATTACTTACTTGATGACTTTAAACCTCCTCTACTCTCTCTCTCTCTCTCTCTCTCTCTCTCTCTCTCTCTCTCATTTCTTTCCATCTCTTGCCTCTTTCTCTCCCTTATTTCTTTCCTTCTCTCACTTCTTTCCCTCTTTCATTTATTTCCCTTCTTTCACTTCTTTCCCTCTCTCTCCTTCTCCCTCATTCCTCCCCTCTTACTCCTCCTCTCTCTCTTTTTTTCCCTCTCATTCCTGTCTTTTAAATCTCCCTCCTCCCTCTCCCTCCTCCCTCTCATTCCTGTCTTCTACTCGTAAATCTCTCTCTTTAACTCTCTTATTTCTTCCCTCTCACTCCTTCCCTCTCTTTCCCTACTCGCCTGCCTCTCCCTTCTTTTCTGTTTACCTCCCATCCCTCTTCACTCTTTCTTCCCCCGCCATATCCTTCTCTTTCCATCCTTCCCCACCCATTCTCATCTTTCTTCCCCCTCCCTCCACCCCCCCTTTGTTCCTACTCCACCATGTCCTCCTTTATCCACGTTCTTCTCTCCCTATCCCTTTTTTATCAACACTGTTTCCTCCGTTTAACCACAATCTACCATCTCTCCTTTTTTCCTCTTCCTCCTATCTTTCCTTTTCTATGATCCTCCCTCTTTCCTCCTTCTCATTCTCTCACTCTCCTTTTCCCTATTCCTCTTCTTCCACTCTTCTTCTCTATCTGTAACCGCCCTCTTTCTCTCCCCTCTCATTCTCTCCCTCTCCTTTTTCCTTTTCGTCCTATCTCTCCTTCTCCATCTATAATACTTCTCTCCTCGTCTCCCCTTCTCTCTCTCACTCTCCTTTTCCCTATTCCTCTCCTCCCTCTCTCTCCCCTTCTCTATCTACTTTACCCCCTCTCTCTCCCTCTCTCCCTCCCTCTCCCTCGCTCGCAGTAAGTTACCTCATGTCTATTTCCTCGTGTGATTTGGAAGCCTTGCAAAGTGCAGCGCCGTTTCCAGTAAATGTGGACTTTTTATTCTTTTTCCGGTTTTGCTAAGACCACCACCACCACCGCCACCACCACCACCACCACCTCCTCCTCCAATACCATCACCTCCGCCACCACCACCACCACCACTAATACCATCACCTCCACCACCGCCACCACCACACGGGCGAAAGCAGTACGATTTTCTTTTTTGCTTTACCTTATTTCTTGTTTTGATATTTTTTGTTTTATTATTTTATTCTAAGGTTGAAGGGAAGGGGGTGGAAGGGAAGGGAAAGGGGGGGGGGGGCAGTGGCTACATTTCGGCTCGGCTCGTCCCACTGAAGTAGTTTCTATGTAAATGCATGAGAGGTGAAGCTAATGTGTGGCGTGTAGCTCCCAGGGCTGGTTTTATTATTTGTTTTTTTCTTTTTCTTTTACGTTTTGTGTATGTGAGTTTACTTTTACCAACCACCACCACCACCACCACCACCACTATCACCACCACCACCATCACCACCACCACCACTATCACCACCACCACCACCACCACCACCACCACCACCACTATCACCACCACCACCACCACCACCACTATCACCACCACCACCACCACCACCACCACTATCACCACCACCACCACCACCACCACTATCACCACCACCACCACCCTTACTTCTATAGTGTTTACGGTACAGCAACACCCCCCCCCTCCCCCCCCCAGCAAACACACACACACACACACACACACACACACACACACACACACACACACACACACAGCAAACTCCCGAACATATGTATGCGATATTATTGTGTTCTAAACTTACCAATAAAAAAAGTAAAAATACAGAAATTCCCCTTTGATATTTTTTTTTACCTTTCTCTTTCTTTTTTTTAACACTTTATGATTATTGTACTACGAATGTTATCATCGACTTATATTATCTGTTTATTTATCTGTCTGTTGGTATGCTTGTCTGTCTGTATGTCTGTCTTTCTGTCTGTTTATCTATTTATCTCTCTATCTATCTGTCTGTTGAACCATCTGTTTGTCCATTTATGTATCTAATTATATATCTATGCATGTATCAGTAAGTGAGTAATTCTATCTATCCGTCTATCTATCTACCCATCTATCTATCCATCTGTCTATCTATCCACCTATCTATATATCTATCTATCTATATATCCTCTTATCTATCTAGTTATCCACCTGTTTGTCTATCTATCTACCTATCTATTTAGCTATCTATTTCCTATTTATCTATCCCTCCCTATTTACTTGTCTATGCCCCTACTTATCTATCTATACTACCTACGTAGTCATCTGTTTATCTATTTATCTACCTATCTATTAACTATCTCCTATATATCTATCCCTCTCTATTTATTTGTCTATGCACCTACTTATGTATCTATTTTGCCTACGTAGTCATCTGTCCATCTATCTATCTATCTATCTACCTCCCTATCTGTTTACACATCCCTTTATTTGCTCTGTAGGTCAGGCCGAGCACTAAATCGCATGCTATCTGTTGCCGCAATAACGCGAATAAATACACATTATTATTAGCGCCGCCCACCGACGCGTCCCGCCGCGCCGTTTTGGCAAGGCAGTGTAAACAACGGAACCGAATAATTTCCACCGAGCATCGACCGCGAACACCCGCCAGAAAATAATAATAATGATACGAGTGAAATAATGATAATAATAATACCAGTGACTCCGATTTGTTATTATCCTCATCATTATTGCTATTTATTTACCCTTATTATTATTATTATTATTATTATTACTGTCATTATTTGTGTCGTTAGGATTGTTAGCGCTATTATCATCGTTGTTCTTGCTGTTGTTTTCATTGTTTTAATCGAGTAATTATTGTTTTTTTTGTGTGTTATATTCGTCAAAGGAACGACCATCAGCTTTACTCTCTCTCTCTCTCTCTCTCTCTCTCTCTCTCTCTCTCTCTCTCTCTCTCTCTCTCTCTCTCTCTCTCTCTCTCTCTCTCTCTCTCTCTCTCTCTCTCTCTCTCTCTCTCTCTCTCTCTCTCTCTCTCTCTCTCTCTCTCTCTCTCTCTATCTTTATCTCTATCTCTATCTCTCCTGGACGTTGCCCTCACTGCGTCTTGTCCATCAATTAGTTTCCCGTTGCGATGGAAATGATGCTGCAGATCCTATAGAGTCCCACGATGCCTCCCTCCTTCCTTCCCGCCTTCCTTCCTTCCTTCCTTCCTTCCTTCCTTCCTTTCTCCTTTCCCTTCTCCTTTCCTTCCCTCCTTACTTCCTTCATACCTCCCGTTCTTCCTTCCTTCTTTCCTTCCTTCTTTCCTTTCTTTATACCTACTTTCTTTCCTTCCTTCTTTCTCTTCATCTTGCCTTTATTCCTTTCTTCTTTCCTTTCTTTATGTCTATCTTCCTTCTTTTCCTCTTTCCCTTCTTCCTTCCTTCCTTCTCTTCTTCCTTCCTTCTCTCTTTCATTCATTCTTCTGTTCCTTCCTTCCTCTCTTCCTCCCTCCATAGTTTTTTCTCTTCCTCCTATACAGATATCACGATGCCTCCCTCCTTCCTTCCCTCCTTCATTCATTCATTCTTCCATTCTTTTTTCCTTTCGTCATCTCTTCCTTCGTCCTAAGTTTTCTTTCTACTTATTTCCTTTCTTTCTGCCTACCTTCCTTTCTTCTATCACTCCCTCCCTCCTTCCTTCCTCCATATTTTCCTTTTCTCCTTTCTTTCTGCCTTCCTTCCATTCTTTATTTTTTTCCTTTTTATCGTTCCTACCTTCCTTCCTGAAAATTTACTCCCATCACATCTTGTTTTCTATCTGTTCTCTTTCATTTAATTCCTCTTTTATGTCCTCCCTCCCTCCCTTCCTTCCTTCCTTCCTTTCCTTCCTTCCTCCTTTTCCTTCCCTCTTCAATTCCTCTTTTCTTCCATTAATGAAACCATATTCTATCTATTTCTCTCCCTCCTTCCGTCTCTCTCTCTCTCTCTCTCTCTCTCTCTCTCGCTTAGCTCCTCCCTCTGTACCCTTCTCCTTTCGTATCTCTCCTCCATTCCCTCCTTCCCTCTCTCCCTTCCCTCCCTCCTTGTCTCCATCCCTTTGACCCTCAGACAGTGACCCTGAAGTTGACCTCGACGGGTGTCCTTGAGCCCCTGCAGACCATCAAGTTATGAATATGTTGATTGGCGGGTCTCTTTCAGGTACAGTGACAGAAGGGAACTTGTGTGTCTATTTTTATTCCTCGTTTATCTCCATTTCTTTCCGTCTGGCTGGCTGTCTGGCTTTGTATATGTCCGTCTGTGTGTGTGTGTGTGTGTGTGTGTGTGTGTGTGTGTGTGTGTGTGTGTCTGGCTGGTTTTTCTGTCTATCTGTGTCTCTCTCTGATTATCTGTCTGTTTCTCTGTCTTTTTCTCTGTCAGTTAGTTTGTTTGTCTTCGTTCTTATGATTCTTTGTCTGTCTTCATTTCTGTTTGTGTTTCTCTGTCTCTCTGTCTGTGTGTCTGTCTATCCATCTGGCTATCTCTCTCTCTCTCTCTCTCTCTCTCTCTCTCTCTCTCTCTCTCTCTCTCTCTCTCTCTCTCTCTCTCACACATACATACACACTCACTCTCTATGGGATTGGTAAAAAGGAAAACCTGCCGTAAAGAGATAAAAATAAAAGCATAACTATGTCGTATTGAATATATAGAGGGCGCTAACGGTGTCGGGCACAAATAGAAAAAAAATGCGGAAAGGGAAAAAAGAGCGTAATTCAGCAACGATACAAGTTCACATCATGCCAAAATAAAAGGAAAGTGTGCCATTATGCGTAAAAATATGAGAAAAAGTTTATACTGTATCGAGTAAAGTTGCAGGATAATCGGATCGTATTAAAACCAGAGAAGGAAGAACAAAGAAAATAGGGAAGGAAGAAGAGAAGAGAGAAGATGAGAATTAAAGGTGGAAGGAAGGAAGGAGAGTAAAGTGGGAGATAAAAGGACAGAGTGAAATGTTACATGGTGGGGAAAGGAAGGTAATGAAAGAGGAAATAAATGAATGAATGAATGAATGAAGGAAGGAAGGGAAGGAAGGAAATGAGGGAGTGAAAAAGAGAAGGAAGAAAGGAAGGAAGGAAGGAAAGAAAGGAGGGAGTGAAAAGGGGAAGGAAGGAAGGGAGGATAGAAAGGAACAGAGGAAAGGAAGAAAAGGAAGGAAGGAAGGACGGAAAAAAAAAGGAAGGACTGGAAGAAGAAGTAAATAAAGCAGATGATAGCAGACAAAATATAGTTGGTTACAAATGCAAAACAGGAGCAAAAATCTCGAGTGTTGGGAGAAAGAAAAAAAGTCGTCTCATATTGAACGTTATGAAAAAAAGTGGAAAAAAAAAAGAGTGCACGGCAGAACTAAACGCTAACGACGAAGAGAGTTTAGTTACAAATGCAAAACATGAGCAAAAATCTAATATTGGAGAGAGAGAGAGAGAGAGAGAGAGAGAGAGAGAGAGAGAGAGAGAGAGAGAGAGAGAGAGAGAGAGAGAGAGAGAGAGAAAAGGTTGTGCCATATTAAAAATTATGAGTTATGAAAGAGAATAAAGATAAAAAAAAATGTAGAAACAGAATCATTTATAACGAGAATGAATGTTTAGTTACAAATGCAAAAGAGGAGGAAAAATCTGCAGTGCTGGGGAGAAAGGAAAAAAGTTATACCATGTTAAAGGTTAGGGATTTTGATGGGGAAAGAAGTAAGAAAAATGGAAACATGGCGAAAACAAACAATAACGATAAAGAAGAGGAGGAGGAAGCGGCCATGTTGGGGGAAAGAATAAACGTTGAGCCGTGATGAAGGAAACAGGGCATGATCCCAAAAGAAGGACGAAAAAAGAGAAAACATGATGGACACGATGTAGACGATGAGTATTTAGATGAAGACGCAAAACAAAAGAGAAAAATGCAGTACATGAATAAAAACATGTCATATTAAACACAACGTGGAAACAAAAGTGACGAAGACTGAATTTAGTTCCATATGCGCCGCCGTGATGCAGTGGTTAGCGCGCCCAGCTACGGAGACTGGCCCAAGTGATCGGGGCCCAGACCACCCAGCTGTTCATACTACCTTCCGGGTTGGTCCGTAAATGGCTACGAGGGGAAACATGAGAAAAATAAACTGTGGTAACCCGGATGTCACGCTGGCCCAGTGTCCCGGGGTAATGGGTTGTGAGAGTTATGGATGATGGGTTATAACGCTGTGATGCGCACCGAGGCCTCACGAAACTCAGCTTTTGCTTCCAGCTTTACCTTACCAGATATAGCACAGGAGGAAAACTGAAAGCTTTTGAAGAACGAAAGGATAAAAGGTTTGCCGAAGTGAGCCTAATGAGTCGCGCTCAAAAACAATAAAACAATTAAAAGATCAAAACAAGCATTTAGGAACAAGAATATTTAGTTTCAGATGCAAAACAAGTTAAACTGCGACGTGTCGAGGAATAAAAGAATGAAAGTTGTGAGCCTAATGGGTGACAACGGCGCCGCGCACGGGAACAAAGGCCGAGCGAGGAAACACCCGAGGCTCAGCAGCTCAAGGCGACGGACGCGGCTGCCCATCACGGCGGCCGAGACTGAGAGCCGCATCAGCACAGACGGACGAGACAACTTTTGCTATTGAATATAATCATACATAACAAGTGGCACATTACGGGTAAAAGAGAGACGCACCGAGAGTGTATGTAGAGGAGGAGGGGGAAGAAAAAAAGAGAGAGAGAGACATACATGCATACATACATATATAAAATAATTATATGCATGCATACATACATACATATATACACACATAAATAGACAGACAGACAGAGTGACAGAAAACAAGAGATAAAGATAGGCAGACAGACAGACAGACAGGGACATGAAGATAGAAAGTGACTGAAAAACAAGAGACGGATATAGACACAGACAGATAGACAGACAGGCAGCTACACACACAGACAAACAGAGAAACAGACACAGACAAGCAGAGAGGAACAGAGACAGAGTGACCGAGATAGAAATACGAAACAGAAATAGACAAAGACAAAGAGAAAGAACCAGAAGCAGAGGAACACAGTAGCCAGAAATAAATAAAGAGGAGAAAAATATTCGATGCATGGAAGGTAAAAATAAATGGAAGCGCCGCCATCTTTTGAGGAATAATAGAAACAGATGTTGTGTCACACTGAACTAAATTTGCGGGTATACAAAAATAAAGAATAAAAGAATCAAATGTAATAAATATAGATGAAAAATCGACATATAACTAGACAAAGAGAGCAAACTGGGAAACAAATAAGAGATACAAAATAGTATGAGAAAAAAATAAAATCCATAGAATATCAAGAGAGAGAAAGAGTGCCCATTAATTTTGGTGTATCTAATGGTTTTAGTTTCCCCTCCCTTATCTTGTGGATGGATGAAAATGGGAAGTAAATGGAGGAGGAGGAGGAGGAGGAGGAGATGGAAATGGAGAGGATAAAGCTAAGAAATAAAAACAGAGAGAGAGAAAACTAGACCACAAATAATATGAATACAAGAAATATCATCATCATCATCATCATCAATCAACACTATGGGCTATATTCTTAAACATTTCGGCGCCTAAGCCCAGATTTGACAAGGCTTCCACGGGTGTTTTGGGCATTTCCAGAGGTAGTTTCATGACCATGGTGGTAGTTTGACCTTTCTCCTGCACCCTGAACCTAAGGGAACACTCGTTAAAACCCGATTGACCTCCTTTTCGGCCTTTGAGAATATATAGTTGATGTGAGAGGTGGAAGAGTCTGAGTATACCGACCACATATTTCTCCTTGTCCTGTCCGCCCTAACTTCACTCACATTTCCTGGGTTGCCATTTAGTTACGTTGGGGTTCTATTCACTAAAATTTACACGCCTCATATTACCTGCCCAAGTCAAATTTTCTAAACCAAATCGTATAAACACAAAATAAAAATGTCAAAGCGTATAAAAGAATACCTGAAGTGAAATGGACAAAGATGATACAGAATAAAATAATACAAAAAAAAAAGAGAGACAAACATAAAACAAAATAAGTAAATACAAAAAAACATTCGAACAACAGAATAGAGGAAGCAACGGAGGAGAATAAAGGGGAAAAGGAGAGAGGGAAAAAAGAAAAGTAAGAAAAGAGAAAAAATAAATAAAGGAATAGGAAGAAAGGAAGGAAAGGAAGGTGAAGAGACGGGAAAGAAATGAAGGGAAGAACAGAGGAGGCAATGGAGGTGCATGAAGACGAAAAAGAGAGAGGAGGAAAAGAAAAGAAAAGAAGGAAGAAATGAAAGCAGAAGGGAGAGAAAGGAAGGAAAGGGAAGTGAAGAAACGGGAAACAGATACAGGGAAGATAGGGGCAAGGGAAGGAAACAAAGTAAATGGAGAAAAAGAGGCAGGGGAAAAGAGAGCACGACTTGGCTGCTGTAGGGAGTGTTGCGGCGAGCCAACGAAGTCATACCGGGCACAGGTTGATCAGGAGAGGCAAGCGCTGGGAAAGGTCAAGGTCAAGGGCGGGGAGGAAAGTGGAGACATGGAAGAAGAGGTCACAGAAAATATGTCGGCTGAAAATGAGGTCGCTTACTGTGGTGATTTAGACGCATATCCTCAAACATTTATGTGAATGAACAAGTGAAAGGAAAGAAGGAGAAGGAGGAAAAAATGAGGAGTGATGAGGTGTGGAGAAGAGAAGAGGCTTGTCGAGGAAGGAGAGAAAGACAAGGTGAAGGAAGGGGAGGAGGAAGAAGAGGAGGAAGAGGAAAAGCGAAGGAGGAGGAAAATGAGGAGTGATGAGCTGTGGAGAAGAGAAGAGGCTTGTTGAGGAAGGAGAGAAAGACAAGGTGGAGTTGGAAGGTGAGGAGGAAGAAGAGGAGAAGGAGGAAAAGCGAAGGAGGAGGAAAAGGAAGCAGCTCAAGGGCAAAAAAATAACTGGGAAAATAAAGGCCGCTATCACTACCATTATAAAAGATTGAGTGAACAGATGAGTGGCCAAATGAGAGGTCTATCTCGGGGTGACATTTGCTAGGCTTTCGTGGAGGTTGTGAGCAATAAAAAAATAACAGAAAAAAAGTCCGCTAATCACTGCCGCTATTAAAGAGTGAATAGATGACTGGCCAAATGAGACGTCAATTTCGGGAGGGAATTAAATTTTGCTGACTTTCGTGGAGGTTGTGAGTATTTTCATAGGTAGTTTAATGAGGCCAGTGGTATTTTGATAAGGCTTCCGTACCAGGGACATACAAATACACGCATGAGAACCCGATTAATCTCCTTCGTGGCTTTTAGAAATATTTGATGTGAGAGCTGAGAGAGTCTTAGAATGCGTAGCCTACCTAACCTATACTGTTCGTCAGGTATTTCAATGATCTGCAGGCAAGCTAAAACACTTCCTCACTAAACACAAAAGATCATTTAAATCACATCTGTTGCAACGGAATAGTGGTCAATGCAATTCTTTAGAGACATTATTTCTGCACCAATTAAGGTTTTTTTTCAATGGCGGATTACTCTATTCGAAAAAAAATAATAAACTACATATCTAAAGATCGATATTTAAAGATTTCATACTTTTTTCACTAATAGAGGTTGTTCCTTCTCTCAGCTTCTCACTTTTTCAATCTTAAGAACGGATTTTTATTTTTATTTTTCTACGGGTTTCTGTCATATCTTTTCCTTTTTTTAATTTTTGTTTCTTTCTTTCCACGTACATTTCATCTTTTTCTTCCTGGTGTTGACTTCCCCTTCGTCCTCCCTTCCTCCCCTCTTTCTCTTTTCCAGGTAGTCGCTTTTTATATATACTTTTCCTTCGAATCATCAGGGTTTTTTTTTCTGCTTCGAGGAAAGAAAAAAACTACAGATACTCGTAATGCCTCGCCTCGCCTCGCCTCAAGTGGTATACCGTGAGTTCAAGTTCTCGGATCAGTTTAGAGTTTAAATAACGCTGAGTGATCGAGGTTGTTGAACTTGAGGTACTTGTGGACCGAATCAAATCCCATCCAGGTCGTCTCTTTCTCAGTGTAAAGAAATTGAGTCTCTTCAAGAGGAGGAGGAGGAGGAGGAGGAGGAGGAGGAAGACGAGAGAGGAGAGAAGGTGTAGGAAGGTGGAGAAGAGGTGAATGAACTGGAAAAATGGAAAGGAGGGAGAGGTGGAGAGGGGGAGAGGTGAGGTAAGGGGAGGAGGAGGAGAAGAAGGAAGTGGAGGAGGAGGAGGAGGAGGAGGAAGATGAGAGAGGAGAGAAGGTGTAGGAAGGTGGAGAAGAGGTGAATGAACGGGAAAAATGGAAAAGAGGGAGAGGTGGAGAGGGGGAGAGGTGAGGTAAGGGGAGGAGGAGGAGGAGAAGAAGGAAGAGGAGGAGGAGGAGGAAGAAGAAGAAGAGGAGGAGAAGGAGGAAAAGTGAGGGAGGAGGAAAAGAAAAGAAAAACGGTGTTGTGATTTTATATGACTGAAACGAATATACTTTCACATATCCCCCCCCTCTCTCTCTCTCTCTCTCTCTCTCTCTCTCTCTCTCTCTCTCTCTCTCTCTCTCTCTCTCTCGCGGGGGTCATCAACAGGGCCATTTAGCCATTTAACAGCACTCCTTAATCCCGTTTCCCTGTTGATGGGTACACAATCACGATCTTTGCACCACTGAACCATCCATTAACTCCGCGGGTAGTCTGGCCCAAGGGAAGCATTACGAACGATTGCCCATTAGTTTTAGAGTATTTCATAGTTTCCCCTTCCCCCATCTTTTGCGGGTGGACGAAAATGGGGAGGAAGAATGAAGAGAAGGAGGAGGAGGTGGTGACGAAGGAGGGGAGTAATGGGGAGAAAGGAGAAAAGAAGGAGGAGGAGGAGGTGGTGAATGAGAATGATGGAAAGGAAGGAAGAAGAGCAAAAGGAGGAAGAGGAGGAAAAGGAGCAAGGATAAAGAGGAGGAGGAGAAGGAGGAGGTGATGGAGGGAAGTAATGGGGGCAAGGAAGAAGAGGAAGAGAAGGAGGAGGAGAAGGTGGTGAATGAGAATGATGGAGAGGATGGAATAAGAGCAAAAGGAGGAGGAAGAGGAGGAGAAGGTGATGAAAAAGAATAATGGGGAGCAAGGAAAAAGAGGAGAAGGAGGAGGTGATGGCGGGAAGTAATGGGGGCAAGGAAGAAGAGGAAAAGAAGGAGGAGGAGGTGGTGAAAGAAAATAATGGAGAGTAAAGAAGAGGAGGAGGATGAAAAGATGGTCGTGGAGGAAAATAATTGGGAGGAAGGAAAAAGAGAAAAAGGAGGAGGAGGAGGAGGTGGTGTAGGAAGTTAATGGGGAGGAAGGAAGAAGAGATAAAGGAGGAGTAGGAGGAGGAGGAGGAGGAGGAGAAAGTTAAGGAGAATGAGGGGAAAGGAGACAGAGATTAGAAGGTGAAGGGAGATTAAGACAATAAAGATAATGAAGGAATAAAGAAGACAAAAGATAATAACCAGAAGAAGAAAATAAAAAAAAACAAGAAAAACAATAACAACAAATAAAACTAAAAACTGGAGAGAATGATACATATACACATACATGCATCTATGAGAGGAAAAGAGAGTGGGACGTGGAGGAGGAAAAGGAGGAAGATAACTGGAGGGCAAGGACATGGAAGGAGGAAGAGAAGAACGAAAATGAGGAAAGAAGAAGTGGAGGAAGAAGAGGAAGAGGAGAAGCAGAAGGAGGAGGAGGGAGAAGAAGAAGAAGAGAAGGAGGAGGAGGAGGAGGGGGAACGCGAGTAACGAGGGCAGAGGGAGAAGGGAAGGAAGGAGGTCGAGGAGAAATAGAGTAAATTTATCTTTTGTAATTTTGCATAATTTTTCCCCTCACGAATTCAAGGTTGACGGAACACGTGAGGGGAGGAAAAAAGGGAGCACCTGGAGGAAAGAGGGAGGGGAGGAGGAGAATTGTCACCTGGTAGAGAGGAAAAAAAAAAGAGAAATTACGGTGAAAAGAAGAGAAAAATATAGAGATAAGAAACTGAGCACGGAGAAGCAAAAAAATACCGAAGATTCGTAGAAAAAGTGTAAAATGGAAAATAAAAAGCGACTACCTGGAGGAAAGGAGGAAGGGGCGAGGAAAGACGAAGAGGAAGTCAACACCAGGGAGAGAAAAATGAAATGCAGGCGGGAAATAAAAAAAAAACAAAAATAAAAATGGAAAAGATTGGCAGAAACACGTAGAAAAAATGAATAGTATTCGGTCTTGAAATATAAAAAAAAGGTGAGAAACTGAGGTAAGAGAGGAAAATAGGAAGGAATGAACGAAGGAAAGAAGGAAGGGAGGAAGGAATAGAGGGAGGAAGGGAAGAAGGGAGGGAGGAAAGAAGGGAGGGAGAAAGGGAGAAAGGAAGGAAGGAAGGAAGGAAGGAAGGAACGAAGAAAGGAAGGAAGGAAGGAAGGAAGGAAGGAAGGAAGGAAAGAAGGAAATTGCAACTGGAAAAAAAGTCATGAAAAAGGAAATAATAACAACGTAAATAATTGTAAATTTTTAATATGATGTAGGAAAAAAAATGAAGCTTCAGAAAAGGAAATAAGAACATCAAAAAATAAGAAATAAGATAAAAATGATAACCAGAAACAGAAAGAACAAGAACCAGAACAAGAAAAACAAGAAGAGAAAGATGATAATAAAAACAATAATAACAAAAATAACGAATACTTAATTAGAAAAAAAACTATACACGCCCACACGGAAAATAAAATAAAATAAAAATCAGCTTAGAAATGATAGAAAAAAAAAGAACACGCCGGAAGGAGAGAAACGAAGAGAATAGAAAAAAAAAACAATAAAAAGAAATTAAGCAAATGTAGATAAGAATGGTCTCTGTTTACCTTTTCTGTCTCCCTCTCTCTCTCTCTCCCTTCCTCCCTTTCTCTCTCCTCCGTCTCCCTCCTTTCTGTTCTCCTCTCCTCTTCCTTTCTTCCTTCTCCTCCTGTCCACCAAGGCCACCACCTCCATAACTCTCCCAGCTTCTCTCATTTTCCCTTCATCTCTCATCTCTCCTCTCCTTTCTCTCCCCCTCCCTTCCTCCACTCCCCCCCCTTCCTTCACTGCCTCCCTATTTATCCTCTTTTCCTTGCCTTAGTTTCCCTCTTTCCTTCTCTCTCTCTCTCTCTCTCTCTCTCTCTCTCTCTCTCTCTCTCTCTCTCTCTCTCCTTCCCTCCCTATATGTATGTTTATTTTTTTGCCACACTTTCCTCATTTTCCTTTCCTTTCCTTTCTCTCCCTTCCGCTTCTTCGCCTCATTTACTCCCTCATCCCTCACCTCCTTTTCTGTGTCACAATTACCTCCCTCCCCCTCCCTTCCTTCCTATCTCTTTTTTCCCCTCTCCACCATTTTGTTTCTTTCCCTCTCTCTTCGTCTCCTTCTCCCATTCCTCCTTCATTTTCCTTCACTTCCTTCCTTCTTACCCTTCTTACCTCATCCACCTTTCCTTTTTCTTTCCCTCCCTCCCTTCTCCCACGCTCTCTCTTTATCTCCTTCTTTCCCCTCTTCCCTATTTTTTTCCCTTACTCCTTACCTTATTTCCTACTTTTCACTTTTCCTCTCGTTTTCCCTCCCTCTCTCTCGCCTTTCTCCCCCTTTTTTTCTCTCTCCCTTCCTCTCCCTCCCTCACCTTCACTCCCGCCCTATTTACCTTCATGTCAATGCTTCACGCTCCATCTTTTTTCCTTCCCTTCCCTCTCTCCCTTCCTCTCCCTCCCTTACAGAGCAATCAGGTCAATCAGGACACGAGCAGACAGAATTCCTAAGGAGGAGGAGGAGGAGGAAGAGGAGGGAGCAAGGAAAAGTTGGTGGTGGTGGTGGATCCTCTCTCTCTCTCTCTCTCTCTCTCTCTCTCTCTCTCTCTCTCTCTCTCTCTCTCTCTCTCACCTCATCAGGAAGACAGAAAGCACTGCAAGAATTCGAATAAAAGCAACGAACGTCTCGAAACGGTTTAAAACAAAATTAGTTCCTCCAAGTTTTTCTTCTGCCCCGCTCTTTGTTTTCCTTTGGTCTCCCCTCTTCCTTGTTGCCCCGCTGCTCCCGTTTTCTTTATCCTCTGCTTTTTTGTTTTATGTTTCCTTGATGATTCTTTAATTCCTCCTTACGTGTTGTTTATCCTTTACTTGCTCTCTCTCTCTCTCTCTCTCTCTCTCTCTCTCTCTCTCTCTCTCTGCATTTCTTTCGTCCTTGTTTCCTCTTTATTTATATCATCTTGTTTTTCTTTTCCTTCACTTCCTCCTCATCATCATTTTCTCTCTCTCTCTCTCTCTCTCTCTCTCTCTCTCTCTCTCTCTCTCTCTCTCTCTCTCTCTCTCTCTCTCTCTCTCTCTCTCTCTCTCTCAACTTATACCCTCTTTCCCCCGGTAATGTGAAGCGAAGAAAAATATAAAGGATTGAACCCTATTTAGCCCGTCTAATGGTGTATAAAGTTGCAGTACTCGACGCAATCCCAGAGAGGACAGACGATTATGACATTTATACTTAAGGGATCAAGGCGTTTGGGAAAGATAAGACGCGTAATATTTTCTTCGTTAAAAGGCTCGGAACCCACCGTTAAGGGATCCGAGTGTTTACCTCCTGAGTTGTACAGTACAGAGAGGATTTGTTGGGCAGCGGAGGATGGAGGCTGAGGAAGAGGAGGGAGAGGAGGAGGAGAAGGAAGAGGAGGAGGAAGAGAGGCAGAAGAGTGGCTATATAACTTAGATGAAGTAAAATATATGATGATGGACAAAAAGATACAAAGAAGAAGAAGAAGAAGAAGAAGAAAAAGAAAAAGAAAAAGAAAAAGAAAAAGAAGAAGAAGAAGAAGAAGAAGAAGAAGAAGAAGAAGAAGAAGAGTTGATATAAATAGAAAGGACAAGGACGAAGAAAATAGTGCAGGAAAGATAAGTAACAGGAGAAGGAAGACGAGGAAGAGGAAGAGAAAAAGATAAAGAGGAGGAGGAGGAGGAGGAGGAAGAGGAGAAATGGGCTTAATGCGTTTCTGAAATCCCTTAACTTATCTCCACCTCCTCCTCCTCCTCCTCCTCCTCCTTTTATTCTTCCTCCTCTTCCTCCTCCTCCTCCTCCTCCTCCTCTTATCATCCTTACCTTACCATCTCCTCTCTTCCTTGCTTCTTCTCTCTTACATTATCTTACTTGTCCTTCCCTTCTCTCCTCCTTACCTCTCCCATTCTCTCCCTCCTCCCCTTTTCCTGCAACGTTAATATTCTTCCCTTCACCTTTTTTTCCTTACCTATCTACCCCCCTTCGTCTTCCCATTCTCTTCCTTTCTCTTCTCCATCATCTATTATCATGTGTTTTCGCTTCCTTCTTTAAGTCTTTCCTTTAAATCCCCATCTATTTCTCTTCCTCTCTACATCTGCCTCATCTTTTATCCTCCCTTTGCCTTCCCTACCATCTTTATCTTCTCTTAAATCTTCCTCTACTTTCTCCTCTTTTTCCTCTCCACTCGTTTCTCTTTACCTTACTTTCCCTTCATTCCTCTGTTTCCTCCTTCCTTCCTTCTCCTCTTCCTCCTCCTCCTTATTATTATCATCATTCCACTAACTCCTCCCTTCTTCCTCCTTTCTCTTCTTTCCTCCTGTTCGTCCTTTTCATCCATCCCCTTACCTCTTCTATTCGTGTTTTCCTCTCCCCTCTCCATTCCTCTTCCTCTTCCTCCTTTCCTCGCAACCCTTTGTCCCTCTTCCTACCTCCACTCTTCCTCCTCTTCTGTCTCCCCCCCCCCCCCCCCCCACTTCCTCCTCTTCCTCTCCTCCTCTCTACCCTTTGTCCCTCCTAACTCCACCCCTCCTCCCCTCCCCTGCCAAAGCTGTCACCCCCATCCCTGCAATATTTACACCCCTGGTCACCCTCCCCCTTTCACCCCACACCCCCTTCAGACTCCAGACCATAATATTTTCTAATTCTCTCCCTTCCCCCTTCCCTTCCTCCTCCTCCCCTCATCATCCTTCCCCCCGTCCCCCATTTCACCTCCCAATTAATTCATCTCCCAATCCCTCCCTCCCCACCCTTCTACCTCCTCCCCGTCTGCCCCCTCCCCCCCGCCCCCCAATCCCCCCCCGCCCCAGGGATGCACACGATAATGGATCATATTATGTAAAGGAGACACGCGCTTTCGGCATTTTTCGCATAATAATGAAGATTAAATATGTCTACTTACTTAGGAGTGGGTCGAGGCGAGGCGCGCGGCCATATTAACGCAAAAAAAAAAAAGAAGGAAAAAAGAAAAGATCTGAGTTATAGATTTTTTGAGGGGGAGAGGGGTGAAAGGGGGGTGGGGGTGGGGGTGGGAAAGAGTGAAATCCTTGTGTGTGTGTGTGTGTGTGTGTGTGTGTGTGTGTGTGTGTGTGTGTGTGTGTGTGTAAGTAATGGGGTGATAATTCCGTTTAAAGTCTTACCTATGTCCAATGCAGGTACACACACACACACACACACACACATACAGAGGTGTGTGTGTGTGTGTGTGTGTGTGTGTGTGTGTGTGTGTGTGTGTGTGTGTGTGTGTGTGTGTGTTTGCCTCTTGCTCAGATTCTCGTAACAATAGCTCACCTGCCCGCCTCGTCCACCTGGTTACCTGTGTGCTGACTTACCTGGGCGGCGGCGAGTTAGGTGTAGAGGGAGAGCGACGTGTCCTCCGCTGGTCCACTGGCACGGCTGTCGCTTCGTGTCTAAACAATTCCCAGTTCGATCCCCAGGGCGCTAGACTCGAGGAATTCTTCTCTGCAAACACGAAAACTTTTGGTAAAGTGAGTGTAAGGCCTGAGAAATTCTTGGTCACTTGTATTTATTTGTTTTATTGTTGTTGTTGTTGTTGTTGTTGTTGTTGTTGTTGTTGTTGTTGTTGTTGTTTTTGCTGTTGTTTACTCGTTTGTCTCAATCTTTAGGGTTCGTTTCTTTGTCCATTTATTTCACATAAATGATTCTTATTTCATTTTCGAAGCTTTCTTCCTCAAAATATAAGAGCAGATATTGAAAACTTAAAAAGGAAAAAAGATTATTGGTTCTCGCTGCGCACTGATCTCTCTCTCTCTCTCTCTCTCTCTCTCTCTCTCTCTCTCTCTCTCTCTCTCTCTCTCTCTTCTGTCTTTCGTTTGAACCCTTCTGATGCAGCAAAGGCTCCTCCGTTATCACTTTCATTCCTCTTATTGACTTTTTTTCCGCACTGTTCCTCTTTTGCAATATATCATCACAGTTTTCATGGTAACAGCTCTCCGGAACTCGCCAGCTGCTTGTCTCCACTCCCCTCGTGGCGCAGTTACATATGAATTTCCACTTACTCATTTTAATGCTGCCCAACTAAACGGTATTTTCATTCTTTCATCCTTTTCACTAATAAAATATGCTGGACATCTCTCCCTAGTCTGTATTTCCTACTTCCTCTGACTCGAACTCTTTTAAGAAGGGAGGGACTAGCAACAAATGCATCCCACCAGCCAAGACACTTTCGGACCTCCCTTTGTCTTGTCTTCGTGGGAGTGTGTGTTTATTATAGTGTTTTACCTTTGCCCTATCTCAGTCATAAGAAACAACATAACTTTACCTAGCCTAACATAACAACCTGACCCATTCTGACCTATAAATTTACATCCATATCCACTTTATCTCGAATTTTAACCCCTTTTTTTTTTTTTTTTTTTTACAGCAAAGGAGACAGTTCAAGGGCATACAAAAAGCAAACATTAATAAAAAAAAAAAGCCCGCTACTCACTGCTCCTAATAAGGCAATTAAACCTTATCTAATCTGACGTAACCACACAGGAACCACTCTAACCTTAACTGTTTTAACTAACCTAACCTGTAATTTGCCTCCTAACCTATAACTTTGCATTCAATCTTCCTTAGCTTGAATTCGAGCCTCTAATAGTCTAACATATCCTAACCTGAACCAACCTACCTTTACATTAACTATTCTAACGTAGCCTAGCCTGTAACCTTCCATTCAGTCCTACCTTACCTGGAATTCGAACGTCCAGTAACCCAACAACGTAACTCAGCCTTACCTAACATGTAGTAGATCCATCCCACGGCGTCCTCCTCTAACCTTACCCAACCTTACCGACTCACGTAATCTAACCTAACTTAAAATTGCACATCCAATCCTAAACCACTTTGAATCTGAACTTTTAATAACCTAACAAAGTAATTCTGTCTATATCTAATATGCAGTAGATTCAAACCACGCCATTCTCCTCTAACCTCACCTTACCTTACCTGCTCTCGTAATCTAACAACCTACAACTTCGCATTCAGACTTACATCACCTGGAATTCGAACCTCTATAACCTAACAACGTAATTCTGTCTATACATAATATGCAGTACATTCAAACCACGCCATTCTCCTCTAACCTTATCTTACCTTCCCTGCTCTCGTAATCTAACAACCTACAACTTCGCATTCAGTCTTACATCACCTTGAGTTCGAACCTTTAATAACCTAACAACGTAATTCTGTCTATACCTAACATGCAGTAGATTCAAACCACGCCATTCTCCTCTAACCTTACCTTACCTTCCCTGCTCTCGTAATCTAATCTAACCTATAACTTCGCATTCAGTCTTACATCACCTGGAATTCAAACCTCTGTAACCCAACAACGTAATTCAGCCTTACCTAACCACGCCGTCCTCCTCCTCCCGATCAGCCACACAAATCTCACCACAGTAACCGCGCAACAGTACCGCCGAGAAGGACTAATTAACGACGGACACAAAGAATCGGAACCCGCACGAGCGACACTTGACTCACTTGACCGAGCGGGAGGATCGCGGCGCGGTCTGAAGCAGGGTCTGAAGCACGGTTTGAAGCCTCGACTCTGCCTCCTCGAGTCTCCCGCGACCCACTCCACGGCAGCAGCCTCACTCAGGGACAATGTAGAGTCTTGTAGCTTCCTCGGCCTCTCTCCACGTGAATGAGAAGAGGGAGGGAGGAAGGAGGAGGAGGAGGAGGATAGAGTGCGGAAAGAATGAAGGAAATGGAGAAGGGAGAAGGAAGGAAGGATATAAGGAAGAGAGGAAGGAGGGAAGAAAGAAAGGAAGGAAGAAAGGAAGGTGGAAAGGAAGGAAGGGAAGAGAAAGGAGAAAGAGGGTAAGAAAGAAAGGAAGGAAGGAAAGGAGTGATGAAGGAGAGGTGGAAGGGAGGAAAGAAAGAATGAAGGAAGAGAGGGGAGAAGGAAGGAAAGGAGTAAGGAAGAAAGGAAGGATAGAGAGAAGAGAGAAGGCGGTGAGAAAGGAATGAATGAAGGAAGGAACGAAAGAGTGAAAGGAGGGACAGGAAAGAGAGAAATGAAGGAAGGAAAGGAGGATGGGAGAAGAAAGGAGAGATGGAAAGGAGGACAGAAGGAAGAAAGGAAGGTACAAAGGAAAGACAGAATGGGAGAAGAGAGGAAGAGAGAAGAAAGGACGTAAGGAGTGAAGAAAGGAGGAAGGAATGAAAGATAGGAAGGGCAAGAAGAAAGAAGGGAGAGAGAGGTAAGGAATGAATGAAAAAAGAAAGGATGGGAAGAGAAAAAGAAAGGAAGGAGAGGGTAAGGAAGGAATGGAAGAAAAATGGAAGAGAGAGAGAAGGGAGAGAGGGGTGAGGAAGGAAGGAAGGACGGTAAGGAAGACTACGTGAAATGGGAGAACTGAAAGTGACGTAAGAAAAAAATAATAGAGAGAAATGACGCAGGAGAGAAAACGATGCACACACACACTATACACTTGCCCACAAAAATCCTTCACCATCTTATTACGAACGATAGAAGAGAGTGAGCGAGAATAGAGTCTGAGCAATGGCACATGTAGCTACCTGGCGCGTGTTTTAGACTGTTTTCATATCACGTAATGTTGTAGGGAACGATTTACCTCGAGACCTTTCAGAGGGAGGGAGACGTCACTGCTTGAACCGGAAGTGGCAAAGATTGGCTCGTTTATAAATATTTTGTGACCACCTGGTTCATATAGGCGCCATTTTCTGACCTAGCTGGTTCATGTACGCCATTTTGTGACTAATCTGAAGTGGCCTGTGATTGGCTAGTTTAGAGAGGCACCAGTTTAGAACCTAGTCTGAAGTAGAGGTAAGAGTATTCGGTGCTCGGACATGTCGGCACCATTGTATATACGTAAGATAAATCATGACGGTTATTGATTGATGCTGAACGTCATAAAGCTTAGCCTTAGCGTCAAAGCATTTCAGTAACAAACCGAACCTAATCAATCGTCTCTATGTGTTTCGGAATCTTTCAGCCGGAAACTATCGGTCCCGACTCCCAAGGCCAGTCTGCTCGCGGCCGGGTGAGTGAGGTGTGTGTGTGGTCGGGAGGCGTCTCGTTATTCCGGGGACACTGTGCGTTGTGTGCGGTGTTTGGGTGCAACAGACGCTTTAGGAAGAGCGTGGAAATGTAAATAGATTTCCTCGTGGTCCAGGAGGAAGGATGGAGAGAGGAATAAGGTCTGAGGCAGTGAGTGGTGACCATCGGACAACTCACGGACCTCTCAAGTAAGTGTTACTCTATTGATTTTCAATATTTTTTTTCTTGTCTAAGTTCTCATAGATTTAGTTAATAGACGGTTGAAGTAGACACGTCACGTCAGTTATAAACTATAAACAGTGGTAAAAAAAAAAAAAAAACGCGTGAGCGTAGTTGTTTATCACGTAGTTTGGGATGGACATAAGTTATGCAAATTGATTCATTATATATATATATATATATATATATATATATATATATATATATATATATATATATATATATATATATATATATATATATATATATATATATATATATATAGCTGATATGTTTGTGAAAGTCTTAAGTAGGTTGTAATCTGGTGCAGTATGACAAGCCGTGTTCCGAGGCTTCGCTCGCAGGCTTCATGCTTTAATAAACTTGTTGCGTGTAATGCTGCCGTAATCATACGACCATTATGCAGAATTATACAATATATTAATATGTATTGGCATCTACGTATATTTATATGATGACTGGTTACCGAGACAGCGCGAGGAACACACGCCTGTCAGGGAAGGTTCAAAGGATTCACGTGTGTTCGTGCATTCGTTGCCTCGGGAAAGTTGCCGTGTAGCTCCATAAATTGTGTTCGGGGTGGGTGGGGGGGTTAGTAAGGGTATTCAACCATACATGTCTAACGAGGACTCAGGACTGGCTGGTTCACATATGATGAATGGGACAATTTACGGTTTCACCCAACCAACGATTTTCTCAGTGGTTCATGTTTTTTTTCTGGTGATAGATGAAGGGAAACCAACAGGGAAGGCGGTGGTGAAGGATGCATCGTCCTCGGGCACTAAACCAATGCTGTAACAGTGTGTGGCCGAACTGGCACTATGCATATGCCAGTGTGTGCCCGAACGGTCTCACCGCTAATACCCTGATTAAAAAAACAATTCTTTCCCCCGCCGTCTCCTCTTTCCAGTGGAAACAGAATCAGAATGCAACTCTCCCAAATCCAAAAAGCACTCATTTAGCGGGAAACAAGATCCGAACAAAACATTAGAACGAAAACATAAAAAGTGGAAACTCGAAACACGAAGCGGTAAATGTGCTATAAGGTTTCCTCCCACCTCTCCCTCCCCTCCCCTGCTAAAACAGTAAACGAGGGAATGCCCGAATAATAGTTTAGTTCAGCAGTACGTAGGGACGATATTGGTGGCGGGGAATTTTCATAACACAGCACACCACACGAGAGGGGACGGCACAATACACCACAACACAATGCAACTCCGGGCAACACAATACAACTCATTGACAGCACAAAACAACACAACCAAGGAAGAAAACAACACAATAAAAGGTAGGACAACCCAACACACAATACAACACAAAAGAGTGGGGGACAGCACAGCATAACAAAACACACAATAATCACACAATAGAAGGACAACTCACTACAACACAGCACATCATAAATTCAACTCACAGAAGAAAACAACGTACACCCAACAAAACAGAAAAAGGAAAATTAACAACACACCATAACACATCACAACACAACACATCACAACAGAACACATCACACAACAACATAAAACGACAAAGATAACAAAAAATATACAAGAACAGTTTACCCTCAACATTACTTATACGGAAAAAAAAAATGAAGTCCGTGAAAATTGAACATTCATACTCAGCAAAATACGGAATGAAATAAAGTAGGACAGGAAGAAGGAAACACACAATAACACAAAGAAAACGAGAAGAAGAAGGAGGAGGAGGAGGAGGAAGAGGAGGAGGAGCAGGATCAGGGATAGAAGCGGAAGCAACATAATGACACAAGGAGGAAGAAGAGAAAGAGGAAGAGGAGAGGAAAGAGGAGGAAGAGGAAGGAAGGCAGAAGCAACACAATGACACAAGAAGGAAGAAGAAGAGGAGGAGGAGGAGGAGAAGAGCAAGAGAAAGAGGAGGAGGAGGACGATCAGAACTATAAGCAGAAGCAACACAATCACACAAGCAAGACAACATTACAAATTCAGCAACACACACACACACACACACACACACACACACACACACACACACACACACACACACCAAACACCCAACACAGCACGTCTCGCATGTTTCCCGGGGCGATGTTTGTCTAGGGCGGCGGCGCGTGCGGGGGGAGAGTGTTGGGGCAGACAGCTATTGCCTCACGCTGACGAGGGGAGGAACAGCCGGAAAGGGGGAGACGGGGTGAACGATGAGAGAGGAAAGAGAGGGGAAAGGATGGAGGAGACAGCGGGAGTGAGGTGAGAGGGGAAGGGAGGATAATAGGAGGAAGGAGGGAACAGTGGGGAGAGGCGGAGGAAGGAAAAGACAGTAGAGACAAGTAAAAGAGGGGAGGAGACATGGGGAATACGGGGAGACAGATGAGAGGGGAAGGGGAGACAGAAAATGGGGAGAAAGCGAGGAGATGGATGAGAGGGAAGGAGCAAGTGGAAAGGCGGGGTGACGAATGGTGGGGCGGAGGGAGAAATTAGGGGATGGATGAGAAGGAAGGGGGAGGGAAGGGTCAGGTTAAGGGAGATTAGAGAGAGGGAGTTGCAAGTCTGGGGAAGGAGAGGGAGATAAAGAGGGAGGGAAAATATGCAAGAATGGAGGAAAGGGGAGATGCTTAAGAACGATGGGGAAAGATGGGAGAAATGGGAGAAGAAGGGAGAACGGGGTAAGGTAAGCAGAGGAAGGGGGGATGAGAAGGGAGGAAGGGGAGAGGTTAAGGGGAGAAACAGGGAGAAAGGAAGCTGGGAGGCAGAAACATGGGAGACAGAGAGGAGCGAGGGAGGATGAGAAAGGGGAGGAAAAAAAGAGGTAGAGGAAGGAGGGAGGAGATGAAAAGAAGAGAATGGGATGGGAAGGTACGATGAAGGGAGGGAGGAAGGGATGAGAGCAAGCCAACAAGGGAGGAAAGATAAGGATGGGGGAGGAGAGAAAAAAAGGGGAGAGGTATGCAAGGCGAGATGAAGGAGGAGGAGGAAAAGGAGGGGAGAAAAATGGAGGGAAGCGTAAACGAGGGAAGAAGAATGGGAGGGAGGAGGAGTGGGAGAAGGGGGGAGGGAAGAGGGAGGATTGATGGGATAACATGGAGGGTGCATGGAAGAGGAAGAGGAGGAGGAGGAGGAGGAAATAAACCTGAAAGGGAGGCAGAGTAAGTGTTGATGAAGGAGGAGGAGGAGGAGGAGGAGGAAGGAATGGAGAAGAGGAGAAAGTGGAGGAAGAAGAGGAAGGAACCAGGAAGGAAGGAAGAAAAGGAGGAGGAAGAAGGAGAATACGAAGATGAGGGTGATGATGATGATGATGAGGAGGAGGAGGAGGAGGAAGAGAAGAAAGAAGGAGACTAAGAAGAGGAGGAGGATGGGGAAGAAGAACAAGAGAAAGAGGAGGAAGAAGATGAGGAGGAGGAGGAGGAAGAGAAGAAAGAAGGAGACTAAGAAGAGGAGGAGGATGGGGAAGAAGAACAAGAGAAAGAGGAGGAAGAAGATGAGGAGGAGGAGGAGGAAGAGAAGAAAGAAGGAGACTAAGAAGAGGAGGAGGATGGGGAAGAAGAACAAGAGAAAGAGGAGGAAGAGGAGGAGGAGGAACGACATAAGCAAACTAGCAGACCATCATTCTCTGGTCTAGTTCTTCATCCTGCTCCCCCCCCCCCTCTCTCTCTCTCTCTCTCTCTCTCTGGACGGGCAAAGTTTCAGCCCGTGCCGTCGTTTGGTGACTCTGGGTGGAATAGAGATGGCACTTGAGGCTGGTTAGGTAAGGGTTCAAGGCTTGGCAGGGTAGCAGGGTAGATGTAGGGTGATTCCATTCCTGTCCCCTGTCATGTCTCGCCTCTTCATTCGTCCTCCTCCTCTTTCTCCTCCTCCTCGTCTTCCTTGTTCTTCCTTCTCTTCTTCTTCCTCCCCCTTGTTGCTCTTCTCTTCCTTCCTCCTTGTTGTTGTTTTTCTCCTCCTCCTCCTCCTTGTTCTTCTCCTCCTCCTTGTCTCTCCTCTTTTTCCTTTGACATCCTCTTCCACTGTTTCTTTCTTTTCTAGTCTTCAAATATAACATTCTCATTTCTTTTTCTTCACTACCACCCTCCTCCTCCTCCTCCTCCTCCTCCTCCTGTTCTCCACTTCTTCAGTTGACAGCCTCTTCCGCTCTCATTTCCCACTCGTATTTTCCCCATTACGTTTTCTTCCTTCTTTTCTCTCCTCCTCCTCCTCCTTCCCTTCTTCCTTCGACAACCTCTTCCTCTCTTTTTTTTCTCAAAGTGTTTTCCCATTACTTTTTCTTCCTTATTTTATCCAGCAACCCTCCTTCTCTTCCTTTTCTTTACCCCCCCTTCTTCTCAGCCTCTTCCTCTCTTCCTTTCTCTTCTTTTCTTTCTTCGATATCGTCTCCACCTTTCCTGGCTTCCCCATAACGTACTCTTCTCTTTTTTCCCTTATCATCATCGTCTCTTCTTCCTCTTTCTCTTCTTCCTTTCGTTCCCTTCACTTTTCTTCCCCAGACATCTTCTTTCTCTCTTCCTTTCCTTCCTTATCTATTTCATTACGCTCTCTTCGTTCTTTTTCAATATCACTTTCCCCGTCTTCCGTTTTCTTTATTTTCTCTTCTCCTCTTTCCTCAAACACCCTCTTCCTCTCTTCCTTTTTATCTTGTCTTTCCCTTTTCCTATTCCGTTTTCTATACTTTGTCTTCTCCTCTTTCCTCAAACACCCTCCTCTTACTCTTCCTTTTTTCTTTACTTTTTCTTTTCCTTTTCCTCTAATATCGTCTACCCTCGTTCTCCTCTCTTCGTCCTTTTCATCCCCAGATATTATCGTCTCTCGTTCTCCCTTTTCCTGTCCTTTCCATTCTTATCTTTCCTACGCCTCTCTCTCTCTCTCTCTCTCTCTCTCTCTCTCTCTCTCTCTCTGTAACCACCCGCAATAGTTTCCTCCTCGTTCTCTCCGCTTCTTTCTTCTCCAGACACCTTTCTTCTTTTTTAATTTTTTCTAACCACTCGTATTTACTGGTGTCATTTTCCTTTCTCTTCTCCGGGACAGAAAATGAGAAGGAAAGAACAAAGAAAAACAAAGAGAAAGAAAAGAAAGAAAAGTTAAGAGGGAAAGACAAAGAGAAAGTAGAAGCAAAAGAAGACAACGTAGAAATACGAAGAAAAATAAAACTACAAGGAACGAAAGAAAAAAATTATAGAAAGAAAAAGGAAGAACGAAAGCAAGAAAGAATTAAAGGAAGGAGGGAAGGAAAACAACAGAGAAAATAGGAAGGAAAGTGAGAGATAAACTTGGAAATAACGAGACACCAAGAAAGAAAATTAAAAGGAAGTAAAATAAAAAAGAAAGAAAAAAGGGTAGAAAGAGAGAAAGAACGAAAGACACCGAGAAAGAAAGAAAGAAAACAATGAATGTGAATGTGAAGTGAAAAAAAAGGAGAATAAAACTAACGGGGGACTGCAAGAAAGTGTGGGGCGGGGCGATAGAGAGAAAGAATGAAAGGAGAAAGAAAGCAAGTAAGATAGAACAAGAGACAAGAACCAAGAAAGAAAGAAAACTAAAATAAGTGAAAAAAAAGAAAAAAAGGAGAATAAAACTAACGGGGTCTGCAGGCAGGTGTGGGGCGGGGCGATAGAGAGAAAGAATGAAAGGAGAAAGAAAGATAGAACGAGAGACAAGAACCAAGAAAGAAAGAAAACTAAAATAAGTGAAAAAAAAGCAAAGAATCAAGAAAGAGGATGAAGCCAAGGGGTCTGCGGCAGGTGCGGTGCGGCGAGGCGTGGAAATTTCTCACAAACTTTCTGCATATCTTGGGCGGCCACAAAAGTAGCTTGAATAATGCCTCCGCGACTTGCCAGGAGACAATGCGGGCCACGAGGATGAATGCATCGATGAATAATAAGTAAACAGCGCTTATACAGGGATTGTTACGCCGCGCTTAAACCTCCTGCCTCATAAAACCCAAGGTAAAGACCCACGAATGCCGTCTGTCTTTTGTTTTACGAGAGGGTTGAGGTCGGCATTGTCAGACGCCTCCACGCCTCACATCAACGATTTCCAAAGACCGAAAAGGAGATCTGTCAGGTTCTAATGAGTATTTTCTTAGGTTCAAAGTACAGAAGAAGGGATAAACCTACCCCTGGAAATACCCCCAAACTCCTACGAAAGCCTTATCAAATGAGTGCTTGGGCGCCGAAATATTAAAGATATGGCCCGGGGCAAGGTCTAAAGAAGTGGACGTCGAGTATCTGCCAAGGCCGCGTAACGCACACTCCTCGACTTTCACTTGTTTTACGGCCACAAGCGTTTATATCAAGACAGGAGTTTATGAGGAAATGAAACCTAGTGTCTGTCTTGTGACCTAAATATTTCTGTCTTAGAGCAGAGAAGGGAAATGGCAGCGGCATAGACGAGGTGTTAGGAAGAAGGGAACATAAGGAAGGAAGGTGGCTGAAGAGGCAGAGTGGAGGCATGACTTTTTGATGTGGGGTCCATAACCATCTATCTAAGCCTACAATCTGTCTATAACTTAACATATCAACATTTCTTTAAGATGGAGCGCAGCAAGATGGCATAATAACCAGCTATTCTTGTTTTTAATCCCATAAACATCTCCATAACCCCTCAGCCTGTCTGTAATGGGCTGATCTTATCTATAACTGGGCAAATAAACATACATCTAAAGAGGGAACGAGGCAAAGAAGGCATTACACGCTTGTTTTGTTGTTTTGATGCTATACTAATCTCCACAACCCCTCAGCCTCACTATAATGGGATGATCCTACCCAGAGCAGAATAGAGGAACCAGATATCACAGTCGTTCTCATGTGGCGTATACTTCCAAGAGGGGAGGAACCAGGACGCCTCTGAAAGCAAACACCACAACACTCTCCCGCTTTACTGCCACAAACATCTTTAAACACACACACACACACACACACACTTACACACTTTCTACAAGGGGCCGACCTCCTTCATGAAGCAGTGAAACGGGATATCGCCGTTTGTCTTGTAACTCAAATGTTCGCGTGAAGGGGAGTGAGTGGGCAGGACGCTTTAGGAAATTAACGTAACAATATTCGCGTAATTTCTGGCGCTACAGACGTCTATGATAACAAATAAGTAGGGTTTGAGGGGTTCTGTTCTCCTTAATAAATCAGTAAAACCAAAACGTGACACCGCCCTCCTGTATTACCGTCGCAAACAGCTTAATGATTCGTTACTCAGGGAATTAACAACACTATTCGTTTGTTTATGATGCAAACGTCTATGATAACAAGTAATTGGTCCTTTTTTTTTTTTACAGTAAAAGAAACAGCTCAATGGCAAAAGCAAAAAGCCCGCTCAGTACTGTTCCTATATAGGCAAAATAGAGAAGAGCCAAAAAAGAGGCCAAAAGAGAGACTAGTTTAGGGGTCATCTTTTCCATACTACGGCAGGGGAGACAAAATATACCACCGGTCTCCTGTGTAACCGTCGCAAGCAGCTTAGTAATCATATATTCGTTACTCAGGAAATTAACGTAACACTGTTTGCTTGTTTTTATGCTACAGACGTCTAGAATAACAAAAAATTGGCCTGTGAGGTGTAGTCTTTTTCCATAATACAACAGTGAAACCAAAATACAACTCTGCTCTTCTGTAGTATCATCATCGAAAGCTGCTTCGTAATCCCATATTCACTATTCGCTTTTTTTTTTTTTTTTTTTGCGCTACAGACGTCTATAATAACAAATAATTGGTCTGCGAGGGGTAGTCTTTCCATAATACAAGTGAAACCAAAATACAACACAGCTCTCCTGTATTACCCTCGCAAGCTGGTAAATTAACACACATTCGTTACCCAGGAAATTAACGCCACTATTCTCTTGTTTGGGCGCTACAGACTACTATAAAAACAAATAATTAGGTCTTGAGGGGTTTTATTCTCCGTAATACAGCAGTGAAGCTAAAACATAACACCGCTCTCCTGTATAAACGTTCCAAGCAATTTCTTAATCATATATTCAATACTCATGAAATCCGGCGCTACAGACACCTAAAATAACTAATATTTGGGTCTTGAGGAGTTAGTTTCTCTATATTACAGAAGTGAAGCCAACACCTAACACCGCTCTCCTGTATTACCCTCGGAAGCAGGTAAATTAACACATATATCCGAGCCCTTCGACACAACAGCACCGGGAAACAGGATACCAAGTCGGTCGTGCGTCCCGCGGGTTGGGGAGCAGCTCATGCTGCCCTCAGCCTCCAGACAAAGAGAGGCAACTCAACACCGAGCCGCCGCTTAATTAACGGCCAGCTTTTGTTGTTTTCAAGTCGTAATGCGAACAGATTTACCTTCGCAGATGACGGCAGTGGACGCGGGGGAGGTGGGGGCTGGGGCGGCGGGAGTGGCGGCTGCACTCAATCCAGCCTCTGTTGCCAAATCTGAACATATAAGAATTACTATCAAAGTCCTCAGTCCATTTTACTATGTTTAGTTGTATTCCATTGCCAGATTTATTCGTCATCATCATCATCACCATCATCTCTACCTTCTTGTTTTTCTTCTACTACTACTACTACTACTTCTTTTTCTGCTGCTGTTGTTGTTTTACAGAGCATATCTATTTATTTAGCCCTATAATTATATATATAATTATTATGTACTCGCTCAAGTGGAAATATACGTAATCATTTGTTTGAGAAATTACAGCATTTACATTTTCAGGCTGGGAAGGCTAACACATTATTATTATTATTATTATTATTATTATTATTATTATTATTATTATTATCATTATTATTATTATTATTATTATTATTATTATTATTATTATTATTATTATTATTATTATTATTATTATTATTATTATTATTATTATTATTATTATTATTATTATTATTATTATTATTATTATTATTATTGTTGTTGTTGTTGTTGTTGTTGTTACTGTTTGTATTGTTTTTACCATCATTATCATCATCATCATCATTAATTTAATGGAGCCGCCAATTCATGTCCAATACCAAATCACGTTGATTCATTACCAAACTGCTTTTTCATTACCTAATCTGACCCAGTTATTACCAAACAGATTTCTTTTTCCATGAAGGCTGGGCCAACGCTTCATTATCGTGCTCAGCATATTGAAATTATTGCTTTCTGACCCGCCGCACCCCCCCCCCCTCCCCAAGCAACGGCAATTTATCAAACATTCTGTCAGTTTCATGCAATAGCCTACATATATTTTTTTATGTGAAAAGAGTAATTCGACGTTCATAATTTATCAACTTGTCTACCAACAAGGTGTTATAACAGAAAGCCACCGAAGGCCTGACACTGTCTGCCGCACGGTGCAGCCACTCCTTCATCGGGGTAGACCAATGTTTCCCAACCGTTTTTGTTCCGCTTCCCCTTTTCCAGTCACTTTTTCACCTGTAGACCCCTACAGGAGTCAGTAAATCTTCCTGTCATCTCGCGGGCCACTCATGACCATCCCGATGTCCAAATTTGTCACGTGAGCCGTGAGTTTGACACCCCTGGTACCGTTAGCTAATGTAGAGCGATTCTAGCAATTACGCATTCAGTTTTAAGGATTGTGTACAGTAGTGTGAATTTTATTCCGAGCCGCATGTCTCCTAATTCCAGTATAATAAATAGAAAAAATAATTAGAATTTCTATAGACCACTTGAAATTCGGTTCATGAACCCCCGGTTGCGAACCACTGATTTAGAGTTCAGTGGGTTTATTCCTTAAAATTTGCTTTGCATTTACCTGTTTGTCAGAGTGTGTGTGTGTGTGTGTGTGTGTGTGTGTGTGTGTGTGTGTGTGTGTGTGTGTTTACCTAGTTGTATTTACCTAGTTGTATTTACCTAGTTGTAGTTTTACAGGGCCTGGGCTTACGCTCGTGTGGTCCCGTGTCCGTATCTGTATTTGTCCAATATAAGTTAACCTTAAAGTTTTGCACACTCTTCGCCGATACTACATCCTCACTTAGTCTGTTCCAAACCTCTATATTTCTTTGCGGGAAGCTATATTTCTTTGTGTCTCAAACATCTTCCCTTCCTCAATTTTTTACTGTGTCCTCTTGTGTTCCTGTTGTTTATTCCTTCTCTTAGTAGCAACTCCTCATTGTCTACTTTTCTATATTACTCAATAATTTATAAATTTGTATTAGGTCTCCCCTTTCTCTTCTTTGTTCCAGTGTTGGTAGGTCCATTTCCTTTAATCTTTCTCCAGTTCTGGAACCATTTTTGTTGCCATCCTTTATATTCTTTCTAGTTTTTTTATGTGCATCTTATGAGGAGACCACATCGCTTCCGCATATTCCAATGTTAGTCTAATGATAGTGGTTATTAACTTTTTCATCATATCCATATCCATGTAGTGGAATGCTAATCCTATATTTCTCACCATTCTATACGTATCACCGAATATCTAATTAACATGACTCTCAGGCTGTTGATTATCTTGTATTGTCACTCCCAGATCTCTCTCTTCTTGAACTTTCTTTAATATTTCTCCATCTCCCATTTTATATGTCCTTCACTCTTTCCCATTTCCATTACATGACATTTCTTCACATTGAATTCCATCTCCCATTTCATACTCCATTCCCAAATCTTGTTCAAGTCCTCTTGCAGAATTTCACAGTCTTTACTGTTTCTTATGTCTTTGCAGTTTTGCATCGCCTGCAAGCAGGCTCATATAACTGTTTACTCCCTCTGACATATCGTTTACATATGCTACGCCGAGGCAGGCTACCCGTTGCCCCCCGACTTGATGAGGCACAAACAACACAAATTCCTTTTTAATATGTGGAAAGAGCGTAATGGCATGATTGATGACCCGTTACATTTCGCAATGGTAACTACAATTCAGAGCAAGAGCACTGTTGGAAAACTAGTCAGTGAGTTTATTACCACGCCCGTACCTGATTGGGACACACTCATGGTAAATTTACATAATAAAATCAACAAAACACAATCCACTAGGTATAACACATATAAAGACTTAAATCCCTTACTAGAAGTACACGAAATATACAAACATAGACATACAGTTAAAGAACACTATCGCAAGGCATTTACGCAATTCCGGGTGTCTGGCCATAACCCGTGCATCGAGACCGGCCGATGGAACAGGCGCGGGCGAGGGAGACTCGTCCGAGGACAGGCTGTGTGGCTGTGGCCTCGTTCAGACAGAGCGTCACGTGGCCCAGCACTGCCCACTCTCCCAGGGTGTCAGGGACTGATACCAATTCAATAACTTGGAAGAAGTTTTTTCAGAAAAATACAGTAGTCGGGTGCAGTGTAAAATAATATTTGATCTACTTGAAATATATAGGTAAAATAGCTGTTGAATATACACTTTTATGTTACGAGTTTTACGTAGCTCAGTTTCGTGGTGTATTTTTTTTTTTTTTGGTATAATTTTTCCTAGCTTTCGCATGTTTTAGTATTCTTCTGTCGAATGACTGTGTTTTATGCTTTTCTTAAATGTCTCTAGTACTTGTGTTTTAACGTTCCAATGTCGTGTATGCTCGATTCAAATTTGAGTTTTAGTATTCATAGTTCTTTTGTTTTTAGATTTTATTGTGTGCTATTGTTTTAACGTTCCAATGTCGTGTATGCTCGATTCACATCTGAGTTTTAGTATTCATAGTTCTTTTGTTTTTAAATTTTATTGTGTGTAATTATTTAGATTTTGGACTGCAATGCTATCCTATATATTTAATGTTCATTCACTTTGTGGTCAGTAAACTATCTATCTGTGTGTGTGTGTGTGTGTGTGTGTGTGTGTGTGTGTGTGTGTGTGTGTGTGTGTGTGAATATCAGAATCAGTTTATTTTTGCTCATACTTTGTGAACAAAGTATGGAGCACAGCTCCTCCTTTCATTTTAATGGTCATTAAAAAACAGCAGAGAGAGAAAAAAAATAACAGTGATGATAACAGTAGCTTGAATAAAGCTTCTGGTGTAGATTACTTAAATATTTTATAAACAGCTCTCAAAAAATATGACACATTGGTTAGAAGTTTTACGTCTTTACTTTGCATCAAAGCAATAAATTTATTTACTGTTGTGTTATTTCTATAATAATATGGAATATATTTGTTCCGTAATTCAACAATATTTTCATTAGGACATAACAACATTATATGAAATTCATCTCCCACACTATTACTTCTACATTTTGTGCATAATCTTTCATCTCTACTTCTATTTTCATATCTTCCTGTCACAACGGGTAATCTATTATTATTTGCTCTTATTTTAGTTAAGGGTATTCTGATGTTTCTTTTTAATTTTAACAGATAATCTTCCAAAACATACAATTCTTTATACATGTTATGGCTCTTACAAATTCCCTTGTTTAAGATGTTACTGTGCCATGTTGTGATCCATTGATCCTTCAGTTTCCTTTCCACTGCTTTCTTTAACCATTCAGGATTATTAACTTGTTGATTTAACCATATGCCTGACATACCACAGCTATTCAAAATATTTCTGATGTGTTTAATCCAAGGAGATGAGTACTTGCCTGTTGAGTCTAGGTATAATAAACTTGTATACATTACCCTGCTTAATTTAGTAGTTTTACCTGTTAACAGCCTTGACCAGTATCCTAGCATTCTAGTGTTGATAATTATGTCAATGGGGTATTCTCCTAGCTCACCATACACAATGTCTGTACTTGTATTCTTATGGACATACAATATATGTTTTTAAAAAACCATGTGCAATTGCTTTAGCTCTCTAGCAATGCCGTAACCCCATATTCCACAAGCATATGTCATGATTGGCATGACTATTGCATTATATAATTCAAGTTGTAAGTCAACTGGTAAGTTGTGTTTACGATATTTTCCAATAAGTGAATACATAGCTCTGGAAGCTCTTTTCTTTAACTCTAATTGCCCATTTCTAAATCTGCCATTATAATTAAATGCAATTCCAAGGTACTTATATTCACTTATTGTGTCTATATTCTCTTCCATAAACATAAAATTATAGTTATCATAATTCATCCTCCCTCTACTAAACACTACAACCTTTGTTTTACTGCTGTTCACTTCTAACTTCCATTGTTCACAGTATAATTCCAATGCCTTAAGAATTTTTACCATTTCTTCTTCATTATTAGCTAAAATAACTGTGTCATCAGCATACATCATAACCAATAAATTCAAATGTAAATCAAGAAAGTCATCATCAAATAATAAATAATTACAATTGTTTTCTATCAGAGAATTTTCTATATCATTAACATACAGAGCAAATGATAATGGGGATAGATTTTCACCCTGTCTTACTCCTTTAGTACAGATAAAAGTGTCAGACGTTTTCTGGTTCAGCTTTACACAAGATTTTATATTTATATACATAGTTTTTATAACATTAAGTACTTTACCACCTATATTTGCTTTCACCATCTTATGCCAAAGTCCTTCAACTTAATATCAACTAGAGTAGAAATGCAACGTTTTGGAGTCTTCTGATTAATGTAAAATCACTTAGGTTTAAGGACAGACCACCAAGTCTGGACCATGGGGTCTGTGTGGTCTGATTTTCTATGTAAGTCTATCTATGCAAGTCCATATTGTATCAAATGCCTTCTTGTAATCTATAAAGAGACAGAACATTTTTTTCTTCTTCCATAAAAATAGGTCAGTAATACTTTTAAGTAGGAATATGTGGTCAAGGGTGCTATAACCTTGCCTAAACACAGCTTGCATTTCTTGTACAATGTCATATCTATTTGAAAAGTTTGTAAGTCTATCATTTATTATTGATGTAAATAATTTACCTAAACAACTTAGAAGAGTAATACCCCTATAATTATTTTGGGTCATCAGCATCACCTTTATTTTTATACAAAGGAACAATAACTCCTATTAAACACTCCTCTGGTAAACATCCTGTGTCTAAAATTCTATTAAAAAATTCAACCTACAAATTATTCAGAATATTTTTAGTGCATTTAATATATTCATTAACAATATTATCATGACCAGGTGCCTTTTCATTCTTTAGTTTTCCAATAGCTTTCAGCACTTCGTTTTCGGTTATGGGATCATTCAGTATTTGCATTTCTCTTAACTCAGGTCCAACACTCTCTGGTTCCATCATATGTTCATCAATTGAATTATTCTCTTCTGCTAAATTCTTAAAGTGGTGATAAAAGTCTTCTTATTTAAGGGAAGTCTTGCCTTTATTGTTATTATTTTCCTTTAATATTTTCCAATATTTTTGGGGATCCTTATTTTTGTTTTCCTTTAACTTAGTCACCCATTTTTCCTTTTCCTTACTCTGTATTCTTTTCAATTCAGCTTTATGTTTCTTACTTTTTTCTATCTTATCTTTCTTGTTTTCTTCAGTCCTCCTTAGGTTGTATTTATGTCTAGCCTTATGGTAAACTTTCCTTATTCTCCAACACTGATTGTCATAACAAGACAAACTTGCATTATTGCATTGCTTAACATAACTCCTGGTGGTTTTGTTGGGAATACCTTTATAGCTGGCTCTAATAATGTTTTTTTTTTTTTTTTTTAGTATTTCGTTGGGGATATACCCCAAAGAGAGGAAGGCGGTGCATGCCGCGCAACCACCCAGACGGCTGGTAGAGAGATGCCCAATTTTTTCAAGGAGGAGGCCCAACAATGGCACCGCCCAGGTCTCGAACCTACGCTCTAGCACCCCGCCGAAGCGCAAGGCGGAGACTCTACCACGGGGCCACGGGAGCCCCCCGAATATGTTTTTTAACCTAGCATTCGCCTCCTGATTGATTGATTGATAATTTATTGTTGCAGGTAAACAACAAGGGAGAAGGGAGGAACATGCCATCCCAACCCCCAGGCAGGACAGTGTGTGATTATACAGCTATTAATACATGTGTAGGTAGCACCATGAAACTAAAAAGATACAATGGTAGGAAGGAATGCACAACAAGGGAGGGGGACGGTACCTGCCGGCCTCCCCCTGGATAAGAAGAAAATAAAATGTGGGGACAGAGAAGGACATCGCCCAAGCACTAGATGGGAATGAATACAGAGATAGAGTAAATACTAGTCCTTAAAGTAGAATACTGCAGAAATCACAGCCTTGTATAGCACGGCAGTAGTTCAGGCTGCCACACACGGCATCACCACCTTGGTGCAAACTGAGGGTGTTCTTTGAGGATAGCAGGGAGGACATCATGGTCCAGGAGCCAACAAATTGTCTGGGTCAGGTCAAGCCAGTCCCGTGGCTTAAACTTAGCAATGAGAGGGCATTCCATGACATAGTGTTGCAGTGTGTGGCCCCTCGGCCTGGCACATAGCGTGCAGCAGACACCAGGGGAGTTACTAACCTCCCAGTGTACCTATAGCCTAGCCTAAGGTGCATTGCTACCACATCCTGAGGGGCACTGTGTCGCCCATAGGGGTAAACACAGCGCTGGGAGACACTAACATAGTGGAGGCTGCTGGCGCTGCCATTGTCACAGCAGTGTCTGAGTTGGGTAGCAACATAGCTGGGCGTTATCGCGATAAGTTACCGCGATAAGTTATCGCGATACTTTATCGCTGATAACAAAATCGGGTTATCGGCCATCTGTTACTTATTTAAATATATATCGGTATCTTCGTTACTTTTGTAACCAAACTAGCGATAATCGCTACTTTTTTCCGCCTCAGAAAAAAAAAACCGTTGTCTCCTTACTGCGCATGCGTGGCCCGGTGTTGTATGAAAAAACTTCAGGGTATGAAATATCTTTGGTGATGAGATTTCATACTTAGATCATGAAAATTAAAACACTAGGTTATTTTTTTATGCTACTCAAAAATCAATATATCATAGTGTTATGCCGGACGTGTTACTTGGGTTCCGTGTCGCCGTCAGGAGACTCCGTGGGAGGGAGATATGTAAACACTTTGCACAGCTTCTGTAGTTTAATATTCTTCCTTAGTAGTACACTTCACTCTGACTCTTCACTTACCACTAGCTTACTAAGACTGGAACTCTCTCGCCCTCTTCTCCTAATATATCCAGAACAGTACAGTCTAGAATGTTACAGTATATTTTAGATCACACAAGAACATGTAGCAAAAATATATGCGAGTTGGCAACACTTCCCGCCTGGCGCCTGGCCGCGCCCCGCGGGGAGCGGACGGCTCGCCTTGCTCCCCGCCCCCTTGCTCGTTTCTCCGGGAGCCTTCTAGAGGCCTGTGGTCGCCGGGGGAAGCTTCCAGCACAACACTATCCCCCCCTCTTAATTGTGATCGTCCCGATCACACACTTAACTATATACAAACGTAAGAGAATTAATCAAAAACATAATAATCGTCGTATCGCTGTGGACGCCTGCGTTGTCTCTGTCTTCTGCTCGGTGCCTCCTGCACGTCTGTCTCTTGGTGCGCCTCGTCGTCGTCCGCTTCTTGGGGTGTCCCTGAACATCTGCCGAAGCCGGAGGTTATCTCCCTCGGCTGAAAGGTCCAGAAGGCTTATGTCGTCGTCGACCTCCTCTCGGTCCTGGACGTCCCTTGCGTTTTCGTCGGCTGCTGGGTGTCTGTAGTTGTTCCAGGTGTAGTTTCCCGGACCGTGGTACCTCCATAGGCGGTTGACGTGGACAACTTTCGGCTTGGTCTTTTCCGTTCTCCGTATTCGGTAAGTCACGTCGGAGAGGCGTTCTAGCACAGTATAAGGGCCTTCCCAGGGTCTCTGTAACTTCGGAGACTGTCCTTTCTTCCTCTGCGGGTTGTAAAGCTAGACTTGGTCTCCTTCCTTGAAGTCAACGTGGGTTGCCCTCATATTGTAACCGCGCTTCATGGCCTCCCCGGAGAACTTCAAGGCACCACGGACTTGATGGTGCACCTCTTCCAGCCGTTCCTCTAGTTGACGGGCAAAACTGGAGGCGTCCCTTGGAAGGCTTTCCCCAGGAGTCCTTCCTGTCCGGAGGTCCACCGGCAAACGCAGCTCACGTCCAAACATCAGCTTTGCCGGCGAATACCCCGTAGTCTCGTGGGCGGCAGACCTGTAGGCCATGAGGAGCGCAGGCAGCTTCTGATCCCATGAAGACTGGTCACTGGTGCACTGCTTGGCCAACTCCTGGCCCAACGTCCGATTAAACCTCTCCACCATTCCATCTGACTGTGGGTGCAGAGGTCCGGGTCTTCTTGATACCCAGGAGCTTGCAGCACTCCGCAAGGACTGTTGACTCAAAATTCCTTCCATGGTCGGAATTGAGCTCGTTAGGCACACCAAAGCGACAGAAGAACTCCTCCACCAAAACCTTGGCGATGGTAGTGGCTTCCTGGTCAGGGATGGCGTAGGCTTCCGGCCACTTGGTGAAGTAATCCATTGTGACGCAGATGTACCTATTTCCGTTCGTCGTCAGAGGCAAGGGTCCTGCTATATCCACTGCCACCCGTTCCATGGGGGCTCCAACCTGGTATAGTTGCAATGGGGCACGGTGACGCTTCTTGGGGCCCTTCTTTGCACAGCACACCTCACACGCGTGACACCATTCTTCCACGTCCTTCCTCATGCCAACCCAGTAGAACCTTTGGCGCAGGCGACTCAGTGTCTTCTTTACCCCAAGGTGTCCGCTGGTGATGCTGTCGTGCATTTCTTTCACGACGCCTTCCCGAGACTTCATAGGTAGCACCGTGGACCAGTAGTGGTCAAGACCATCATGAGAGACCCAGCGTCGCTGCAACACCCCGTCGTCTATCCGAAGAGTGTCCCACTGAGTCCAGTAATTCTTGGTGGTAGGGCTTTCTCTCGAGATTACTTCCCATCCAGGTCGCGTTGACGACTGACTCAGCCACTCCATAATTGGTCTCAGATCTCGGTCCTCCCGCTGTCTGTTCCACTTTAGTGCGGCGGCACATATTCTGGACGCTTTCCCTCTGGAGGCAATGTTGACACTCAGGTAGGCAGGGGCGCCGGCTCAAGCTGTCCGCGTTACCGTGTGTTAGCCCAGATCGGTGCACAATAGTGTAGTGATGCTGCTCTAGTTTACCTATCCAGCGAGCAAGCTGGCCCTCAGGGTTTTTCAGTGACTTCAACCACCGCAATGCAGCGTGATCCGTGCGGATGGTGAAAGTTGCACCGTACAGGTAAGCATGGACAAAGTCAAGGCTCTTGACTACTGCCAGGAGTTCTTTCCGGGTCACGCAATAGTTTTTCTCGGCTGGGGTGAGCTTCTTGCTGAAGTAGGCCACAACCCGTTCCATGTCGGCACATGCCTGGGACAGCACTCCACCAATCCCCTCATCACTGGCATCACAATCCAGTATAAAAGGCTTAGAGGGATCTGGGTAGGTGAGTACGGGCGAGCTGATGAGGGCCTCCTTGAGCTTCTCAAAGGCAACCTGAGTTTCCGCTGTCCACTCAAACTTGCGCCCCTTCTTCGTCAGGAGGTGCAGTGGTGCAGCAATCGTAGCGAAGCCTTTCACAAACCTGCGGTAGTATGAGCACAACCCGAGGAAGCTCCGCAGCTCCTTCACGTTGGTGGGTGTCGGCCAGTCCCTTACCGCAGCCACCTTCTCAGGATCAGTGCGTAGTACTCCAGCCTCGCTCACGATGTGTCCCAAGTATTGGACCTCCCTTTGGAATAGGCAGCATTTCTTCGGGCTGAGCTTAAGGTGTGCAGCTCTAAACCGGGCGAAAACCTCTGATAGTCTTTCCATCTCCTGCTCGAAGGTCTGGCCAAAGACAATCACGTCGTCGAGGTAGATGAGTGCCGTCTTCCAGTGAAGTCCCTCCAGCACCCTCTCCATCAGCCGCTCGAACGTGGCCGGCGCGTTGCACAGGCCAAAGGGTATGACCTTAAACTGCCACAGGCCTTGACCGTAGGAGAAGGCTGTTTTCTCTTTGTCCTGCTCCGCCATTTTGACTTGGTGATACCCAGACTTCATATCCAGTGTTGAAAACCACTTGGAGCCCACCAAAGCGTCGAGCGTGTCGTCGATCCGTGGGAGTGGGTATGAATCCTTGATGGTGAGATCGTTGAGGGCTCGGTAGTCCACGCAGCACCTGAGGGAACCGTCCTTTTTCCTGACGAGCACTACAGCAGATGCCCACGGGCTGCTGGACCGCTCGATTAACCCCTGTTGCCGGAGATCATCCATCACCTCATCCATCTCCTTGCGACGGGCTGGTGCCATCCTTCGAGGAGCTTGCTTCACTGGGCGGTGGCTACCTGTGTCGATGTGGTGCTCTACCAGGTCCGTACACCCCAAGTCCAGGTCTCCTGTGGAAAACACATCTGCATTCCTCACGAGAAGCTCCTGAGCTGTTCCACTTGGGGCTCCTCTAGACACTTGGAGCTCCTGTCAAACAGGTCGCGCAGGTAGTCGGGCAGCTCCTCCTGGGGCTTCGTCAGGGTTCTCCTGCAGACACAGGTTCTTGGTTTCTGGTCGATCTCTTGGCACATACCCACCATGGTCCCTTGTTTTATTTTCTTTGGGCTGAAGGAGACATTGGCCACGACAACAGGCACTTCCGCTGCAGTAGGGTCTGCCAAAGTACTGCCTACAATCACCCCGTTTTCTACCGGGCATCGACTTCCACTCTCTACCACACACAGACTAGCCGGGGGGGCACCCGTAATTTGACAGGGTAACAGCATCTCTGACCTCGGAGGAATAATGGTGGTGCGCTTGACTGTCACTGGCAGGCCCTCCTTGTGCACAGTCGTCAGTGGCACCCTCCTTCCTCCTACAGTCAGTTGCTTAGCGCGGAAGTCCAGCTCGCACCTGTGGGAGACAAGATAATCCATACCTAGGATGCAGGGGTCGTCCATGTCAGCAACATACACAGAGGGACTCTTCCTTTCCTCCGAGCTCAAACTTCACGTCCACTGGGCCTCTGAGCTCTGCATAGTGTCCAGTGACTCCGCACAGTCGATGCGACGTCTTAGGAAGCCGACGATGACTCACCACGTCAGGCCGCACGAATGTGCGTTCCGAGCCTGTGTCGACGACCACAGGCCACAACACTCCGTCAACCTTGCCCTCCACTTGGCAGCTCGTCATGGTGGTTCTCCTGCACATTGATATCTTCGGGGCATGTACAGGACAGACTGGTCGTTGCCCCCGTGAACCAGTCCTTCTTAGTTTCCCGAGTGGTGGTCCCTCGTTGGGGGCACATTTTTCCGACACTCATTCTTCCAGTGCCCCTTTTCTCCACAGGTCCAGCACTTGGGTCCTTCCCTGGGCTTCTTCTTAGCGCCACCTTCATATTCCTTCTTCCTCTTATAGCATTCGTTCTCCTTGTGCCCAACCTTCTCGCAGTACCAACACGTTCCTTGGAACCTGTCTGTGTCGCTGACAGCGCCCTTTCGTGCCCTAAAGCCAGAAGTCGAGTCGTCCCTGAAGCTTGACAAGCTAGACCTAACAAAGGACTCAAACTCCATGGCACGTGCCAGAGCTTCCTGCATTGATGTTGGTTTAGCTTGGTTCACTTGTATCTTCAGCTGAGGGCTGTCCAGGGCATCGATGAATTGATCACGCAGCAAAACCGTCAGCAGGTCAGGGGTGGCACCTGGGTATGCCTTGTGCGCCATGCTCTCAAGGTCCTGAGCGAGTTCCTGAAGAGACTCGCCGCGCCTCCTGTTGCGGGTTCTGAACCTAACCCTTAAGAGCTCGTTCTGGTGTTTCGTCCCATATCGTTGTTTCAGCGCCTGTGCCAGCCTGCTGTAGCTGCCCTTGTTGCATGATCGAGCTGAGCAAGGACCTCCATCGCCGCCCCTTTCAGGCTAGTGGCCAGCTGTACCGCGCACTCTTGGTCATCCCATCCGTTCCGGGCTGCCAACAGCTCAAACTGAGCGCGGTAAGCCTCCCAGGAGACCTTGCCATCAAACTCCTGAGGCTTCTTTCTAACAGGCGAACCCAGCAGACTCATGGGGCTGGCGAAACTTCTTGCGGGGATAAACTCAGGCGAAGCAGGGCTCAAACTACCCCGGACTTGCGTAGAAGAAGCATCTTGGGTACAACTAGCCCCTGCAGGCATTGGCTGTCTGTTTCAGCCAAGCAGTCTTCGAGGGCCTTCACTCTGTCACTTACATCACAAACTGCCTGTTCTGTACGGTTCACCTTTCCCTGCACTTCTAATATTTCTTTGTGTGTCGTCTCCCGTACCACCTCCATCTCTTGTTGAAGATTTGTGTGTTCTTTCTCCACTTCTGTCAGGCGTTGTCCCAAGTTCGTGGTCACATCAGTCATTTCTCTTCGCACTGATTCACTTCCATCTTGTACTGCTTTTAGCTGTAGCTGTAATCCTGTGAAGCGATCTTCTAGCTGTTCTTTGAGTTCTTGGAGTGTTCCTTCTTGTTGTTGCTGTGCTCTTTCTTGTTGTTCTATGAGTTCTTGAAGTGTTCCTTCTTGTTGTTGCTGTGCTCTTTCTTGTTGTTCTTTGAGTTCTTGGAGTGTTCTTTCTTGTTGTTCTTTGAGTTCTTGGTGTGCTTTTTCTTGTTATTCTTTGAGTTCCTGGAGTGCTCTTTCTTGTTGTTGCTGTGCTCTTTCTTGTTGTTGCTGTGCTCTTTCTTGTTTCTCCCCCTGTAGTCTCAAGGCTTCCAAAAGTTCAGTCAACATGTCGTCCCTCTGGGCAGCTTGGGAACGAGTCTCCATGGCGAAAACAAATGCCTACACTCCTGACACCAGTGTTATGCCGGACGTGTTACTTGGGTTCCGTGTCGCCGTCAGGAGACTCCGTGGGAGGGAGATATGTAAACACTTTGCACAGCTTCTGTAGGTTAATATTCTTCCTTAGTAGTACACTTCACTCTGACTCTTCACTTACCACTAGCTTACTAAGACTGGAACTCTCTCGCCCTCTTCTCCTAATATATCCAGAACAGTACAGTCTAGAATGTTACAGTATATTTTAGATCACACAAGAACATGTAGCAAAAATATATGCGAGTTGGCAACACTTCCCGCCTGGCGCCTGGCCGCGCCCCGCGGGGAGCGGACGGCTCGCCTTGCTCCCCGCCCCCTTGCTCGTTTCTCCGGGAGCCTTCTAGAGGCCTGTGGTCGCCGGGGGCAGCTTCCAGCACAACAATAGAGAAAAATCATTTAACTTTGCCCAAAAAATGATTATCCACTGCTTCAAATTTGATATTCCATATTCGTTTGTGACCATGCCATGATACTGAAGGCACCCGGTGTTGTGTTATTTGGTGTCCCATCGTCAAAAGCTGGCGCTTTTGTTTATAAACACTGGTCTCGTGAACTGCGCATGCTCAGACCAGTAAGCGTAGACCTGTACAGTCTCACAAAGCTTTTTTTAACACATTAAGAGTTGCTGGAAGGCTGAATCAAACATACAGTACCACCATCCTCGCTGTTTCTAGAACGACGTACACTCTGTACATATAAATACAACTCGTACAGAGTGTCGTTCTAGAAACAGCGAGGATGGTGGTAGTGGTACTATATGTCTGATTCAGCCTTCCAGCAACTCTTAATTACGGTTAAAAAGCTTTGTGAGACTGTACAGGTCTACGCTTGCTGGTCTGAGCATGCACCGTTCACGAGAGACCAGTGTTTGTAAACAATTTTTGACGGTGGGGACGCCAAATAACACAACACCGGTTCAGGCATTTCTAGTATTACCGTCCATAGGTACTGTACATAGTTGCGCACCGTACTACTCGCACTGTACAGTGCTAAGGTACAGTGTACAGTGTATATAACTAAGGAAATGATAACCAGCTTTGCACGGCATAATTTGCGAGACTGCCTTCCAAGAACATACAAATTGTTAATCAATTGATTTTTTTATTCAATTCCTTTGCAATTAAGGATAAATAGGGTGAGAGAAACTTTTAAGTGCTGCTTTATGAATGGCAAGGGCAGTGTCCTCGTTTTGGTTTTTCAATGACAAAAACACAGGGTTGGTGATTTTTTTTTATTAAAAAAAAAATCAATTTCTTATTTAAATATTTTTTTTATTATTCAGCATAAAAATATATAGCTATATATATAGATATATATATATATAGATATATATAGATATATATATATATATATATATATATATATATATATATATATATATATATATATTCTTTACATTAGCTTAAAACACATTTTGGAGTGTTTTTACAGCATGTTGCATCATCTCTCACTTGGTTACAATGTGTTTGAACCTGTCAAGCAGCCCAGTAGTCACTGACCAGGATTGCATCATCTCTCTCAGGCTGTTCTGTTTCTCTTACATCATGTTAGGACATAGCCGGACTTGTGCCACTGTGTAATAGTTTGACTGTTTGGGTGTTACAGGCCAGCCACTCATTCCTGAGCTAACAGCAAGAGCGTAGAGATGTCACTGACCACAAGGATTAATGTATCTGGTAGGAAGAGTGATCCAGTGTGGGAACATTTTAACAGAATTCCTTCAAAGTCTGGGAAAGCATGGAGAGCTATATGCAAACAGTGTAAACTGGAGTTACAAGGAATAGTAGCAAGACTGAAAAGAACCAAATTTATTGTCATGACTTAAAAACCGTATTTTTTAAAATTTTGAATTTCGATTTCAAAGAATTTTTATGAACTACTTTCGAGGAATTGTATCATTATTTTTCAAAGACTGATTTTACAGTATAAATTCAATGTGCTTTTGTTTTAAATACAGGCCATAATAATTTTTTTTTTTAAATTCATTACTTCAGGAAATAAGTACAGTTCATTATAAGTAAACCTCTTTGATTTCCTTTTTTTAATAGCATGTGGATTTTTTTGTTATACTGTATTGTAAAAGGAAGTGCTTTAATATTCTACTCCTCAGAAATAAGTACAGTTCATTACAAGTAAAACCCTTTGATTTAATTTTTTAAATGGAATGTGGAAATTTTTGTTGTAAAAGGAAGCTTTTAGTGTTCTATTCCTCAGGAATATATAAAGCAGGTGTAAGTATGTGTGTTTTAATATTTTTCCTTTACATTCCATGTTGGTTTGGGCAGAAATCAATGATTTTTTTAAATAATTTGATTTAAATCTTCATTTAAATCACTGATTTAAATCATGATTTAAATCGGCCAACCCTGCAAAAAACTACATGTTTTGGAGGTTTTTACTCCTCTGAACAGAAAATGTCCCCAGATTTTGTCTCAGAAATCTGGTCACCCTAGTCTGAGGATGCAAAACAAACCTTTAGCAGTGAAAAGGAAAGGTCGGCCATCAAATGCTTCAGTTGATGAGAGGCTTGCAGAGAAGAAGCAAAAGGGTCAATACAAAACCTATTCCTGCAAAACCTATCAGAAATTATCAGATTGGCCACTTCCCTATCAATCTCCCCAAGAGAGGGAGATGCAAAAACCCTTCTTGCAAATCCTCTCCTGTAACTTGGTGCCTAAAATGTCGTGTACCTTTGCAACACAAATGAAAAAAAAATTGCTTTCTGGAATTCCATGGAGTCCAGTATGATTTGGGAGCATTGCCACACTAATGATGATTATCATGTATGACATCAATTTGAATTTCTTTCCCCACAAGAGAGTTTCTTCATTTTTTTCATGAGAAACTTTAACATTGTTCACGTCAGAGAAGAGATTGCCACAACAGTGATGAATTTGTAATACCAATTGGCTTCTTTTGTTTCACCACAATTGCTGTTTTTCAGGTTCCAGGTTACTCTGTGTGTATGGCTAAAGGAAATTATTTTTCTTTACATAAGAATCTGTGGCATTGTCTATGTCAGATAATAAATTATGAGTAAGTAGGATTTTGGTGAATAACAAAATGTGATTTTTTTCATGTGAATTAAGTGTAGCAATGATTTTAGAAAAAAAAAAAGGAATCAAAATATGTTACTGTGTGACAACAAACATCAAAATATGAATGTAATTTCTTGGCGAAACAATAAAAAAAATTAATTATACATAATTTTATTGTTTATACTTAAATATACTATAAATTGGAGAAATGTTCTGCCTATCAAAAATGAAAATATATTTTTTACAATTTGACCTAGAGCACAGCCGTACACGAGAATCGCCTATAAGGGAACGTTTCAGCATTTCTAATAAATTTATTCTATTTCTTGATTTGAAGTATGATTTGCCATAAGAGGAAGGAATCTAATATGAAAAACACACTGAACATTTTTTTCCTTACTGGGAATCATAATCCATGGCATAAAGGGTTAAGTAGAAGACTAAATCAACACAATAGAAATACCAATTTATGCACAAAACAAATAAAAAAAAAAAAATATATATATATATATATATATATATATATATATATATATATATATATATATATATATATATATATATATGTATATATATATATAAGAACAGAAGAACATAGGAGTCTGCAAGAGGCCGGTAGGCCTGTACGAGGCAGCTCCTCTAAACCTAAGCTCCCGTGTATCTAACCCCACCTAATATCGCTGTCCATGAATTTATGTAATCTATTTTTGAATGTGACAATTGTATTGGCACTCACCACATAACTACTAAGCCTATTCCACTCATCCACCACCCTGTTTGTAAACCAATTTTTGCCTATGTCCCTGTTGAATCTGAATTTATCCAGTTTAAACCCATTACTTCGTGTCCTACCCGGTTCTCTTACCAACAAAACCTTATGAATGTCTCCCTTATTAAAGCCTTTCATCCATTTATAAACCTCGATCATGTCTCCACGCACCCTTCGCCTTTCTAGAGAATGCAAGTTTAACTGTTTGAGTCTTTCCTCGCATCCTCTGCAACTATTTATATAACGCCTCCGTGGTCTAGTGGTCAGCGTGCTTGGCTCTTACTCCACGGGCCCAGGTTCGAATCCCGGCTCGGGCAGTCAGTGTGCAGCTCACCCAGCTGTTCATCCTCCCTCTCAGGCTGGTCGATAAATGGGCACCTGGGGAAGCCTGGGGAAGGTAAACTGTGGTAACCTGGATGTCACACTGGCTCTGTATCCAGGGGTAATGGGCTCCCTCCCACCACAGGCTCAAGGGCCAATGTTACGGAGAAGAGCACCGAGGCTACGTGCTGCTACAGCATATGCCCCCAACTTTACCTTTATTTATATAAAGTTATACAGTAATACCTTTTGTTTTAATAACAAGTTTTCATTAGTGTCATAAAAATCTTGCAGAATTTGGGAACAGCCTAAAGGGGCTATCATACTGGGCAAATTTTCCGTGGACCTTCAGTCAAACCACGATTTCCGCTGGCATGGTCCTTATTTCCGTGGTTTTCTGACGTGTCCCTGGTCTTCCGTAGCTACGGTAGATTTCACTGAAGGACGATGGTATTCATAATTATCATCATCAGCAATAAAAAGATAAGAGAAATAGAGGAAGAAGCTACACCCTACTGTCCCAATACATTCGCTCAGCTATGAGTGTTGTTGCCTGGACGGGCCTCCGAGGTCACTTTAATTGAGAAAATACAGGACATGCCTTCCTCGTATTCTAGACGTAGTTCTTGCAACAGCTGCATCACTTCACTGCCCTCTTCTCTTCTTGCAAGCCATTGCCACCACCACATTCTTTTCTTTTTCCGTTGCTTGTATAAATTGAGTGTCACTTTGACTCTGAGTGAAAGGGGGGATGCAAACAGCTAGGGACGTCAGGCGTTAGCCATATTTGTTGTTGTGAGAATGTGTCAGTTAAGACCACCATTGCCAGATTGTCGTACTCAGAGCATAGTATTTACCGGTTTCTGACGCCTAACTATTGCCAAGAAACATCAGGAATTAACTATTTTAAAGATAATTATAAGTGAATCTCCATGGAAAGCCGAGAGCGTGAGGCAAGTGTGATTGGAAGACGATGGTAGTGTGTCCATGTAGGCAAAAATCGACGATTTATGACTGAAGATCCACGGAAAATTTTCCCAGTGTAATAGCCCCTTAACACTGACTCACTACCGTTTCTGCTATGCCATGGTAACTAATTGCTTGGGTGATGCTGTAAGAGACAGACGCACAGAGTCGCTTCCCTCTCTACTATACGCAGTTCTACAGGTAACTCTCGGTTTATGCGAGGTTGGTTTACACGTTTTTTAAATAACGCGGGGTCCAAAATCCAAATAAATGTTTAATTTACACTTTTTTTCACTTATACGCGATATTTTATGGAGTGGCCACCAAATGTCTCACGCAACTGGACTCACACAGCACCGCGGCCACACAGCTGAGCTCAGTTCTTCCTGTGCACCACTTGAACAACAATACAGTACCCACGCTGCCACACTACTCAACATTATAGGGGTGGGCATGTACCGGTACCAGCACTGGTATTGATGGTACCAGCTATATGGTACGGTAACGGTACCAGACTGCTCAGTACCGGTACCAATACTAGCCAGTCGCTCATGGTGTCCCTCATTTCTTCCTCACACGAGTGAGGCTGAGACTGAGTGCCTGAGTGGATATCTCGGTGATATGGATACTCTCTCTCTCTCTCTCTCTCTCTCTCTCCACTGAATAAAATGAATATTTATTTTTCAATAGAAACCTACCTCTTGTTTGATTTACATTGCTTTTGATTTACGCTACCTCTTCAAGGACACAATACTCGCGTAAATCGAGTTACCTGTACACTGCAGCCTTGACTTTTTTTTTTTTTTTTTTTTTTTTTTTTGTTACTGGTACCATGGCATCTGGAACCAGAGCTATGACAAGAGAACAGAGTACAAGAACTCATACTGGCAGCAACATGGAAGCAAACACACAAGTATTACAAACTGTCAACAAAATTACTAACATATAGATAAGGAAAAAGGTAGATCAAACAGCTAAAAAAACTAACAACAAAGAAAAAGAAAAAATAAGCCATAGAAAAACAGCAGACAGTGGATAAGAGAGCAAGGAGTAGCACAAGAACTGAATCCTCACCCTCTCATAAGGCAATGCAACAGTCGGAGTCAACTGTTGAACATCCTACAGTGAAAAAGAGGAGGGCTGGCACTTGGAGATCCCACATGTCCTCAGGGTCAGGTTCCTCCTTTTGACCATCCACTGGTGCCCTGGTTGGGGGCTAAGTCATAATCCCGGAACATTCTTCATGATGGAGTTTTTGATGAGGCCTTTGATGTAGGAAGAGCTAGTGGTCAGGCTTCCCTGGTGTCCATCTGCAGCTCTCCTGTTAGCTCTTTGGGTCTTCAGGGAAACTTGTGGTGATGCCATGATGGGTCTGTCCTGCACCCCCTTTGTGCTTTGGTGTTTTCAGAATTTGTGTCGTCTCTCTTGTCTTCTGACATGGGCATAGGCTTGGGCAGTTCCATAATGAGGATGTCATCATCACTTTCAATGCTGATCGGCTCTCTGTGCTTGGGTCTGTAATTCCTTCTTTTCATCCTTTTTCGTGTCCAATGGAGGAAGCTCTTTTTTATCTTAGTTGCACTAAATTCTGAAATCGTGTTATCTTCATCACTATCAGTAAGCCACCCGTCTTCATCCTGTAACTCTGACTCTGACCTGTCAGAACCAAGTTTTCTTTTTCTCCCTGAATTTTCTCTTGTAGATTCATCTGACAGCCCTGTGTTGGATTTGGAAAGACTTCAGTCAGAGACTTCTTCATCCCGTGCTTTTTTGGGCTGATTGGTTGGTGATCCACTGGTGTTAGGAGGTTCATGCTGCATAAACTGACTTGTAACTTTTTCTGTTCCTGCATCTGGATCAACATGTAACCTCTCTGGCACATTGCCTTCACTGCTGGGAATGTTGTCGCTGTTCTGCCCAGGTGACAACATGGCATCTATGGCCAGGTGTGTTGCCACAGAAGCCTTGGCGAGCACACTTGACTTATTCCTTTGTCTCTTCGGTGACTTGACTGCTTTGGAGATGTGCTCCCTTTTTCGGCTGTTATTCTATCCCCTCTTTTTCACTGTAGGATGTTCAACAGTTGACTCAGACTGTTGCATCGCCTTATGAGAGGGTGAGGATTCAGTTCTTGTGCTACTCCTTGCTCTCTTATCCACTGTCTGCTATTTTTCTATGGCTTATTTTTTCTTTTTCTTTGTTGTTAGTTTTTTTAGCTGTTTGATCTACCTTTTTCCTTATCTATATGTTAGTAATTTTGTTGACAGTTTGTAATACTTGTGTGTTTGCTTCCATGTTGCTGCCAGTATGAGTTCTTGTACTCTGTTCTCTTTCTTGGGCTTTTTTCTTCTCTTTTCTGGAAGGCTTTCCTGTAGTTGCTTCTGTTTCCTTGCCAGAACTAGTTTCACTGGGCGAGTTTTGATTTACCATGACAAGCTCCGTGTCCAAGGTGTCAAGGTGGCAGATTATATCCTTCCCATATTGAACCATATGCAGAATAGTATCAGTCCCTCCCACTGCCTCCTGCACCAACTTCACAATACCATCACTGCTCTCTTGAGGTCTTTGCTCCTCCTCTTCTGCACCTCCATTACTGCACACTGTCCTGGATTCATTTGTTTTATTTACAGACTGGATGCCCTCACTGCCCCCACCAAGCCTTCTCAGCACTACACTACAATCTTGGTTGTGGATCTTTAGAGTCCCTGTTGCTATCTGTTTGTATGGTCTGCCTCTCTTTTGAGGTACATTGCTTTCATCAGCTGACCTTGTGTTTGTGGTTTTGCCCTTGGTGGGGTTCAGACTCAATGTTTGATTCTTCTTAGGTGGTCTGCCTCTCCATTTTGGTTCTTTATTTTCATCAGCTGACCTTGTGTTTGTGGTTTTGCCCTTGGTGGGGTTCTGACTCAATGTTTTTTTGGGTTCTTTGCTTTCATCAACTGACCTTGTGTTTGTGGTTTTGCCCTTGGTGGGGTTTTGATTCAATGTTTGATTCTTCTTAGGTGGCCTGCCTCTGTGTTTGGGTTCTTTGCTTCCATCACCTAACCCAGAGTCATTCCTTGGGTTGTTCTGGTTTGGATTTTCTTGACTCTCTGCTGCCACTTTTGCCTTGGGCTGTCTACCTCCCTTGCATTCATGATTTTCTTCGAGCTTCTGGTGCACTTTATTGGGGGTATGACAACTGAAGATGGCCCTGCAACACAGCTGTCAGCAGCATCTTCTGCACCCCGACACTGAAAAGGGGAATGAATCTGACTGGAGCTGCTGGAACTTGATGTAGAGCTGGATACGAGTTCAGTTATTTCTCCCAGTTTACGCTTCTCAGCTTGAGAGCGCTTCATTCGCTGTTTTTTCTTCTCTTCGTCCCTCTGCTGTTGTTCTTCTCGACGTGCAAGAGACATGTCCCGTGTTGTTGCCATTGTGCCCCGGCGCACCTCCTCCCTCTGTGCTCGTAGAAACTCCCGGTCCTCGGCTACTGTAATCACTGAAATTGCATCTTCATGTGCAGTGTCAAAGAGGCGATCAAGGGACAGAAGGAAATCATTCTTGTTCTTTTGTTGTTTTTCTGTTTGCCTGTTTTTGTTCTTCTTTAGACTTTTCCAGTTATCATGTAGTCGTACAACTTTCTCTCTTGCTTGCTGCACTTTCTGCATTGGAATACTCTCTTGAGGTCTTTGCTCCTCCTCTTCTGCACCTCCATTACTGCACACTGTCCCTGGGATTCATTTGTTTTATTTACAGACTGGATGCCCTCACTGCCCCCACCAAGCCTTCTCAGCACTACACTACAGTCTTGGTTGTGGATCTTTAGAGTCCCTGTTGCTTTCTCTTTGTATGGTCTGCCTCTCTTTTGTGGAACATTGCTTTCATCAGCTGACCTTGTATCTGTGGTTTTGTCCTTGGTGGGGTTCTGATTCAATGTTTGATTCTTCTTAGGTGGCCTGCCTCTGTGTTTGGGTTCTTTGCTTTCATTAGCTGAACTTGTATATGTGGTTTCATCCTTGGTGGCATTCCAATTTAATGTTCGATTCTTCTTAGGTGGCCTGCCTCTCTGCTTGGATTCTTGACTTCTATCACATAATCTAGAGTCATTCCTTGGGTTGTTCTGGTTTGGATTTTCTTGACTCTCTGCCGCCACTTATGCCTCGGGCAGTCTACTGCTCTTCATTGATATATTACCCTCATTGCTCACCTTCTGCACTGACTTGCGTTTGGGCAGTCTACCTCTCTTCTTTGATATATTACCATCTTCACTAACCTCCAGCAATTACTTTCGTTTGGGCTGTCTACCCCTCTTCCTTGATATATTGCCCTCATCATTCACCTCCAGCACTGACTTTCTTTTGGGAGGTCTACCTCTTCTTCTTGGTAAGTTGCTCACATCTGAAAGCCTGTACTGCAAAGACAGCTGCCTCAAATGAGCAGCTTTGTTTTGGGAAAGGCTTACTTCATCCACAGGTGCTTGTGTTTTCTTTCGAGACTTGTTTTCATCAGATGACCCCACTGTATTTGTAATAAGATTATCAGTCAGTTTTCTCTTTCTTCCCCTCTTTTTATGCAATCTGCTGGGTAAATTCACTCTGGCATGGTAATGAGACCCATCCCAAGTGGGGTCATCCTCATCAACCTCATTATCTTCTATCTCCTCACATATAAAGTCATCACTTAACCCAAGCTGTTGTTTCCTCCTCTGCAGTGATTCCTCCACTTCTCTAACAAGATCATCCTCAACACAACATGAATCTTGCCTCAATGAGATGGCTGGGGAGACAGTGCTGTTTTTTATGGTTGCACCTGTCCTGGAAAGGTTCTTCTTGGGGTATAAGGGAGTTGAACTTGGTTTGTTTTTGCTGTTGTGTGGGGACTGGTAGGGACATTCATCTAGTGGAGGAGGAAGTCCGTGTGCCAGGGAGATGTACCGCTCAATAAGCTGGTTGAATGCCGTTTTATTCCTGTTGAGGATATCATGGTGTAGCGCCTCTGTCTGAAACTGAAATTGTAATAGAATTAGAGAATATATATGCCAGTCAGTTTTAAAATGAGTCTACATACGGCAATATATTGAAGGTAATAATAAAGTTCTCATATCCATTTCTTTCTCATCCCTCTTTCCTTATTCAGTCCATGCCAAAGTTATCAATCAGGCAAAATTTAAAAATTTTCAGCATGTTACATTTACTGAGCCTCAAACCATTTGTGCTGACTAGTTTACATATATATATATATATATATATATATATATATATATATATATATATATATATATATATATATATATATATATATATATATATATATATATATATATATATATATATATATATATATATATATATATATATATATATATATATATATATATACAGTAAACTCTCTATAAGTCAAACTTCTATACTGCAGATATTGGATACGGTGTTAATGAGTTTTCAGTAGTGTCACCAAGTCAGACAGATGCATACAAAAGCAAATGAGACCAAAAGTGCTCAGTGATATGTTTGCCCAAAAGGCAAACACTTTTCATTGGCCAATCAGCGAGTAGTAGCCACAGCACCACAGCAGTCAAATTCCTGTAGGAATGTATTTTGAAGAATGAAATATAGAATATAATGCTCTTTGAGACCCAGAGAGTTGGTGTTGTATAAAGAAATATTTATTTTCTTGTTATTTCACATTAAATAAAAACTGAAAATGACATAAGGCAAGAGAAAGAAGGGAAGATGCTACATTTTCTGATGACATTTCGCATCTTTTTGACCTCTAGGCAGCGTTGTTCAACTATTTCGTAGCTTTGACTTTAATCCCGGAGCAGTGCTGTTTTTTTGTATGCTGGTGCATTTCTTGCATCATCTCTTACCATAATCATCATGTGCAGGTGAGGAAATATATATTTTTGCAATATTATAGTTGACATCAATCTAAAACAAGGAGAAAATTAGAGTTGGCTCAGAACTCATACATGCAAACTGTAAACATAACTCTTGCCACAGAGAAAGCATCTGCCACTGGATGAGGCGCATATACAAAGAATTAAACACAGGTGATTTGTATTCTGTAGTCATCCTCGGAACAAATTGTCAATTTCCTCCATCTTCCTACTTCCAATAGTGTGCACTCTGTACTTGAATCTGAAGTGATGTACACGACAGTTTTTTCCCGGGCGGTGGTGCCTGTCATCTGGCAGCAGGGCTGAAATTCATTTTCAGCACTAACACTGCGTTGTATGCTTCCGTTTGACTTGTCAGTGACATCACTGAAATGTTTTTAAATTAGACTCTTTCAGGGGTCCAGAGACATATCCATAAATTAGACCAAAATCCCTCACAAAGCCATGTTAGAGAATAATCTAGTTCTAGTAAATTACCAAGCAGAGAACCACCAACATGCCAGAATCTCTCCCCCATGGACACCACCACCAGGACCACATTCTCAAACTAACAGAACTCCACCTTAACCTATCAGATACTAACCAACAAAAGTGCAGAGGTCATCCTCAGACTCTATTTACCATTAGTTAGGCCACACTTAGATTATGCTGTCCAATTTTGGTGCCCACACTACAGAATGGACATCAACTTGCTGGAATCAGTTCAGAGGAGGATAACCAAGATGATTCAGGGGCTGAGGAATCTCTAATATCAAGATAGGCTGAAACATAACAACTTACATTCACTAGAAAGAACAAGAGTGCGGGGAGATCTGATAGAAGTATTCAAATGGGTCAAGGGTTCCAACAAAGGTGATATAAGTAAAGTACTGAGAATTAGCCAGCAGGATAGAACACGCAGTAATGGATTTAAATTAGAAAATTATAGATTTAGGAGTGAAATAGGCAAGCATTGGTGGTTAAGATTCGTTTTAGTACTGTGCCAGTATCTCATTACCTACCTTTTGAAATATCAGTAGCTCTTCATATATCTTTTCTACAAACCTTCAACAGTCATGGAAATGCTTTCAAAATCCAATTCAAGGACTTTTTTTTTTCACTCTTGAAAATAGAGAATAATGATGAAAGCGCGTCGCCTCCTCTTGCGGCGGCCGCGGCGATGGTGCAGCCGGTGTTGCGAGAAATACCTCCTCGCAGAAATAAGTCACATATACATGTGGAGGGGTCGGGGGGGGGGTGCAGAATGGGGGGTCTAGGAGGGTGCAGCACCCCCTCTCCCTTCGTTGAAATCTCCATCCAAGGAGATTTCAATGTTTACCACCAGCTTTGGCTTTCATCCTCTCACTGACCAGCCTGGTGAACAAGCCTACAACTTTGCTATCCTCAACGATCTAGAGCAGTTGGTCCAGCACCCTACACGTATTCCCGACCGCCTTGGAGACAGGCCCAACATTCTAGACCTCTTCCTTACCTCAAACCCTTCTGCTTATTCTGTCAAACTGTTCTCTCCATTGGGCTCCTCCGATCATAATCTTATTTCTGTATCCTGTCCTATCGCTTCTGTACACCCTCTGGACCCACCGAAGAGGCGATGCTTCTGGCATTTTGCTTCAGCTTGGTGGGACGACCTGAGGATGTACTTTTCCAATTTCCCGTGGAATGATTATTGCTTCCAGGATAGAGACCCCTCAATGTGTGCTCAGCACATCACTGAGGTGATTGTCTCTGGAATGGAGGCATACATTCCACATACTTTCTCTGCTCCTCACGCTAAAAAGCCTTGGTTTAATCACGCTTGTTCTCGTGCTGTCAATGATAGAGAGGCAGCTCACAAAAGGTACCAGAGCCTTCAAACTAATGCTAACTATGAACTTTACATTTCTGCCCGGAACCATGCCAAATCTATTCTCCGACTAACCAAAAACTCTTTCATTAATAGAAAATGCCAAAACCTTGCTTTCTCTAACTCTTCCCGTGACTTCTGGCATCTAGCCAAAAACATCTCCTCCAACTTCACTTTTTCATCTTTCCCTCCACTCCTCAGTCCTGACGGCAACACTGCCATCTCATCTATCTCTGAGGCTGAACTCTTCTCTCAAACTATTTTCTAAAAACTCCACTCTGGACGATTCTGGGCATATTCCTCCTACTCATCCCCCCTCTAACTCTTTTATGCCTGTTATAAAGATTCTTCAAAATTATGTTTTCTATGCCCTCTCTGGCCTCAATCCTCAGAAGGCTTATGGACCTAATGAAGTGCCTCCTATTGTCCTTAAAAACTGTGCCTCTGAGCTGTCACCCTGCCTGGTCAAACTCTTTTGCCTCTGCCTGTCAACATCTACCTTTAATTCCTGCTGGGAGTATGCCGTCATACAGCCTGTGCCTAAGAAGGGTGACCGTTCCAATCCCTCAAACTACCGTCCCATAGCTTTACTTTCTTGTCTATCTAAAGCTTTTGAATCAATCCTTAACCGGAAGATTCAAAACCACCTTTCCATTTCTGACCTTCTATCTGATTGCCAGTACGGGTTCTGCAAGAGGCGTTCTACTGGTGATCTCCTTGCCTTCCTAACTGACTCTTGGTCATCCTCTCTTAGCTGTTTTAGTGAAACCTTTGCTATTGCACTGGACATATCAAAAGTTTTTTAATAGGGTCTGGCACAAATCTTTGCTTTCCAAACTACCCACCTACGGTTTCTATCCTTCTCTCTGTACCTTTATCTCCAGTTTCCTTTCTGACCGTTCTATTTCTGCTGTGGTAGACGGTCACTGTTCTTCCCCTAAACCTATTAACAGTGGTGTTCCACAGGGTTCTGTCCTATCTCCCACTCTCTGTTGTTCATTGATGATCTTCTTTCCAAAACGAACTGTCCTATCCATTCTTATGCCGATGACTCCACTCTGCATTACTCAACTTCTTTTAATAGAAGACCCACCCTACAAGTACTTAACGATTCAAGGCTGGAGGCAACAGAACACTTAGCCTCAGATCTTAGTATTATTTCAGATTGGGGCAAGAGGAACCAGGTGTCCTTCAACGAATCAAAAACACAGTTTCTCCACCTATCCACTCGACACAATCTTTCAAACAACTATCCCCTATTCTTTGACAACACTCAGCTATCACCTTCCTCAACACTAAACATCCTCGGTCTATCCTTAACTCAAAATCTCAACTGGAAACTTCATATCTCATCTCTTACTAAATCAGCTTCCTCGAGGCTGGGCGTTCTGTACTGTCTCCGCCAGTTCTCCCCCGCACAGTTGCTATCCATTTACAGGGGCCTTGTCCGCCCTCGTATGGAGTATGCATCTCATGTGTGGGGGGGTCCACTCACACAGCTCTCCTTGACAGAGTGGAGTCAAAGGCTCTTCGTCTCATCAGCTCTCCTCCTCATACTGATAGTCTTCTACCTCTCAAATTCTGCCGCTATGTTGCCCCTCTTTCTATCTTCTGTCGATATTTTCATGCTGACTGCTCTTCTGAACTTGCTAACTGCATGCTCCCTCCCCTCCCACGGCCCCGCTGCACACGACTTTCTACTCATGCTTATCCCTATACTGTCCAAACCCCTTATGCAAGAGTCAACCAGCATCTTCACTCATTCTTCCCTCATGCTGGGAAACTCTGGAACAATCTTTCTTCATCTGTATTTCCTCCTGCCTACAACTTAAACTCTTTCAAGAGGAGGGTATCAGGACACCTCTCCTCCTGAAATTGACCTCTCTTTTTGGACACTTTTTTGACCTCTATTCAGGAGCAGTAAGTAGCGGGCTTTTTTTTAATATTTTTCTTTACGCCTTTGAACTGTTTCCTTAGTTGTAAAAAAAAAAAAGTTTAAATATGCTCCCCCACCCTAAACCCTCTGCGAGCGATTTTGCGGCTGCGGCGGGGGCACCGTCGCCGCGGCCGCCGCCAGAGGAGGCGACACGCTTTCGTCAACATTATTCCCTATTTTCAAGAGTAAAAAACAGTCCTTGAATTGGATTTTGAAAGCGTTTCAATGACTGTTGAAGGTTTGTAGAAAAGATATATGAAGAGCTACTGCTGTTTCATAAGGTAGGTAATGAGATACTGGCACGGTACTAAAACGAACCTTTACCGTATTAAATTGGTTTAGTAATAGGGTGGTGGGGGAATGGAATAGACTTAGCAATCACATAGTGAGTGCAGGGGCGATAGCTTGTTTTAAAGAGTAGACTGGATAGCTACATGGACGAGGATGCCAGGTGGTAGTGGGGGGGGATCTGGAGCTCCCCTGTGTACCTAGGCCATTAAGGCTCTTGCAGTCTCCCTGTGTTCTTATGTTCTTAAGGCGTGGGCATGTGTCGTCTGCCAAAGCCTTCCCCGATATTGTGATTATCCAACAAGTCTATAACTATAATCGCCGACACGCTAGCATACCCACCACGCCCACGCCTCATTGTACCTAACCTCAGTTCTTCTTCTTCTTCTTGGGTGTTTTTATGGGGCTAGTTAGGCTGTGGGGCCACAGCCTCTCACGATATAATGGACGCGTCATGGAAGTTATTATTGACATGGATATTACCTGATTAAAGATGTCGTCGGCCGTGCCACGCGGGGTGTGGAGGTGGTTGGTCTTGGTCTTGCTCTTATCGTACTCAGCCTCCTATAATATATACCGATTTCCGACCCAAAAACTGTCTCCTAGGCCCCAATAACTTGATTCCTTTATAATTATCGATAAAATAGCTATTTCCTGATGTTAGTTAGGCGTCAGAAATAGTCAAGGGGCAGACCCCTGAAAATTTTGGTTTCGTTCAACCAATTGTACACTCACAGCCGTAGTATTAATCTCCCCCATTCCCGTTCCCATCCCATCCCTTTTCCTTGGCTGTGACCCGCAGTTTTAAGCGTCCCCGGGGGGGTGGGGTTGATTAACACTACCTGCAGAGAGAGCAGATGGGGTCGAAAAAGTGTTGACTCCGCGGGGTGCGAGTCTTTAAGTTCCCTTTCGTATATTTCATGAATAAATAGTGTTCTATTTGTTATTATAGAAGAAAATCTATTGAAAAGTATCAGAATATTTCTATGACTGATATTGTATTGCAAACTTTGCTGAAGTTAATATATTTCTTTTAGTTTGTAAAGACTCTTGTGTTTCCATTTGATTGTAAACATACAGTTATTCCTGAAGATTTCTTTATAATTGCCCCAAAAATGGCAAAAGACGGCAGATAGATGACTAAATATGGCATTATTATAGTAATACTTAACATATACCATAAAAAAGGGCATTTCCTGGTGACCACCTTGATTTAAGACAAAAATGCCACCAATGACACGACCTGGCAACCCCTATGTGGCTGCCCCATGTGTGACCAGTCATGGATACCAACCTGTCTCATAAATTAACTTACCCGCGTTACCTGTTATTTACATGTATATCAACAACGTTATTGTTTTGTTTTATGATATATAATGTATATGAATACAATGGTGTGTGAAAAATGCATTATTTATCTCGTTTTCTGTAATTATTGGTTTGAAAGTGCTGCCAACATTATTATTACCTCCGTGTTGGTCTTGTCTGGTCCGCCGGGGACGGGGAGGGGATGGGGCGGTTTACACATACCCCAAACCCGCGTATGGGGATGGGGACGGAAAGGGAACCGGGGAAGATTAATACTACGGCCGTCAACCCCATGTTACCTCACCATCCATGGCTTTATCTAACCTCTTCTTGAATGTATCTATGGTATTGGCACCCACAACATGGCTCCCAAGCCTGTTCCATTCGTCCACCACTCTATTGATGAACCAATTTTTGCCTATGTCTTTGTTGAATCTGAATTTGTCTAACTTAAAACCATTGCTACGTGTCTCACCTGGCTCTTTTACTACCAAAATCTTATTGACATCCCCTTCATTAAAGCCCTTCATCCATTTATAGATTTCGATCAAGTCTCCTCCTAACCTTCGCCTTTCTAGGGAGTGTAGATTTAAATGCATCAGGCTGTCTTCATAAGGTGAGCGCCTCAAGGCATTATCTTTGAAGAAAAAATTTTTCATTTTTTTTGCGATTCTTTCAAGTTAAAGGCCCAAAAAAAAGGCTATCCTGCTCATGAAAAGTTGTTTAAAATCCACTGTTAAAGGGCCACGAGCACGTGACTAGTCCTTTAACTTTGACGCTAAGAAGCAAGAGATTGAAATATCATGGGTTTTTAATGATTTTTAGATCGTCTTTTTGACTTCCTTTAGTTTGATTTAGTCCACCTTTTTATGACAGCATGTCCTGTCAGGCTTGTTCTCAGAAAACGTTGATTTTTTTCTGGGAAGAACGAAGAAGAAGAGTATGGTTTCATTTGTTAGATTACGTGTTGGGGAGCACTCGGGCTCGTAATCTGATGTGTTTTGCACCATTTTTCGATGTGCCACGTAAGTCTGAAGCACTCAAGGAGAGACCTGAAAGGTTATCAGAGGTTAGAGAGGCCAGGAAGAGAAAGAGAGAGGAACAGAAGACTGCCACAGTGAGAATCAGGCGAGATGGGTAAGCCACTCCGCCACCCACCAGCACCCTGGCTAGACGAATTGAGCTGTTACATCAGGACAACAGTGAAAAAACATTTGTTGTACATACAGAAAATTGCATTATTGATAAGTATGTACTGCAGGTTATGTGCCAGTGAGGACAAATGTTCCTACACCAAACACTCTGCTTCCCCTGCTCTCTGCCTTTTTTCCTGCCTGAGGAGTTCTGTTTCATTCTCGCAGTGTTTTTTGAATTTTTTGTTTGGCATGACAAGAACAACAAGTAGTAGTTGTAATGACGAGGGCGACGTCAGCGGTGTTCGCAGGAAGCGGTAAGAAGATGGCTAAGCAGCTTTACATACCGTCCGTGTAGACGTCAAGAGTTCAAAACCAACCAAACAACCAAAACCACCCGCCCCCCTCCCCTCTCTCGCTCTCTCTCTCTCTCTCTCTCTCTCTCATCATTTCAATCTAATAAATGTTATTTTTTCGTTATCTGATTTCCGGATGTGTCCGGGTAAATCCGGACGTATGGCAACCCTAGGTTTGAGGCTGACGTATAGCACATGTAACTTCTATATTTAAGAAAGGCAACATGTGACCCAGGAAATTATAGGCCAGTAAGTCTAACAAGTGTTCTAAGTAAGATCATGGAATCACTGTTGAGAGAGGAAATAATAATACACATGAAAAAACACAACCTGTTTAGCAAAAAGCAGTTTGGGTTCATATTTGGAAGGTCGACAGTACTGCAACTGATCCGAGTCCTGGACGAATGGACTACAAACATCGATGAAGGGGAAGCAACAGATGTCATCTACTGCAACTTCATGAAGGCCTTTGACAGAGTCCCCCATAATAGGCTAATAGAGAAACTAAAGAGCTATGGTTTCCAGGGTGATGTTCTAAACTGGATTAAAGATTTTCTGAAAGACAGGAAGCAGAGAGTGATGATCAATGGAGAAGGATTGGACTGGAGGGAAGTAACCAGCAGAGTACCCCAAGGATCTGTGTTCAGTCCACTCCTGTTTGTGCTTTTTATCAATGACCTACCAGAAGTCACCAAACATGGCGGTGAAGTATACCTCTACGCAGATGACACTAAGATTTATAGGAAAATTGCCAATGCTGAGGACTGTGTGAAGCTGCAAGAGGACCTGAATGAACTCAGGAAGTGGTCAGAAGAATGGACGCTGGATTTCCATCCCGATAAGAGTAAGTCAATGCGAGTGGGAAGATCCGTAGTGGCAGAGCACGAATACACCATGTTGAATAACATAACACAGACCAAGGCTGAAAAGGACATAGGCATCATAATCGATAGCAAACTAACCTTCTCAGAACATCTTGCAGAGAAAATTAACAAGGCGAACAGAATAGTGGGTCTAATAAGAAGGACATTCGTGTATCTTGATGCCGAAATATTTAGAGAACTTCACAACAATAGTAAGACCTCACTTAGAATATGCTAACCAGGTCTGGTGACCACACCTAAGGAAGGACATAGATGCTGTAGAGAATGTGCAGCGTAGAGCGACAAAACTGGTCCCAGAGTTAAAGAACTTCCATTATGAAGAGAGATTAAGAAGATTACAACTACCCACGCTGGCGTATAGGAGATCCCGGGGCGACATGATTGAGACTTTCAAGATTATTAACAACATCTACGATCCTGATTGCACAGAGGGAGTTTTCCAGTTGAGGGAAGAGGACACAATGTGGGCACACAGTAAGAAGATCTTCAAGAAGAGAACCAGGCTCGACACGAGGAAATACTCCTTCCCAAACAGGGTCGTGAACATTTGGAACGATCTGCCAGAGTGGGTAGTGTCAGCAGAAACTGTTATTCATTTTGGGTCATGTTTAGATAGAGTGTGGAGGTAACAAGAACAAAAGTATGACAATAAGGCCAGTATCACCACCACACAAAGACAAATTAGTAACCAGGCTTTAGAACTGGAGTCATATGCGTGAGCCTCTTCCACAATCATCATCTGTGAGTATCTGTGAGTATGCAGTGTAGAGTGCCCAACTGGCTTAGCCATCATATCATATCCATCATAGCATCATATTCAAGGCAACAGACAGACATTTGATTGGCTGTAAAGTGCAAAATGTGCCACTATGAAGTGTTCTGCTCTTTGAAGACAGTCAGAGAAGGCAATTTTTCTGAAAATGATGTCAAACTTGCCAATTCTTTGCAAACAGGTGGTGGATATAATTTGTACTCTGTGGCAGCAACCACCATTACCACCAAGTCCATGACAAGGAGTGCTTATTATGACATCCAGAGCTATGTTGGAGATAAATATTTTACCCTTGAAAATTATTCTAGAGACTTGAGAGACAGCAACGGCAAATGCATAGCCGAGGCGCATGAAATACCATTGGGGCGGGTAAAGAAAGCTTCTGCAGCTGACTATGCTTCAGGAAGCTTCTAAATAAATAGGTGGAGTGTGGGGAAGTAGCCTACCTCTTGTAAAACAAAACCCCCACATGATAAACTTAAGTTCTTATGATCCCCAGAGATAAGGTAAAATATTACTGCTAAAGGTGAAACATATCAGTCTCAAACTTCTGAGATACTGCAGCTACAACAACCATTTTCTCAGGGTTAGATGACCCTATGACAAAGATGATGCATACCAAATTTCATCCAACAAGTCTAATACTTTATGAGATATGGGGTAATATGTAAATTTTTTTCAATGCTAATTTCTCAAGAATCTACTTTTTTGAGTTTAAAAAAATTAATGACAACTTTATTTCTTTTCCAAGCTGAACAATTTCCCTAACACTTCTTATTCAGCCATTTCCCTAACACTTCCTTGTCCTGAAATTTAAGATTAAGAATTTCAAGTATTTTATTTTCAATTTAAAGAAAATATATATATATATATATATATATATATATATATTATATATATATTATATATATATATATATATATATATATTTTTTTACATTGTTGCCTATTGCGCCGGTAGGCATCTTCCCGGTGGGGCCTGATGGTCGGCCCAAGGCTTCTTCCAGGTGGGACCTGATGGTCGGCCCAGCCCGTTCTGGCGCAGGCGAGTGGTTATAGTGGCGCCATCTTGCATTGGCTCATGCTGCCCCCGGAACTCGTTCTTGATTCGCTTGGACGGCTTCCTCTAGAGTCCGGGTTGATGGGTGGTCTTCAGGACAGCATGTGGGTAGTTTTAAGCCACTCGGCGGTGACTGAAAAATCCGAGTGGTAGCGTGAGGATTCGAACCCGCGTCGTCCATCACGCGGCGAATGTGGGTCCAGTACGCTATCACTTCGGCCACCGCCTACCAATATATATATATATATATATATATATATATATATATATATATATATATATATATATTTATATTTATTTATATATATATAAAATAGGAAAAACTAAAAATCTTAAATTCTGGAACAAGGAAATTATAAAAAAAAGGTTGAATTTTAAAGCTTAGTACAGTGGAACTGTCTTTTGTTCCATACAGAGAAGTAGTAGACTTATACAGGTAACTCTCGATTTACGCGAGTATTGTGTCCTTGAAGAGGTCGCGTAAATCAAAAACAATGTAAATCAAACAAGGGGTAGATATCTATCAAAAAATAAATATTCACTTCATTCAGTATAGAATTACATAGAAAATCAGACCACACAGACCCCATGGTCCAGACTAGGTGGTCTGTCCTTTAACCTAAGTGATTTTACATTAATCAGAAGGCTCCAAAACGTTGCATTTCTACTCTAGTTGATATTAAGTTGAAGGAAGTGATAGTCGAGCTTTTTTTTGAAGGAGTCAATCGTGTTACACTGGACCATTGATGGTGGGAGCTTATTCCATTCTCGCACTACAACGTTGGTGAAGAAAAATTTGGTGCAGTCTGAATTTACTTGTCTACATCTGAGTTTTATGCCATTGTTCCTCGTGCACAAAGTGTCATCGATCATAAACAATGTTGATCTGTCTACATTCGTGAAACCATTAATTATTTTAAAACATTCGATCAGTTTTCCTCGGAGGTGATGTTTCTCAAGAGAGAACATGTTAAGGGTGGAAAGCCTTTTTTCGTAGGATTTGTTGCGCAAGGAAGGGATCATTTTAGTTGCCCGATACTGAACACCTAATTTAGCAATATCCTTTGCATGGTGGAGAGACCAAAATTGTACTGCATATTCCAAGTGAGGTCTGGCTAAACTATTGTAGAGCGGAAGTATTACATCTTTATTCTTGAATAAAAAGTTTCTTTTAGTGAAGCTCAACATTCTGTTCGCTTTATTTGCTGCATCGATGCATTGCTGTGAGAATTTTAGGTTTGACGCAATTTTGACCCCCAAGTCCTTGACGCATTGAACGCTTTTAAGTTTAACGCCGCGCATTTCGTAATCGAACTTCTTATTCCTTGTTCCAACTTGAAGGACCTGGCACTTGTCTACGTTAAAGGGCATCTCCCATCTATCCGACCAAGCTGAAATTTTGTGCAAATCCTCTTGGAGGCTTTGCCTGTCTTCGTCAGTGAGAACCAAGTTACCAATCTTTGTGTCGTCTGCAAATTTACTAATGCGATTATTGAGTCCAACATCCACGTCGTTGATGTAAATAATGAAGAGCACTGGGCCAAGAACCGAGCCCTGAGGGACACCACTAGTGACCGGCGCCCACTCTGAGTTAAATTCGTCAATCACTACTCTTTGTTGTCTGTTGCTCAACCAATTCGCGATCCATTGGTTTACTTGACCGTCAATACCTATTTGCTTTAATTTGTAAAGTAATTTATGATGTGGGACTTTATCAAACGCTTTCTGGAAATCAAGATAGACTACGTCCAGTGATTTGGAGAGAGAGAGAGAGAGAGAGAGAGAGAGAGAGAGAGAGAGAGAGAGAGAGAGAGAGAGAGAGAGAGAGAGAGAGAGAGAGAGAGAGAGAGAATCCATATCACCGAGATATCCACTCAGGAACTCGGTGTCAGCCTCACTCGTGTGAAGAAGAAATGAGGGACACCATGAGTGACTGGCTAGTATTGGTACCGGTACCGAACAGTCTGGTACCAGTACCGTACCGTATAGCTGGTACCGGTACCTGCCCACCCCTATTGTTGAGTAGCGTGGCAGCGTAGGTTCTGTATTGTTGTTCAAGTGGCGCACAGGAAGAACTGAGCACAGCTGTGTGGCCGCGGCGCCGTGTGAGTCCAGTTGTGTGAGACATATGGTGGTCACTCCATAAAATGTCGTGTATAAGTGAAAAAACATGTAAATTAAACATTTATTTGGATTTTGGACCCCGCGTTATTTAAAAAATGCGTAAACCAAACTTGAGTAAATCGAGTTACCTGTACATTATAATGCGGTTCAATGGAGTGAGACGCTTACCTTAAGAGAGAATTTGTCTAACTTAAAACCATTGCTACGTGTCCTACCTGGCTCTTTTACAACCAAAATCTTATTGACATCCCCTTTATTAAAGCCCTTCATCCATTTATAGACTTCGATCAAGTCTCCTCGCAACCTTCGCCTTTCTAGAGAGTGTAGATTTAAATGCTTCAGCCTGTCTTCATAAGGCAAGTTTCTCACCCCCTGAATCATCTTTGTCATCCTCCTCTGTACAGATTCTAACATCTTGATATCCATTCTATCGTAGGGGGACCAGAACTGAACTGCATAATTGAGATGAGGTCTAACTATAAAGTTAGTAGTAGAGTTTGAGGATGACTTCAGCGCTCCTATTGCTTATGCTCCTTGAGATGAAACCAAGTACTCTGTTTACCTGATTTTTGGCCTGAATGCATTGAGCCCTAGGATGGAGGTCAGCACTCACTAAGACTCCCAAGTCTCTCTCATGCCCAGACCTGCTTAGAGGAGTGTCATTTAAGGAGTAATTGTATGAGGGGTTATTCCTACATACACTCAAAATGCTACACTTCCCAACATTGAATTCCATCTGCCACCTCCCTGCCCAGTCATATAGTCTGTCAAGCTCATCCTGGAAAACGATAGCGTCCCTGTCTGATTGGATTACTCTACCGATCTTGGTATCATCTGCGAACTCACTGACATCACTTTGAATAAATGTTTATTCAATTTGAGCATGTTGATAACTTTTCTTTTTTTCTTATTAATCAGCCATGCATATACCAGCTGAATAGATTCCTCTTAAGTGCCTGTTCTCTACTACTTGTAAAAAAAATCTTTCTTTTTTGTCTTGGTAGCTTTTACTTTTTTTTTTTTTTTTTTTTTTTTTTTTTTGCGCACTTTTTTTTTTTTGGGCTTCTTCCCGGTGGATCCTGATGCTTCTTCCAGGGTCTCTCCGGGTGGGTCCTGATGGGCGGCCCAGCCTGGTCTGGGCTTGAGGCAGTGTCTTGCATTGGCCTTTGCATTGGCTGGCTCTGCCTGCCTCCCAGAGATCATCTTTAGAATCTAGGAGTAGGGTTGATGGGGGGGTCTCTGGGTACAGCATGGGTAGTTTTAAGCCGGGCGGCGGCTGAAAAGCTTGGTGGTGGGCACGCGGGCGGGAACTCTTGAACTCCTGAACTGAACACGTCACATTTTGACTCCCCTCAGCCACCGCCTCCCCTGTGCTCATATAGGCTCTTCAGGGCTCTGGGGTTGTGGTTTCTGCATCATGGAAGAGGTGCTAATCTTACTGGCGATGTAAATTTTTCATTGAGATGAAATAAACCAGAATATTAAAGCCCTTAGCCTCATAGCAGCTCATTGTTGCTGGTGCACTGAGGCACTGGCATCCCACTGTGCCTAAACACACTCTGCTAATGCATTGGTGTTGATCATGTGTGCTTTGCTGTGCTGACTTACCGGTTCACTTTACTTACCCGATACAGATTTGTTTGCCAGTACGTATAATGAAGCATAGGACTGGTAGCATTTGTCTAGAGGTTGATTCTTTTGTATAGGATTCTGGAGCTGTAGTTTTCCACTTTATATTTTTTGTGTCCCCAAAATTGTTTAGTTATGTCCTTAGTGCAGGAGTAAGGCATAGCTACCTAGTGGGTCAAATCTGTTGTATCTTGTAACCATACACTGACCTCCTGTCTTAATTACCTCTTTCAAGTCTGCTGTACCAGAGTTTTGTAGCTAAGGTGAAGTGGCTACACCATTGCTCATGCCTGCCAGTTTCACATATTCTGACAGCTAACATACTACAAGTAAGTGCTTGCTTCCAATTACCAATTAAGGGCAGCATGCTGCTTCATGTAATTAAGCTGGATTCCTTGCTCATAGTCCAGAAAGTAAGGACGCTGTTGATTGGCTGTTGCCCAACACACACAGTAGATTAGGAAAATGTTCATATTTCTTTATTGGTTAATCTGTAACACAAGCAAGGTAAATTTTGTTAACATACAAGGATTAAGCACTGATTGTACAACTATAGCACAATTCTTAAAACTCAATAGGGCAAAATTATAAAGCATTTTTTTTTTTTTTACGTTGTTGCCTGTTGCGCTGGTAGGTATCTTCTTGGTGGGGCCTGATGGTCGGCCCAAGGCTTCTTCCAGGTGGGGCCTGATGATCGGCCCGGCCCGTTCTGGCACAGGCGAGTGTTTATAGTGGCGCCATCTTGCATTAAGTTAAGGTGAATAGAAGCAAGAGAACATCATTTAATGTTTATACCACTTTTTACTTATTATAGATATTTGCAGCAACTATGGCATCAATTTTAGAATAAAACACTGGTTCCTCCTGAATGTGATGGTACATTCTGATTTTAGATTAGCCTAACTGTAATATAAGAGGTGGCAGAGAAGGATTGTTGAAAGTGGTGTAAACATCAAATGTTATTCTTTGACATACTGTAATTACTATTTTTATGATACTGAGTTCTGAAAACAGTTATAGTTGTAGAATCACTGTTTAATTCAATCATGTTAACAAAATTTACCCATTTCGTGTAACATATAACATCAGTAAAGAAATATGAAGATTTCATGAACACGTGATTGTGTTGAGTCACAGACGTGTCAGACACCTTGCCTGCCAGACGCCAATTAGCAGCATCCTTACTTATTCAACCAGGAATCCAACCACTGCTTGGAGGGGTCCAGCTTAGTGAATGAACTATTGTGAATGGTTTAAGTAATCTATCGTGAGGATAAATCAATCCCTGTAATCCCATAACAAGAGAAATTAAACAAAGCTTCAAGCTAAATTTTTAATAAGTTTAAACCAATCAAATTAAACATCTTCAGTAATCAATTTCGAATCCATTTGTCCAGATTACACCCAAAATAGCAAAATAAAAAAAATTCTTTGTGACTATTCACATACCATACTTTTCCAACCAAGGTCTAACAAAAATATACGTTTATAGACGCACATTATAAAAACCAGTGGAGGATGTAAACCTAGGAGGTGATGGATCACATTGCCAGAAGAATAAACCATCCACTGCTCTCTCATGTTGCTTCTCTAAGAGCCAGCAGACTTCTTGCCTCAGCTCAGGAGACTCGTGGCTTTATGTGGGTCAGAGAGCAATACAACCAGACTTCATAGTGTTAGCAGCAAGTCCCCTAAGTTGTAATGCAGGGGAACAGCCAGTTTGCAGAGTGAGAGTAAGACTTTCTGTCTGTCCTGAGAATGTGACTGCCACACTTATGTACAATGGCTTGGATGAAGGGACAGGGAGTGTGGAAGATAAGGCATTGGGATTCCTCAGTCAGCTTTCTTAGTTGCAGTGATGGCTTCTGGTGGGAATCTGTCTGTGAGTCAGCCGGGCATTGGGTTGATGTGGCACCAGTCCTTGTCTCTCCTCCCAGTCATGTCAAAGTGAACAAGGATGTGAAGCAGCAGCTCTGGGTGGCGAGGTGAGTGGCTGGCCTGACGCAGCATGTGGTGTGAGGCAGACTTTGAGGGGGCTGCAAGGCTGAGAGGCTGTTCTTTGTTCCTTGAGGGGCACTAAGGAGTATGATATAGACCTTAAAGGATGATGAGTGGTTAGTATAATAACTTTTGAAGGAGTGAATCGGGTAGGAATTTATGAAAGGTTATGATGTATGGGAAAATCATGATCAAATTTTACATGGGTCCAAGTTGGTGCCCACAGCTTTACACAGCCCCCCCAAAAGAAATATGAAAATTAAGAGAAAAGAAGTGATATACATATATATATAGACACAAGCAAACCTTCACAACTGTTCTTTCATTCATGCTGCTCCACTAGACACAGAGTAAGACAGCAAAGAATACATACACAGACAGGGGCAATGCTTGCAAGAAGGTTTCCTTTTTTCCATGTGGTCTTCTTATCACTGTCACTTGTGTTTAGTGTAGAATTTCAAGCACTAATGCACAGGCTATTTCTTAGAGTGTACAACAGACCCATATCACTCGACTGAAAGAAAACTGTGGGAGCAGATCACAACACGCATTTTCCTCCTCCTCCTCTCTCGCTTGGACAGTCACCTCTTTCTCAAAAAGAGTTCAGATACAATATATATATATATATCAAGTAACTTAACTATGTACATGCCAATCCCAGATCAATTTGTCCTTTTTCTCCGGGAGACAGTTACAACAGACCGCTTCTCTTGCTTTTCAGAAAAAATACTCCTTTTTAGTGATGGATAGCGGGTGAGCGTTGGTGTAGAGGAAGCTGCTGCAGTGAGGCAGCGGCTGCTGGTGCCGCTGGTGGTGGGTGGAGGCAGCCCGGCACCCTCCACTGGGCAGCTTGTTGGGGATGTGCAGTCTCCTCTCTGTCTCCCTCCACCACCCTGCCCCCACCCCACAGTCACCGCTGGGGTCCCTGTGGGGGAGGGTCCTCTGGGGGCCGCTGGCAACGGGGGAAGGAAGCTGCGCCGCACCGAGTCCTCTGGAGGCCTCCCTGGGGGTGAGGGAGGCTGGCTGGAGGGGGTGCAGGCCTAGGCGGGGGTAACGGTGGTGCGAGGATGGTGGTGGTGGGGGTGGTGGCTGCTGGTGGGGGAGGTGGGGGAGGGGGTGCATGTCAGCTGTTTCTGTCTGCAAGGTCAACACAAATAATCACTCTGCAGTGACAATGGTGAACTTGCTCCTTCAAGCTCTACCACAATATACTCATGTGTTCTCACATCAATACTAAAGCATATAAAAAATATTTATGCATATAGTCACAATGTGTATATATCATGTCCAGAAAAAAATATACATAACAACTTGCATCACTTACAAAATGTTAGAAAAATTAGTGAAAAATAACAGTATGAAGACAAAATTTGTTTCCTTCCTGGCTCTATCAGTTTAGAGTAATATGAAGGAAATCCTTAATTATGGGGATGTATTTTCAAAGATGTCCCTCTCCCCATGATAATATATCATTTATTATATTCCAGTGTGAATGTCTTCTCTACCGAGTCAAAACACAACATTTATCGTTATCGGAGGTCCAGAGCATCTCCACAAAACCTCACGGGGTCAGGAGCATGCAGCGGGGCTCTAAGGGTGCCTGGCATGGGGAACACCAAACAAGATGACTGACAGCTGTACATGCTCTCAGCTCCTACACAAGCAAGGGGAGAACCTCAATAACACACTGACCATCCCTTTTTGTGGCTCCACTCCATTATATGACTGAGTGGAAGAGGAGAAGGATACTGCAAGCACATCGGGGGGAGCTCAACAGCCTGCTAGGTAGGTGTACACATTGTGTTGGGGGGTCTAATGCATAGCACACCACACCACACCATCTCTCTCACACCAACTGTTAAACCAAAGGCACTTATCATTGTATGTCTTCCGAGTTCAAAGCTAGTAACGGCCTGATCTAGTCTTTGAAGGCACAACTTTTCTGGAGGTCATTGATTATATTCCTATAGGATTAAATAGACCTATACTCTGTCTGTTTTTATGAAGACACTTTGGGTGTAGCTGCTTCCATTAGCAGAGCTGTCACATCTACATCCCTCGACAAAAGTTTGTTCCAGGTAGTGCTGGCTGAACAAACTTGTGACGAATACGAATGAGGGTGGTGAATCATCAACACGAGTTTGTTCCACTCACAGGATGTCACAGCATCCCTTGCCTTTCCATCAAATCTCTCAGGCCACACTCGGTGCTTGGGTGGCTGTCCCCAGGACAAATTACTGAAATTTTTTGGTGCATGCCCCTCCATGATTTTCCCCCAGGATAACTGTGATTCAATGTGTTATTTACTCACATTATGGGCAAGCCAAAGCAGTTAATGTCAGAAACTATTGAAGTTATCATTGCTCTGAGGGTTAGGGATGAGCAGACCAAGGAAATAACTGATCAACTTGAAGTGAGTGATTACATTGTGAGATGATGTTTAACTCGCTGGCAGGAGGATGGCTGCAGAGATACACCAACCCAGAAAGAGCAGTTTGGTGGATCTCGCAGGAAAACAAATTGTTCTCTCAACATTGTGAAGAGTGTTGAGACAAATCATGTAACAGCCCATAAAATAACGGACTAACCCAGGTCTGTTTGGTGAGGTAACTGTACACTGTGTAAGTAAATGTGTGTTAGAGCTTGATTATGCACCACCATCCTGCCAGTGCAATCACTCACACCAGGCTGGTCAGTTATTTACTTGGTCTGCTTACCCCCAACTCTCGGAGCAATGATACCTTCAATAGTTTCAGACATTAACTGCTTTACCCTGCCCATAATTTGGGTAAAACATCCTAAACTACTGCTATTCAAAGGGAATATTGTTGGGGGACATGCAGGAAAAACTCTCGGTAATTTGTCCTGGGGCAGCCATGCGAACACAATGAGTGTAGTCTGAGAGGTTTAGCGACACGGCAAGGGACACTGTGATGCAATAATCCATCTCCGTCATTCGTATCATTGTCTTTCCTTCAAGTTTGTTCCTCTAAACACTACCTGGAACAAACTTTCGTTGATGAGTGTATGTCATATGGGAAGATTTTATGGCAGGGTAATGAAGTATAAAAATCACTTTTTATCATCGAAATATGAAGCTCCAAAAACTAAAGCTTTTTTTTAAAGAACAAAATCTATACAGAGCAATATTAATCAATTTAATAGTAGTTAATAGATAAACATAAGAAACTTGATGTTTATTTTTAAATATTAGGCAAAGAAATGAACAACAATACTGTATTCTTTAAAGTCTTGCGTCAACATGCCTCCCAAAGTGCCTTCGTATACCCAGACTACCTGATATGAATTATATAAAAACATACATTTTCCCATTAAGTCTTATAAGAAAACTCTGATTTTGATATGAAATGCTAATTCTAGCTGAGCCAAATATCCAATACCTATATCCCTTCTCACTTGCCTGAACTAAGCCCTCCATCTCTCACTGCACTAACTGTTAGTAGTCTTTTAAACTAATCTTAGTAGAAAAGGAAGGAAAGTGGGAAATAATAATACACAGTAGAAGTTAAAAAATAAATAAAACTGTAGACATTTACCTGCTCTGAATACTGAGTTCACCCTATTCAAGTCTCGGTTTATCTGCTGAATTTTCATCTGCCAAGAAACAAAAGGAAACATGGATATAGAAATGAAATTAATGACATTCCCTGTTGTGCATGTGCTGGCCACCCGCCTCTCAGCGACAATGAAGGGAACATGTTAGGAGTTCATATATTAGCTTTTCTCATTAAAATTTTGTGTTGCTCTTGCCCTTCTCTCAGTCCTGGTGCCAGTGGCCAGCAGGGGTGACAGGAATGACAAACATAATACAAATGAAGCCAGCAGCACAAGCACTCTGCCTGCCACACCAAAGGTAAAATGCTTCCAGGGGGATAAAACAAAGTATTAAATGGGACATACCTTCAGTCATGACCCTGTTCTTGCATAACTAATTTCAGTTGTCACATTTCCAGTTCAGAAAAATAGTTTACATGGCACCTTATAACAGTTCAGATACTTTATGGTGCATGACCGTGGAACACGAATGAACCATCAGCAAAGTCTGGAGGCAGTGTCCTGAAAATGCTGCAACAGGAGACTTGTCAAGGCAACAACAGGGTCAGGACATAAATTCAAGTTCACAAATTAGAAAGGGCTGACTGAGTAAAGGAGTAAGAGCATACAGTAAGGCTGAAACAGGACATACCACCTCTGCAGCAGGAGCAGGGAGTAGGAAGGAGAGAAACAAGAGAAAGCAGCAGCAAAACAACAATGATATGCTGCAAGATGTAAGGAAAACATCTATTGTAAAGCCTCTGGTTCTGGAAAGCATTAAGCTGGGAGCAAACTCAAGCTAGGTAGGAAGCTGGAAGGCAATGCAGATATGATAAATTTGGCAAGTCCTGAGTCATGCGGTCCAGAAGTCCAGAGGAACAAAGCCTTACAACGGTGGGGAAACAGGACATTGGGGAGTGGGTGTGGGTGTGGGATGGGTGTGAGGTGAGGAGAGGTAGAGGAGGTGGAAGTCATGAGTGATGGATACATGACTTGTGATGGATTGGTGACTTGTGATCTGTGTTCCTTCCTCTAAGGACCAAAAAGCAGAGTGCAAGGGTAGAGGACAGTGCACCACAACCAAACACACAAACACATGCACAAATACAGGAATAAATAACCACAGTTACTCAGCAAGCCAAACCTGCAAGTGACAAATCCTCCGAGCTTAAAGGTAACCTACAGATTCCACATTTTGAGTTGAGTTGTTTATCCCAAGACAGAGGTGCACGATTTAAATTCTTTTCTGTAAGATCTACGAAGTCCTCGAATTTTATAAGTATTCTATAATCTAAGTTTGTAAATTGTGCAGACAAATTAATCCTACAAATACATATCCTTTCTAAGATACAGGGATGTTATAGGAAAATATTTACTCATTGAACCAAGACATCTAATAATGCCCTATGATGGGGGGGAAACCCTAAACAGGCAAGGACTCCCTAAACAAGTCAAGAAAATGTTCAATTCATTATTTTTCCAGAGGGTCATGCAACACCTGGTCCCGGGCGTGTTAGTGGTTACCTGGCAGAGTGGTTGCCTGGCGCTGGCAGGCCGAGGGGACGCTGGTTGTCCTTCACCAAGGTGCGGCAGGAGGCAAGCCGGGACTCCAGGGCCTGAGGTGCCGGGAGGGTTAGTGTTACGGTGTTAGGAGGCAGCAGTGGTGGTGGTGGTGGTGGTGGTGACAGTGATAGTGGTGGTGAATTTTTTTAAAAACTTATCTTTTGCAAACACACACACACCACACACTGTATTATATAGTTATTTTAATATGGTTTTGAGTTTATTTGTGACAGGGATGAGTAGCTGCTTTTCCAATTATATTAAGGTAAATGGAAACTTGGTATTTCTTCCTTCATTGCATTATCTAATCCACTGTTCATAATGGATATAATACCCTGAAAACTAACTTATAAGTTTTCTCTTTGTTGAAGGTTCTAGTCTCTCCCCCCAGGCCAAGAGGGAAATAAAATTTACCATTTCCTATTCTTAGTTCCAATGAATCACCACTGTACAAGCACAACATTACAAGGAACTAAGATCACTTAAGTAAGAGACTCGTTTTACAGTTCATGTTTACAGGGCAAATGTGGAAAAATAGTTACTGAAGCAGCAAGTATGTTAGAACGAAGAATTTAAGGTGTTAGGTGAGGGGAAGATTGTGTTAGTGAACATTACCAGCGAGTGAGTGGCTAAGAGGATGGTCAGTCTAAGTCACTATATAGTCACATGTCAAAATGATAATGTACAACAGCAATGATCAAGTCATGGAGTGTGTGTGTGTATTTATGGAGGTCTTTTAAGGGGAAATTATGGTGCAGTAAGGAGGTGGACACCTTATACAGTGGACTATGCCACAATGAACAGATCATACTATGAATTATGATATAACAAACATTTTTTCATTGACAAAGATGTTACAACAATAAAACTTTACAATGCACACTGAGGAATGTTAGCCACGGGGAGCTAAGAGCCAATCCATGATGCATTGTGTTTCTGAGGCTCAGGAGTACAGCTACATATGTGCATGTTTTCATCTTTAGCAGTGAAATACTCTGTTTTGCAATCATTGCCCAAAATATAACCTTAGCCATGACAGTGTCACACCATTCAGGGATTGTACATTTTATTCATCATGTTTAGATGGTTACCTAAGGGATGGAGATTGGTTTCATTAACATGGCCACATCTTTTCCCCTTCTTTACAAATTACTCTTGTGTTGTCATTTTATCTTCTGCTAGCCTTGAAACCCCTTCGGTAGGTATCCAAACAAGTATGGAAATGGCAATGAAATACGAATGCAAACGTGCAGCCGTGGGCATCAAAGTAGCCCATGGCAGTTAAATCTGCAAACACAGGGGGGATGAGGGGAGCTGAGTCCCCTTAGAAAGTTAGATATATATACCTGTTATTTATTGACCCTAAGAACTTCAGAGGGGCAAAGCCCACTGTAGGATAGAGCAAACACTCCTTCAACCCTTGTTTTAATCTCTGTGCTGATTCCTGTGGATTTCCAAGAAGTTTTTACATCAGGTAGGATTGAGATATGACCAAGTTGATCGAACCAGTCTTTACTGTGTTGGGTGGTAACTTTGGTCTTGGCTGTGGGGTGGAATAGATCATCCATGAATACAATCTACGCTTGGATCATCCATGAATACAATGTGCTAGAATGAATGATATTCTAGAACCAGTTATGTCTGTTGTAGCATACTCCACTTTATCCACACTTTGTAGTCACAACTTAAGTTCAAGGGCATTATTTAGAGCTGATACATGGGAGACTTTCAAGGATTTATTTTCTTCCAGAGTTAATAATGTTCTTAATTATGAGGTTAAAAAGGAACTGTAAATATTTCTTTGTTCAACTTTCAGACCAGCTAAACACAAAAGGGAATGAAAATTTGTAGGTTTGACCCATGTATACAGTTGTCTTCATTTGTTATTTTATTAAAATACTCTCGGGTGGGGATCACAAGGGAAGGTATTAAAAGGAAGGACACAAGATTCTGATCCAGATGACAACTCTGGGGAGAGCGCTCCGGGCTATTCTGACAACTGGGCAAAGGTGGCCTCTGTTTAGGTCTGAACTTTGTAGGGTGTTTAACTGTTATAAATAATAATCATTGTCATCTGTTTCGTATCACTTTGACTGGTAATCTTAATTTATCTTTTGATTAAAATATTCTTAGGAGTTACAAAGAGAGGTATCAGATGAGAAACAAAAGATTCTCATCTTGGGGACTACAGCTGACAGGTAAAGACTGTCTGGGCTTCTCTGTGAGGTGGTCAAGGATGGTCCCTGATTTTGATATTGTTCTGAGCTTTTGTTTGCAGGATGTTTTACTACTGTAGTAACAACTGTCTGAGATAATACTGTACATGATGAAATTTAGAGAAAATTATAAGAAACAGATGACAATGATTATTATTTATAACAATTAAACACCCAACAAAGTTCAGACCTAAACAGAGGCCACCTTTGCCCAGTTGTCAGAATAGCCCAGAGCATTCTGCCTCTGGATCTCTGGATCAAAATCTTGTGTCCTTTCTTTTAATACCTTCCCTTGTGATCCCCACCTGAGTATTTTAATAAAATAACAAATGAAGACAACTGTACACATGGGTAAAACCTACATATACTCATTCCCTTATGTAAGGAGCCTGAAAGCAGCAGCAAGAAATATTCAGTAATCATTTATGACCTTATAATTACAAACATTATTTACTTAAGAGGATATAAACAACATATTATGTTGTTAAGAAAAAAACCTGTATATCAGCCGTTTATATATGTCCATTTCTTGCCATCATAATTGACTGCAGCTGCTTGTAAGTTGTATATGGTATTCACAGCCTTATTGCACTGTATGGACCTGTTGTATATGGTATTCACAGCCCTATTGCACTGTATGGACCTGTTGTATATGGTATTCACAGCCCTATTGCACTCTCTTCCATTGAATGTCTGTATCTCTCACTCAGGCAAGAAGAATGTCACGTCCTGGCTCACCACCGCCAGACCCATTGTGGAATGCATGCCGATGGTGGTTTGGACCAGACGAGTAAAATTACTAGGTGAATATGCTCCGTCTTCAGTCAGTTTGATTCGTCATATCCTTATCATTTCATTAAGACAGCATTATGAACAATTCAAGTAAATGATCATGGTGTTTCAGCAACTTGACTGTCAGAACCTGATTATTTCATGTTAAAAGTGCATTATCAATAAATCAAGTAGATTACCATGGTGTCCTTCAATATGTTCCGTTCAAAGAAGTGACACTTACTGATTCATTAGTTTCACGGAAGAATAATAACTAGTAAAATAAGCTAAAGGTAGGACAGCACTGTACAAAGACAGGAAACAAAACAGTAGTACATAAACACTGACATAAGCACCACATAATAAGCAGCCTATAAAAGTCTGTGAGTCGTGTGGCCACAACACAGCGAAGCACTAGACCAGCACCACCACCGCCAGCACCACAACACATACAGGGGCTCTACCTACAGCATCTGGAGTCAGGGAGTGGGCAGAGGTAGTCTTAGTCACCTAGAAAGTTGAGCTCTGCCAAGGGGCCACAACACAGATGCCTGAAACACTGAGTGAGGCACCTTGTCACAGGAGATCATCAACATAATAACCGCCCACAGGAAGTCACTGTCGTCTGGTCAATTTAGTGTACAAGAAGGGTTCGTTGTGTCACCTCCTCACCTAAACCAGTAATAGTGTGCTTGAGAGAACTGGGGATTCTAGGAGGTAATTATACTCTTCTGTTATGGAGAATAGTAGGTGACTAACAATACACATACCTCTATGCATAAAATTCCTTTCTCCTTAGGGTTGTGGCGACAAATTCTACAAATGCCAGTTTATCACTGGATTTTTTCCACTATTACCAGACCTAATCCTGTGTAGGAACTGGGTCTATGAGTTTCATCAATAATGATAATACTGCCATTCTTCAGGGAATTTCAGCTCAAACATTACTGTACCGTGTTTACAGGAAGAACATCTACACGGATGATGCAGAACTTGAACTGATCTTGACAGTTGTTCACTTTGGCCTCTGGCCACAGTTAGTTTATTTTTTTTCCATTTTCTTTACATTATAATGATCATGGAGTTTGAAAGGGCAGATGACAGACGGAAGGTGGAAGGAGGCTCCACAGCGCAAGTCATTGGTTGTCAGTTTATAGTAAAGTCTTTGGAAGCCAGTACAGAAGAATCACAAGTGTCAAGGTGATTCAAAGTCTGCAGAAACTGAAAACAAGAGATTTATACCAGTTTCTGACCAGCTGCTGATGCTCTGTGACAGACCAAGGCCAAGGAAAAACAAAGCAAACTAGATCCCAGATGATTCTGAAATAATATACACATAATTTCCTTAAACTGATGCTTGAGTAGAAAACCTGAGTCAGAAAAACTGTAATAATGAAACCTAGAAGTCATTTGTAACCTATGAACTATGGAAACCAAGTAAGATGCTGTAATTTCACCTGACACTACAGGAGATAACCATCATATATAATTTTATTAGGAGAAGACTCACTCATCTTCAATGTTCATTATTACTATTTACAAATAAAAGTTTAACTGCATGCATGCTTATCTTACTGAGGAAATTAAAAAAAAGTATATAAGCTAATCTCTTAGGGAGTAAATGACTACATAAATCAATCATCACTACAGAGTAGCTTATGCTGTCAATGCCCCCACTCACATAATATATACAAGCGCAATCAAAAGTTCTGCTGACAAGCCCCAACTACATAACAAGATGACAAGTAAGCAACAGCAGCAGAAGGAAAACATCCACTGGATTATGTCTGCTTGCCGGATGCCCCCTAAACCCTGCCAACTACAGCTGGCCAAGAGTCAAGCAGAAGACATGATAAAGCAGGGATAATGATAGAGAAAGGAAAAAGTAAAGTAATATGAAAATAATAGAAAATAACAGATAGCATTTCAGGGGCTGTACAGCAAATAAAGGGAAAACAGGCTTCACACAGGCACTTGTTATCCTTCAGCTCTGGGCATAGAGAAGACAAATTTATAAAACAATAGAAATAAATTACTGAGGCAATATTTACTGCTGACTTTGATGTTTTTAGCCTGCTCCATGTGAATATGAAGATTGCATCACATGTCCTTGAATGCACCAAGTTTCAAGGACAATGAAAAAAAAAAAATAATAAATAAATAAATAAATAAATAAAAAAAAATTTAAAAAAATCTTGTGCTGTCCTTCAGACCATTTTTCTAAGCAGAATAAAACCTGCATAAAACAACTGACTGACTTAGAAAGAGGGTTGTAAGAACAGCACAGGAGACTGACAACCTCTCAAAACCAAAAGGGAGGAGGAGTTAGACTTACCCCGACTTTTCTTAGGAGGTCCCCCACAATGTTAAGTGCAGATATTCTTGCCGAGGGAGTCATGGGCACGCTGCCGTTGCTCATGTTGTTGTTGTTGTTGTTGTGCAAGGGTGGAGCTGCAATATAGGAAGGAGCGTGAGGAAATGAGGAAGGAAATGGTGGTAATTTTATGGAGTGTGTTTCCTCGCCGTGGTGCTTACGCCCCTCACAAGGAGTCCAGGCGGGGCGGGGGGTTCAGTTTGGTGGTTTAGATAATACTTTAATGGTGCTTCTTTTTGTGAAATATGAAAAATAAGATCCTAACATTTTTGAATTAAGAAATATACTATGCAAAATAATACCTGCTTAACTGATGGAAAATAAAGCATACTGAAACTGGAAATTCACCTTACTGAGTCATGTTTAATGAATATATATTTTTAAACTAAATAAAATTTAGATATTTTAAAATTGAGAATGTACACAAATCTTTGACATCTAGTAAAACTTTTGATACCTAGAAAAAATATTGTAAGTACTTTATCTGTAATGATGTAACTGAAATGTACATTATCTTAAGCCCCAAAATGTCAGGAATAACAGTCAATCCTTTGAATCTTTTTGTGTCAGTTGTGCTTTGGTTGTTAATTCCCTGTCTAGTGTGTGTGTGCTGATATCCACGGCCACCCATACTCAAGGCGACAAATCATCAGTGTAGTAAAAGATCCTTATCTCTCCCTTTCCCTGTGGCCATTGTGTGATAAGCAGATCACACACACAATACATATTTATCTCCATTTGGTTCTGAACAATACACTGGAAGAAGAGATACCAAGAGACCTGTTGCTCTATACAGGGACATCTGTTAAACTACTGCTAATACTGATAAGACTGAATGGTAGGACAGGGTAGAGTAGAACAAGGCTCCTCCCCACCCACCTCTGCCACTGCCTACATGCCAGGAAGTAGTTAAAAGAGAACCATGGAGATAGAACTGGTGGAGTTGACATCAGCCCTAAAAAGTGAATCTGCCAAACTGTCATTTTTAGGGCTGCAAAGTTGTGGACACCAGCCAGGTGTCAGGTGTTGTCAGGTCAGGCTCCCCCTTAATGGGCTCAGCCAGGCTGTCAGGTATTTATGAAATAGATCTACCGCATCAATAAATGTACAGTACTTAAAAAACACCACCATCATAATGAATGAGACGGGGTCCAGAGTTAACATCTAAGGTAGTGGACGTGAGCTCTCACCCGTATTCCTCATCTTGTGGCCCTAAAAATGATAGTTCAGCGGCTTCACCTCAATGAATGGGATTAGCAGGCCATGTCGACTCCACCAATTCTACCTCCTTGATTTAAATCAAGTTGATCATTGATTTAAATCAAGATTTATATTATTTGATCTTCTTTTATTTCATTGATTTAAATCTTGATCTTATTGCATGGCAACAATATAGAATGGAAAAATAAACAAAGAAAACACTAAATTTGATATCAATATTTTCCTTGTCAACTTCACAAATTTTCATGAGCTGATATAGATATATATCTTCAGTCAGCCACACATGGTCCGTCTAGTGTCCTGGGGCAGAACAAGACGTTGACCGCCTTTTTGACGGTACCTTGCTGAGGCAGAGTGATAGTTTCAAACAACGTGAACCACATGTTCTTCTATGTCACCAATTTCCAAATCATGAGCCAAAACATTTTGAATGTGTGCAGTGCAACCATGGGTTAGCAACTCCAGTTCATTTGCTTGTCATAATTGCTTTCTCATCATGTTGACATTGGCTGTATTAGATGCTTAAGTCTGTCCTCATATAGCAAGTTTCTCACCACGTAGATATTATCTTTCATGCCTCCATGGTCTAGTAGTGCGTGCCTAACTATGAATCTGCAGTCCTGAGTTTGAATCCCAACCTGGGCAGTCAGCATGGAGCTCACCCAGCTGTTCATCTTCCCTTTCGGGCTGGTCGATAAATGGGTACCTGGGGAAACCTGGGGAAGGTAAACTGTGGTAACCCTGATGTCACGTCAACCCTGTGTCCCGGGGGGTGATTGGCTCTTCCCACCACAGGCTCAAGGGCCAATGTTACGGAGATGAGCAATGCGGCCTTGCTCAGCTACACTGTATGCCCCCATCTTTACTCTTTTGGTTGGTTCCAGCCAGTTGGTGGCACAGGCAACCGTTTTATATTGCTGCCATCTTGCTTGACTAATCCCCCCCCCTCCCAAACTTCACTTGATCCTCTTTAGAGAGTTTTGCTGGAGTCCAGGTTGATAGGCAATCATCAGGACAGCATGTGGGTAGTCTTGGGCCCCTCCAAACATTCACATCAAATACATACATGGATATCCACAGTTTTTTCTGATACTTTCACTTGAACCTGCTGTCATTTTTCTTTGTGCAATTTCAGTCAGGACATGTCCAAAACATGACATGATCTGGTTAGACTGTTAAGAGACTAGAGAGAGTTGTGGTGTGGTGCTGGGCAGTGGCTGGCTGGCTGCAGATGGCCAGTCTTAGGACTGGCTCAAACAGCCTGCCAGGTTACTTATGATGATGGAATATGATACAAGAATTCTCCAACAAGTGTTTGAAACTAATGTAGAGAATGTTGAGGTTTGCATCCATTTAATTATTTTCATTCATTCATAAAAAATAATAATAATGATAATAAAAATAAATCGATTTGAATAAAATAATCTGATTTAAATTTTTAAAAATTTGATTTTTTATAAAAAAATAAAAAAAACCTTTTGCATAGAAAAGAGGATTTGGATATCTTAAAGTAAATAAATAAATAAGCAGAAACTAATGTCCAGGCTTACACTACTGCTGAAATATCCTATGGGGGAAAAATATATATTAAAACTGAGGTATTGCTGTTTGATAAGGGAAAACAAGTTCTCTTGAAAGACTTCTAGTAAAGACTTAGAACTGTTTTATCAATGATTTTTGAGCTAACAAATGGGGGCAGGGCTCTGGTCTACTGAAGTCCAGGTTGGTTCTATCATATTCTGGACACTGGATGCAAAAGTTAGAGGGATCAGGGGTGACTATTAAAAGACAGAATGTGGGAGGCCTCACATATAACGACAGGAGTGGTGGGGACTGAATCTGACAGTTGGGTACCATTGGAGACCAGTTTGTTGGAGTCCACCGCCGACTCTCCTGCGGGTGACGGGGGCAGGGCCACGTCCAGCTTCGGGGGCGGCTGGATGTGTAGCTTCTGGGGTGAGGAGGAGTGGTGGTGGCGGTGCATGAGAGCCTTGTCGTTGTCTGGCTCTGAGGTGTCCTTGATGCTCAGCTCCTGCCGCAGGTCTGGTGGAGGAAGAAGGGTAATGGATATTTGGTTAGTGAGTGGGACATCCTTTGCTTTAGTTGGGGAAAAGGAGAAAGTAGAGGCTGGGACTGTTAATGGGATAGCTTTTGTTTGGGTTGAGGGGAGGGTGTGAACTGTCATTGGTGATGGTGACTGGTGGTGGTTGTATTAGGGGACTGTGATAATTGTATTCTTCTAAGATGCTACTACTATTACTACAGCTATGAATATTGTCAACTGCTACTAAAGCTATGAATTGTCAACTACTACTATTACTACTATGAATAATAAAGCAATGAATTGTCAACTACTACTATTACTACTATAAATAATGTCAACTAATCCTGTTGCGACTACAGTACTACATCTGATACTACCACTACTACTACTACTACTTCTACCACCATCACCACCACCACTACACTAAAAATATTGGTGAATTCCAGTAAAACAAAATAAAAGAACAGAAAACATTCCTTGTTGACCCCATCAGGAGTGGGTCACCCTGACAAAAGAAAACTGAGCAAAGAAAACAAATAAAAAAACAAAAAGGATCCTGGAGCAAAAACAATAGTACTACGAGATGAGACAACAAGGCCAACAAAACATTCCTCCCCCCCCCTCCCCCCTCTTCCAAACGGCAAGAAAACACAAAAGCACCTCATTTCCTGCTGTCACCCCTGTCTCATTACCCCCTTCCCTCCCTGCACACACACACACACACTCACCTCTGGCCTCGTCTTTGAGTCTCTGCACCGTCACCTTGAGGTCCTCCTTCTCGTCCAGTTCAGACTCAAGGAAGGCGTTGCGCTCGATGGCTAGGTTTAGTCTGGCCTCAAAGTCCTCTAAGGAGGTCACTGTAGCTCTGAAAAAGAAGGAAACATGGGATGATAAAGATAGGAAGGTAAAATGTAGCTCTGACTCTGCTTGAAAAATTGTAATCCTTTTCCACTGCCACCAATTTTGGAAGGAATGAAATATTGATTGAGGATGAAAACAAAGGGAAAACTTAGTATAGCTTTGAAAATAAAAGGATTGGAGGAAAATATAAACGGGAAGAGAAAATAGTTTGATTTTTCCTGTTTTTGTCATTAACTCTAAAAGAATGGAAATTATGGAGTAAACAGAGAAAAGAAAATTATCTAAAATGAGGGATATAAGGACTGATAGAGAAAAGAGGAAATATATATATCAGATCTCATTATATAAAATCTGAGGGGAAAGAAATAAGAAAAAAATGAGAAAAGGAAGACTCGGGTTCAGATAATGCTGGGAAAACCTTTAACCTTTTCTTACGCAAGTTATTGAAGCGAGCGAAGGAAAAATGGAGGAAGGTGAGGAAGGCGAATAAAACTATTGTTCATATCCTGCCTGGCACACCTCTTCACCTTTATCCTTTATCATCCAGTTGCTGAGCTTCTTAACTGCTCTTTCCTCAATATGAGCCTTAATACCTCTAACAGTTGTAGCTCAAGGAAGAGGAGAAGTTAAAAGAAGAGAGGAACCAGAGGAAAGAAAGGAAGATGAAAGGAAACTCAACATATCCTCCAGCTGCCGAGCTTCTTAATTACCCTTTCCTTAATTAGAGCCTTCATACCTCTAACAGTTGTAGTTCAAAGAAAAAGAGAGTTAAAAGAAGAGAGGAACCAGAGGAAAGGGAGGAAGGTGAAAGGAAACTCAACATTCCGCTAAAAATAGATCCTTCCGTGCTCCCAAGGTCATTTAATCGCAGTCTTACGTTGTGACCCTGAAATCATCCTGAAATAATGGCCTCTGCGCTCTGTCGTAAAGCACTGGCAACCCCCCCTATGCACCTCCCCTTAAGAACGCCCTATTGACCCCCCTTGCACTCTCTCTTTAAGTCCTTGTCCTCCTCCTCCTCTTCTCTCTCACCCCTTCTTTCTTCATCCTCCTTCACTTCAGAGACAAGAGTCCATTCTCTGATACCTCCTCCTCTTTGTATTCGCTTCTCGTGTCAAAATCTCCTTCACCTACTCCTCTTTTAATTCTTCATAGCTTTCTCCTGTTCATTCTTATTTTTTCCTTCTTTTCTTCCTCCTCCTCCTCCTCTTTTCTCTCTTTTTCTTCCTCTTCCTCCTGCTCATTCTTATTTTTCTTCCTTCTTTTCTTTCTCCTCCTCCTCCTCTTTCCTCTCTTTTTCTTCCTCCTGTTCATTCTTATTTTTTTCCTTCTTTTCTTCCTCCTCTTCCTCTTTCTTCTCTTTTTCTTCCTCCTGTTCATTCTTATTTTTTTCCTTCTTTTCTTCCTCCTCTTCCTCTTTCTTCTCTTTTTCTTCCTCCTGTTCATTCTTATTTTTTTCCTTCTTTTCTTCCTCCTCCTCCTCTTTCCTCTCTTTTTCTTCCTCCTGTTCATTCTTATTTTTTTCCTTCTTTTCTTCCTCCTCCTCCTCTTTCTTCTCTCTTTTCCCTTCTCTTCCTCCTGCTCACTTTTTTTTTTCCTTCTTTTCTTCCTCCTCCTCCTCTTTCTTTCTTTTCCTTTCTCTTCCTCCTGTTCATTCTTATTTTTTTCCTTCTTTTCTTCCTTCTCCTCCTCTTTCTTCTCTCTTTTCCTTTCTCTTCCTCCTGTTCATTCTTATTTTTTTCCTTCTTTTCTTCCTCCTCCTCCTCTTTCTTCTCTCTTTTCCTTTCTCTTCCTCCTGTTCATTTTTATTTTTTCCTTTACCTCCTCTGTCTTCTTCCTCTCTTTCCTCCATTTTTCTTTTTTTCCTCCTTTTTCTCCTCCTCCAGCACACCTCATCTCTCAGTCTCTCTATACAACCTAACCCATTTTGTGTACTGTTACCAATTATTATATGTATTAATTGTATCTTTTTTTATTTACCTATTATATTAAATCTCTCTCTCTCTCTCTCTCAAAAGGACACTCTCTCCCCTTTAGTCTCCCTTCCCTCTTGCTCTTCTTTAATTTTCTTTATTTCTTCCTTCCTTCCGATCCCTCTCCTATCCTGCAATTTCCTCTCCATAACTCTTCCTCCTCTCCCCTCTATTGCCAGTCCCTTCCCTTTCCCCTCACATGACATGCCTCAGACTACCCTCTTTTCCCCTCCCTGTACTCCCTCTAATTTCCCCTCTCCCTCTCCCTGTAATTTCCTTATTCCCTTGGTACCTATTTTATTTCCCCTCATTTCTGCCCTCACCCTCACCTTATTGTTATGATCCCTTTCTCTCCCTTTCCCTCCATTCTCAGTGTGCAGTTTGGCTTATTTTAGATTATTTCCTTCCACCAATTCTCTAATACTGTATTGTGACTCATTTCTTTATCCCTTCCAGTACGGTACCTCTCTCTTTACCTCTGTTGATTTTACCTTCCTTCAACTTTCCCTCTCTCATCAAGTCCTTCTACTGTATACTTCAAGGCTCACTCCATGTTTCCTTTCCTAAAATAGCACTCATTAATTTCTTTCCCTTCCATTAACTTCCTATTTACCTCCCTCTTTTTGTTCCTTCCTTACTCCCTTTCACTTTACATGTCTCGGTTCTCTCCATGTTCCCTCATTTATTTCCCCCCATCACCCTTCTCCTCGCTCTACACCAGTTTCCATGCTCCAGCTACCCTCTCTCACCCTCCTGACTCTTCCTCCTTCTTCCATACCTCCCGGGTTGCTTAGTTTACCTCATTTAACCTTATTTTCAATCCTCTCTTTCCTACCTTTTGGCATATTAAAGACTACCATTTCTCACTAACCTAACAACTTCCTTTCTTTACCTATTGATGACTCTACAGGTGCTCGTCACACTCTACCATCTTCCAAACACCTTTTCTTCCCTACCTTATAGTTCAATCTACACCTAACCTCCCAACCTCTTCTCTTTGCCTCCTCATCTCAAGCCACCTCCATCCCTATTTCCAACACTCCTTCTCTTACTTTTGTTCACTTCAACCTTCCTTCTTGCCCTCTCCCTTTCCAAATCTCTTTACCATGCTCCAGTCACCCTCATGCATCATTCCAGCACTCCCTCTCTTCCCTACCTTTTAGTATCCTCTGGACTTATATTTTTGCTAACCTCTCAACCTCCCCTCTTGATCCCTTCCTCTCCAGATCTCTTGCATGTTCCAGTCACCCTCATCCATACTCCCAACACTCCCTCTCTTCCTACCTTTTAGTACCTTCTAGACTTTTATTTTTGCTAACCTCTCAACCTCCCCTCTTGATCCCTTCCTCTCCAGATCTCTTGCATGTTCCAGTCACCCTTATCCATGCTCCCAACACTCCCTCTCTTCCTACCTTTTAGTACCCTCTAGACTTCTATTTTTGTTAACCTCTCAACCTCCCCTCTTGATCTCTTCCCCTCCAGATGTCTTACGTGTTCCAGTCACTCATCCATGCTCCCAACACTCCCTCTCTTCCTACCTTTTAGTACCCTCTAGACTTCTATTTTTGCTAACCTCTCAACCTCCCCTCTTGATCTCTTCCCCTCCAGATGTCTTGCATGTTCCAGTCACCCTCATCCATGCTCCCAACACTCCCTCTCTTCCTACCTTTTAGCTCGCTCCAGATCATCGTTGGCCTGTTCCAGCTCTCTGATGTAACGCGTGAGCTCTTCCTTGATGCTTTTGATGTCCACCAGCTCTGATTGCAGCGTGTTCACCTGCCCGTTGAACTCGTTATGCAGCCTATCGAGCCGCTCCTGTTGGGGGAAAGAGAAGAGATGGTGAGTGAAAGATGACGATGATGGTGGTGGTAGAAAGCAAATGGAAAAGAAATGGCTTATGAATTATGTCTACCGAGAAGGAAGGGAAGAAAGAGGGAAGAGGAAGTGGTTATGGTATAGTTATAGTCTTGGCAATAATGGTGGTTATGGAAGTGGAGGAATAGTGGTAGTGGATGGTAGTGTAAATTGAAAAGTGGTAGTTATGGTAATAAATGGTAGTCATAGTGGTATTAAATGGAGAAGAGATGATGGTTATGATAGTGTCAAGTAAAGAAGGGTTAGTGGTGGGTGGAGAAGAGGGTAGTAGTTGTGGTGGAGGTGATGATAGTGTTGGTAGAGGGAGAGAGGAAGGCTACAGTGAAGTATGAAGTTAAATGGATGAGAGAAGTGTGTGAAGGTGTACTGATGGAATGGTAATGAGGTTATCAAAGGACATGTTAATGGTGTGTGTGTGTGTGTGTGTGTGTGTGTGTGTGTGTGTGTGTGAAGGGAGAAAGGGGAAAGGGCAGTGCGTGAGAAAGGGGAAAGACGTGCCATAATCCAAGGGGAGGAATGGGGAGAGAGTGAAGGGACTGGAGGGGAAAGAAGACTTACTTTTGAACCCTGTGAGCAAGGAATGATGGAGGAGGAGGAGGAGGAGGGGCCAAGGATGGAGGAAGAGGAAAAGGGGAAAATATCTTAATCCCTGCTGGTGGGAGGAAGAGGTGGAGGAGGAGGAGGAAGTGGGGAGCAAATCTGAAGGACAGCAAGACAGGGGGATGGGTGGGTGGAGGGGGTGGAAGTATGACAGCTTATGGTGGTGGAGGAGGAGGAGGAGGAGGTGGTCGTGAGCTTATGTTGTGGGTGTAGGGTGGGAAGGAGGGACTGGGTGGAGGGTGGAGGAAAAGGTGTGTGGATGAAGACTGGTTTTGAAGGTGTATTACGTGTACCATTATAAAAAGAATGAGGGAAGGGAAGGGAAGGGGAGGAGGAACGGGGTGTGGAAAGATATGGTACGTATGAGAGAGAGAGAGAGAGAGAGAGAGAGAGAGAGAGAGAGAGAGAGAGAGAGAGAGAGAGAGAGAGAGAGAGAGAGAGAGAGAGAGAGAGAGAGAGTGACAAAGAATAGGTGAATGACGAAGCAGGTTAAGATTTAAATGCAAGATAAGAAAACAAACTCATTACGACGGCATCACAAAAGAGAGAGAGAGAGAGAGAGAGAGAGAGAGAGAGAGAGAGAGAGAGAGAGAGAGAGAGAGAGAGAGAGAGAGAGAAACGCAACAATTATCAAACATTCATTATCCTTATCAAACTTACGTCCTTGGTCTAACTCCTCCTTCCCTCCTTAAAAAAAATAAAAAAACAGGACGACATATTTGGCGGATGTATGGTACAGGTGTGCATGAGGAGGGTCACCTGGGGCATCGGGGGGCCAGGTAAGCAGGTGTTATGGGGACAGGTGTAAGGGGGCTCCAGACTCATGACCCTGACACAGATGACCCTAATATGGCCCTGATGCTCCCTCCTCTCCTCTCTCCTCTCCCGCCACCTGGCTCACACCTAACCCTCCCTTCTCTCTCTCTCTCTCTCTCTCTCGTTCTTGCTCGTTTTACCTCTCCCTTCTCTCCTCTTATGTCTCGTTCTTCCTCTTTCTGTTTTTATCTTTCTCCCTTTTCCAATTTGTTCCTCTTGTTCTCCTCTTCTTCCTCTCCTCTTCCTGTACCGACTTTTCTGATCTTTTTTCCTCCTTCTCTTATCCTCCTTCTCTTCCTCCTATTTTCGTTCGTTTTGCCTCTCCCTTCTCTCTCGTTCGTCCTCTTTCTGTCTTTATATTTCACCCTCTTCCTATTTGTTTTCTTATTCTCCGCCTTCCTTCTCTCCCTCTGTCTCTCTCCTCTTATCATTCTTCTCTTCCTCTTGTTCTTGTTCATGTTACTTCTCCTTCCTCTCCTCTTCTCTCTCGTTCGTCCTCTTTCTGTCTTTATATTTCACCCTCTTCCTATTTGTTTTCTTATTCTCCTCCTTCATCCTCTCCCTGTCTCTCTCCTCTTATCATTCTTCTTTTCCTCTTGTTCTTGTTCGTATTATCTCTCCCTCCTATCTTCTCTTCTCTCGTTCTTCCTCTTTCTGTCTTTATCATCCTCCCTTTTTATTATTCTTGTTCTTGTGATCCTCCTCCTCCTCCTCTCCCCCCTTCCTGTTCCTACATTTCTTTTTATTAGCATCTCCCCCTCTCCTCCTCTTCCTTCTCCCTCCTCCATTCTCACACAAACACACCACGCCCTTTGCAGCTCCCACACTTCTCACAGAACACACCTGCTCAGACACACACACACACACACACACACCAATCCAACCACTTCCCCACGCACAAACACACCTGGCCCAACACACACACACACACACACACACCTTCACTCTCACCTATCTAAACGCGCTAGGAATCCAGGTGACTTTCTCTACCTGGCCCAGAGGTGAAGCGTGCCCCGTCGAGTTACGATGCTCATGCCCGATAATGGACGTCAAGACCCGATATTATGGAACGTCGACTTTGAATAACTGCAGGGTGAGGAGCGAGAGAGAAGAACGAATGGGAGGAGAGAGGATGGAGGGAAGAATGAAAGGAGAGAGGAAGGAACGGAGGAAAGAATGAGAGGAAAGATGGAAGAATGAAAGGAGGGTAAAGATGGAAGAATGAAAAGGAAGGAAATATGGAAGAATGAGAGGAAAGATGGAAGAATGAAAGTAGAGAAAAGATAGAAGAATGAAAGGAGAGGAAAGAAAAAATAATGAAACGGAAGAAGGAAGGTTGAATGAAGGAAGGTTTAAAGAAGAGAGGAAAGAAGGAAGACTAGCTTGTGTTAATACCAAGGGAGAAAGAATGAAAGCAGAGGAACTGAGGAAGGAAAAAATAGTGGAGTGCCAGGAGGAGAGGAAGGAAGGGAGAGGAAATAAGGTAGAATAGTTTGTGTGAATACCATGAAAAAAACGAAAGTGAGGAAACAAGAAAGAATAGCTATGCGTACCCGGTGGAAACGAATGAAGGGAAGAAGGAAGGAAGGGAGAGGAATGAAGAAAGAAGACCTTGCGTGAGTACTACCAGGAATAAAGAAGGAAAGAAAAGAGAGATGAAGGAAGAACGAAACAAAGGAGAGGAGGGAAGGTATAGGAAGGTGGGAAAACAGGAACGAAGCCAAGTAGGAAAGAGTGGAGGAGGAAGAAAAAAAAGGAGGTAGGAAGGAATGGAAGAAAAAAAAGTAAAAATACCTGTTTCAATTATTCATTCTGCCCAGATTCTTACACACACACTTACCCAGGCACCCCCACCCCCTCCCCACACACCCCACGCACACACACGCACACATAACATATAAGGTACCATTAAATTTACACAACACAAAACTCGCATGCTTATATTTTTTGCCCGTTTTCTTTCTCTTCTTAATAGATCAATACGTTCTCTTTGATTACGCCGAGACATTCCGTGCTTGACTGCCATAAACTTTGCACGCCACCACCACCACCACCGCCACCACCATCACCACCACTACCCAAACTACAAAGAAAGCACGAAGGGAGGGTTAGAAGAGAGGGGTTAGGCAAGGTAGTGTGGGGGTCAGAAGGTAGGGAGGGGATGGGGATTTGCTTATTACAGGGCTGAAGGGAGTATATACGAGTTATCCCCAAACACCAACCCCCTTCAACCACCACCACCACCTCCACACTGCACCGCCTTCCGTCTGTCTGATCCTCCCTCTTCTTCACGTGGTCCAGGCATGGCAAGGTGGTGGTGGTGGTGCTACTGTTTAAAATTAATGCGTTTTTTCCTCTTTTTCCTTTGTGTCTGCCTTTTTTTTTTGTCAGTCTGTATGTGCATGTGCGTGTGTGTGTGTGTATTATCGTCTAGTCTGGATTGAGAAAATTATATAGTCTACTCTTTTCATTGAAATACGAGTCTCCTCTCTCTCTCTCTCTCTCTCTCTCTCTCTCTCTCTCTCTCAAAGGAAGAAGAAGGTGAACAGGATATAAGGTGTGTGTGTGAAGAAGTCTTGTCCGAACTTATTAGTGGGATAAGGATGTAGACAGACAGACAGGGCTCTCTCTCTCTCTCTCTCTCTCTCTCTCTGACAACTGAGTGAGGCATTTGTGTAGTTAATCAGTCTCTCAGACTCCTCCCATTCCTCCCTTACCCCCCTTCCTATTCCTCCTCCTCCTCCCTTACCCCCCCTCCTATCCCTCCTCCTCCTCCTCCTCCCCCCACACTGAGTAATCAAGGTTGCCGCCCTACTCCGCCCCCCTTGAATGCCACTTCCCCACCCCCCAACCCCCATCCCCTTGCTATCATGCCCCCACCCACCCAATCCCCCATAACCCCGCCAATACCTCACCTTCCCCCCCCACCATAACCTCTCTCTATCTTTCTCTCTCTCCCCCAACCTTCCCACTATCAATACTTAGCCTCAATACCTTTTTTTTTCAATTTCCATAGTCTTCGTAGCTTTCTTTTTTTTCTTTTTTTCATTTCCATCGTTTTAGAAGCTTAATTTTTTCTTTTTTTCATTTCCATCGTTTTAGAAGCTTAATTTTTTTCTTTTTTTCATTTCCATCGTTTTAGAAGCTTAATTTTTTTCTTTTTTTCATTTCCATCGTTTTAGAAGCTTAATTTTTTTCTTTTTTTCATTTCCATCGTTTTAGTAGCTTAATTTTTTTCTTTTTTTCATTTCCATCGTTTTAGAGGCTTAATTTTCTTTTCTTTTTCATTTCCATCGTTTTAGTAACTTTTTTTTTTCTTTTTTTCATTTCTATCGTTTTAGTAGTTTCATTTTCTTTTCTTTTTCATTTCCATCGTTTTAGTTACTTAATTTTCTTTCTTATTTCATTTCCATCGTTTTAGAAGCTTATCAACCCAAACCACTGCAACTACCACTACTACCACCATCATCACTTTCATCACCACCACCATCACGACCACTACACCGGCATCCCCTGGTCAGCCACATCTAATTACCGCTATTGTATTACTAATCAATGTTTCTATTAGGTCTGCAACACAATGCCATACTACTACCACGGCCACTACTACTATTTCCACTTCTCTCTCTCTCTCTCTCTCATGACGCAATAACACCTGCCCTGTCAACCTTGCCCTTCCTACCTTTGTTTACTTTCTAGTGCCATCCCATTATACCCGCTGCCAAGACAAACAACAACAACAACAACAACAACACTGCCAATGCGGGTGATGGTGGTGGTGCTACTGCTACTACTACTACTACTACTACTACTACTACTCCGGCTGTTGCTCTAGTTTCCACATCTCATATATGCGCGTCTATCAATAATATGACATTCCCGAAGTCTAGGGCTACTGCACACACATACACACACACACACACACACAGTCGACATTCCACTGCACCCACAATGATGACACTTTACATGCCTCAATCACACACACACACACACACACACACACACACACACACACACACACACACACACACACTTTCTCACCACACTCACCAGACAGTTCAAGTTATATAAAAAAAAAGAGTGCGAAAGGATAGGATAACAGTTTATAAAGCTCCCAGATGTGTGTGTGTGTGTGTGTGTGTGTGTGTGTGTGTGTGAAACTCCCATCACCTTCTTGTCTTGCACCCCTACCCCCCCCCCCCACCCCTTCACCCACCACCCACAAACACCACCTGCTCCACCCTTAACATTTATGCCTGTATCTCCCTCCACCCTCGTTTTCCCCTCCCCCTCCCCTCCCCTCTCCCCCAACTGTTCATTACTGCAAATTAAAGCAGCTGTGTGGAGATGAAAGGAGGGCAGGTGTGTGTGTGTGTGTGTGTGTGTGTGTGTGTGTGTGTGTGTGTGTGTGTGTGTGTGTGTGTGTGTGTGTGTGTGTGTGTGTGTGTGTGTGTGTGTGATCAATTATTTAAGGGGTTGAGTGAGGAACAGGTTTGAAGTTTCTGATAGACAGGCGTGATGTAATCGGCCAGGTATATAAGCATAGAAAAAGAGGCAGGTGTGTTTAAGGTGAAAGGAGTAGATTAACAGGTATGTATAGAAGGTATTGAAAGGTATGAGAGACCCCGGAAAAGTATACAGATGGAACCAGGCATGTATTAGAGAGAAAGAAAGGTAGTTAAAAGATAATGTACACGAAGGAGAAAGGAAGGAAAGAAGAAAGGAAGGAAGAAAGTTCAGAGGGTAGGGAGGAAAGTTTGAAGGGAAAAGTAGCAAGTAAGAATACCAATGAGAAATGAATGACTGAATAAAATAAGAAAGGAAAGAATAAAGTAAGGAATATAGAAAGGTCAGGAAAAGGAAAGAAGGAAGCCATTTAAAGACAGGAGGGGAGAAAAAAACATACAAGAAGAAAAATAAATATATGGCGAAAAGAGGAAGGAAGGGAAGAAGGCAATGGGTTCAAATATATTAAAAAATGGAGAATGAAAATATTAAAAGACAAGAAGGAAACGAAAGAAAGGAATAAAAGATAAAAAGCAAGCAAGGAGGGAAGGAAGGAAAAATGAGTGGACTATAATACAAGAGAAAGGAAGAATGCAAATATTTAAAAGATAGAAAGGATGATAAAACATACTGGAAAAAAAAAAAATTGATAAGAGAAAAAGGAAGGAAGGAAGGAAGGAAGGGAGGCAGACATAAGTCAGCAAAATAAAACAAAACAAATAAAGGAGAAAAAAAAGACAGGAGGAAGAAAACATAGTGCAAACGAAAGAAGGGAATGGAGGAGATAAAAAGCAAGGGAGGATGGAGGAGGGCAGGAAGAGAGGTGTACTGGAAACGGAAGAAAAAATGGGAGAAAGGGAGGAAGGAAGGGAAGACGACAGGGAGAGATAGAAAGTATACTGGAAACTAAAATAGAAATGGAGGAAAGAAAGAACGGAAGGAAGGAAGGAAGGAAGGAAGGAAGAAGAGAAGACGACATGGAGAGAAAGAAAGTATACTGGAAACTAAAATAGAAATGGAGGAAAGAAAGAACGGAGGGAAGGAAGGAAGGAAGGCAGAAGAGAAGGCAGGAAGGGAAAGAAAGTATACTGGAAACTAAAATAAGAAATGGAGGAAAGAAAGAACGGAAGGAAGGAAGAAGGGAAGACGGCATGGAGAGAAAGTACACTGGAAACTAAAATAAGAAATGGAGGAAAAAAGAACGGAAGGAAGGAAGAAGAGAAGGCAGGAAGGGAGATAAAGTATACTGGAAACTAAAATAAGAAATGGAGGAAAGAAAGAACGGAAGGAAGGAAGGAAGGGAGGGAGGAAGTAAGAAGCCAGTGGGTTAGTGGGTCGGGGAAACACGCTTGCTGGGGATGTGACTGAAGACTTACAAGCCCCAGGCAGTACTACCTCACCTGTCTCCTAGTAATTAGTGAGGCCTACCTGCCGTACCTGCGTGAATAACGAGGAAGGGAAAGTGGCACGGGAGAGCAACATCGAGAGGAAGGAAGAGGAAGAGGAGAGGAACACAGGTGGAGAGGAGCAGATATGAAAGAGAGGAGGAAAAGATAAGAGGAGGGAGGGAAAGAGGGAAACAAAGGTAGAGATGAGCAGATATGGAAGAGAGGAGGAAAAGATAAAAGGAGGGAAGAGGGAGGTAGGGAGGGATGGAAACAAAGGTAGAGAGGAGCAGATATGGAAGAAGAGAAGAGGAAGAGAAATAAAAGGAGGGAAGAGTGAAGGAGGGAGAGAGAAAGGGAGATAAGAACCGACAAAGCGAGGGAGTAGTAAGGAAGGAATAAATGGGAAGAAAATATGGAAGAGAGGAGAAAGAGAGATAAAAGGAGGGAAGAGGGAGGGAGGGATAGAAACAAAGGTAGGAAATAACCAACAAAACAAATTTATATGAAGTGGTGAGGAAGGAATAAACGGGAGATAATAAAGGAAGGAAGGAAGGGAGGAAAAGAAAAAAAAAAAAAAGAAAGGGGGAAGAGGGAGAGGGAGGATGACATGTAGGAAGGTTAAAGCGAGTTGACAGTGGGGAAAAAAATAATAAGAGAAAGTAGAAGAAAGGACTGGAGATAAAAAACGAGGAAGAGAAAGGAGGAAGAGAGAGGAGAGGGGAAGTAAGGTGGAGCAAAAACCCACTGCAGGTATAACACTACTTCTGGGGTGGATAAAATGGAGAGAAAAGTGAAAGTAAACAAAAATGTGAGAGGAGGAAGAGAAAAATGGGAGGGAGGGTGGAAGGGATGAGGAGGAAGGGAGGGAGGGAGGGAGGGAAGAGGTTAAGAACACGTATAAGGGAGTCAATGAGAAAGGAAAGTAAAAGTAAGAAAAAGTGAAAGTAAACAGAGAAAAAAAACGATTAGGAAGAGGAATAGATGAGAGAGAGAGAGAGAGAGAGAGAGAGAGAGAGAGAGAGAGAGAGAGAGAGAGAGAGAGAGAGAGAGAGAGAGAGAGAGGAATAAAGAGTGTGAGTGAGAGGAGAGAGAAAAAAAAGAGATAAAGAGAGAGAACTTCCTGTGAACTTCTGGGTAATGATTGAGGACTTCCTGCAGTAACATCAACAACAATAACCTTTACAATCAACAAAAGCAACAATAACAACAATTAACTAGATAACACACAACCACCGTTAATAATAATAATAATAATAATGTTTTAAGCCTTCACTTCTTCCCTGTATAATCCATTTCCTTCACCTCTCAGTCTTCTCTTCCTCTCTCATCCCCCCTTCGTCCCCTTCGTCTCCTTTCAATCTTCTTTCCGCTTATTCCCCTTCCTCTCATTCTACCTTGCTCTATTACTTAATCCTTCTCTTTCATTTCCTCATTCCTACGCCTTCTCTTCACTCTAATCTCTTCTTTCCTTCCTCTTTACCTTCTTTCTCTTTTCCCTTCATGCTAATGCCTCCCTCCCTCTTCCCTATCATTCCTTCGATTTCTCTTTTTTCTTTCAATTCCTTCTTCCCCTCATTTCCCGGATAATATTCACGAAAGCGTAGCCTCCTCTGGCGGCGGCGGTGTTGCGAGAAATACCTCCTCGCAGAAAGAAGTCGCATATACATGGGGGGGAGGGTCCAGGTTAGGAGGTTATGTAAAGTTCGACTGGAGTAGTTTAAATACGCTCCCCCACCCAAAACCTTCGATTTCCCACGGGTGTCCAAGTTGAACCTCTCTGCGAGCTATTTTGCGGTTGCGGCGGCGGGTGCACAAAAGGCATTGAAAAGTCAATTATTTAGTGATTTCCGGAGAAAAATACCTCCATGATAAACAGCATCATATTTTGTCCAGAGATAAGCAGCCAGCATCTCGAAATTAGTAGGCTAACTTTCGTGAATATTCCCCCATTTCCCTCAATCCTTCCCCTTGCTTCCTCCTCTTATTTCTTCCTCTACCACCTCTTATTTCACCCTTCCCACTCCTCTCACACAAATCTCTCTCTCTCTCTCTCTCTCTCTCTCTCTCTCTCTCTCTCTCTCTCACCTTCCTTCCCTCCATCTTCCCCTCTCCTCAACTTTCTCTCCCCATAAAATCCATTAATCTAATAGAAGTGTTAAGAATGTTTAAAGGATTCAGTGATATTAATGCGGAAGATTACTTTACAATTGATCGATCAAATAGAACAAGAAGAAATCACAATTTGAAGATAAGTGGTAAAAGATTCTCGTCGCAAGAAGCTAAACACTTCTTCTTCAATCGAGTTGTTAATGTTTGGAACTCTCTACCCTGTGATGTCGTTGATAGTACAACAGTTGCGGCCTTCAAGAATATATTAGACAAGTGTTTTGAATCCAACCAGCAACTAAGATATTACTCACTGTCGTAATAACGTTAAGTTCTTTCGAATACTGGTGTCCTTGTCCGCTTTTATCGCCCGGTTAGTGGTAGCAGTAATGGTAGTTCTTTCCTCTTTCCTACATAATTTCCATGCTGCATGGTTCTTTTACCTTTTCTGCCAGCTTTGGCTGAGGAGGAGCCTCCGCCTTTGCTGTCCTTCATCTTTCACCTTTGATTAGATAGTTAGTGTAGCTTGTCACAAACAGCCTCGTAAGGATCAGCAGGTCTACTGTTGTTTGTTCTTCCTTTGTGTTCCTTTGTGTCCCTGCTCACCGCTCCCCCTCTCCCCCTAATCCCCTCAGTAGCCTCCCCTTGGGGCATGTATACTTCCCCAGGTGCAATGGCCTGAGGAATACGGAAGAGGAAGAGGAGGAGGGAAGGTGTGAAGGAGGAGGAGGAGAATGAAGAAAACTGTGCAGGGGGAAAGGAAATGGGGAAGGAAAGGGAAGAAAAAGGGAGGAAGATGGAAAGAGGAAAATTTGAGGGGGATAGAAAAAGTAGAAGGGGAGAAAGATAAGGATGTGCAGGAGAATTAAGAAAACTGTGCAGGGGGAAAGGAAATGGGGAAGGAAAAGGAGGCAAGGGGAGGAAATGGAAAGAGGGAAATTTTGGGGATATAAAAAAGTGGAGGAAAGGGGAGGAAGGGAAAGGTGGTTCAGAACGATAGTAAAAGGAAGAGAAAAAAAGTGGATGAAGAGAAAGAAGGATTAGTGAAGGGAGCGAAAGTGGAAAAAAAGGAGGAAGGTGGAAGGGAAGATAAGGTCAAGGAAACAAAAGGTGGAAAAGGAAGGGGAGGAAAAGGAGGGAGAGAGGGAGTGTATAAAAAAGAGAAGTATGAAAATATTGAGACTGGAAGAGGAGGAAGAATGTAAAACGAGATAAAGAAAAAAATGAGGAGTGGAAAGAGGGATGGAGAGGGGAAGAGAGAGGAGGAAGAGGAAGAAGGGAGAGGAGGGTTTAAAGGGGAGGGAGGAGTTAAAGGTAAAGGAGAGATGAAAGGGAGGAGGGAGGGAGGAGAGGGCAAGGTGGGAAAGCCTGCAAACAACAACAATGACAAAGGAGGAGGAGGAGGAGGAGGAGGAGGAGGCCTTACTAGGGGTTCTGAAACTCATCCCTGAAACTCAACTCTGTATCATGGGAGGAGGAAGCCCGCGTATGCGCTCTCTCTCTCTCTCTCTCAGACACACGACACCTGGAGACATTTGGCACACCAGCACATGACGTCACACCACCGCCACCATCACCCCCATCCCCACCGCCGCCGTCAACACCAATGTCAGGAAGTCGAATCTCCTTCCTTTGCACATTACGAAGTCGAGGGAAAAACCCGTCTGATTAGATACTGGGAATATTGATGATGATGATGATGGAGATAATTGGATACTGGGAAAGGAGGTGGAGGGGGAGGAGGAAGCTAACGCAACTATTGTTCACAGAAGATATGAATACAAATATACAGATAGAAAGATATGTAGTAGTAGTAGTAGTAATAATAGCAGCAGTAATAGCAGCAATAATAGAAGAAGAAGTAGTAGTAGTAGTAGTAGTAGTAATACCAATAAATTACTGAGAACAATCATGAAAAAAAGAGAAAGAGGAAGTGAAAGACAGGAAGAGAAAACTGAGATGTAAAAGACATTACAAGCTAAATCAGCAGTGAGTGACACACACACACACACACACACACACACACACACACACACACACACACAGGAATACATTATACCACACTACTGCTGTCAGGTGCAGGTCATAAATCATAGGTTAAAACATCCCTGGGTTAAAACATCAGCCAGTGAGAGGCCTCCATTAATTCACAAATCCAGTCTCACCAACACTTGACGACATTCTTAACAACCATTAACAAAAAACAGGACGACCCTACAGTCCAGTCATTCACTTTCGCTCATGTATAAAAGCTACAAGTCACTAAACACAACAATGCACTATTCAACATCAACATTATAGAGTGGGTAAGTATCTGTGTATAACTTCACCAAATAATAACAACCCCTAACGATTAACAAGATGACCCTATAGTACAATCATTCACCTTCATTCACACAAAAAAAAATGCTTAACGTCACTAACAACAACCGTACATTACTTAACATGTTTAGGGTGGACAAGTACAAATCAATGACGACACCAAAACGTTACTTACATATCAGTTGTTTCCTCTCCCCTAAACAAAAGTGGATGGTCCTCACAGCCTGCCACCCTCATCTCAACTGACCGAGGTATACTAACAAAATATAGCTAGAGGCCAGGGCTAAAGGTACACGAGCAATCAAAGGCCCGTATTTTTAACAGTATCGTCACCTCTGTACGCCAGTTTGAAAAGCATCTCGTAGAAGTAACTGGGGTTGTCATGGTTTGTTTTGTGATCCTGGTGATAGTTATACACGACTTCTGGACCATGAACGGGAAAGCTGACCCAAGAAAAACCGTTTAATCTTCACTAGGACTTCGGGAAATAGTCATAATGGGTGCCCGATACGTTTGAAAATATGGATCTAAGTTTCGAATCATTGACTGAGCAACCATCACGTAATGAACCTTAGGATATATACATTTGCTACGAAGATCACGTGATGTG
>NC_066533.1:7521563-7534063 GCF_024679095.1 Eriocheir sinensis
TATGTTTTCTATTTTACATTTGTTTCCTTCTATATATTGTCTTATTTTACATATCTTTACATCTATCTATCTATCCATCTACCTCTTGTTACTGGCTGTAAATCTGCCTATCTGTAAGTTTGATCTATACGACAACTCTATATATATGTTTCAATACACATCTGCCTTTATATACATCTGACCCCCTGCCCCCCTAAACCTGTCTATTGATATATCTATTCCATTACACATCTGCCTGCATGCATACACCTGCTACCTCAACTACATATCTGACTATTGTACAAGTGTCCTGCCTGCCTTTACAAATCAGTTCTTCCTCTCACGCACCTGATCAGTCTTTTCTACACTTGTTTTTCCTCCTTTCTCTCTAACATTCTTTCTTCACTTTTCATGTTCTCTTTCGTCACCCCTTTACTCTTCCTCCTCTCCATTCTTCCTTCCTTTTCCTCATCTCTTTGATTGCATAGTTTCACTCCTTTATTTATCTCACTCTTCCCCTCTACGTTTTATTTTCTCTCATTTCATCTTTTATTTCCTTCACCTTCCTTCCCGTTCCAATTCCTCTCCTTTAATTTTCTATACACGTACTTTTTTTTTCCTTCTTACACACACCTGACTATATTTATACACACCTGTCTTCCCAACACTAATATTTATGATCTTTACATAAGTATTCTGCAACTATTTATTTTCGTGCCCTTTGGATCATTTCTTATACAAATTATTTCAACAGTAACATTGGTATTGGAATGAATAAAGCAGATGATGATGATGATGATGATGATGAAGAAGAAGAAGGAAAAGAAGAAGATGAAGAAGAAGAAGAAGAAGAAGAAGATGAATGAGAAGAAGAAGAATGAGAAGAAGAAAAAGAAGAAAAGAAGAAGAAAAAAGAAGGGGAAAAGAAGAATGAGAAGAAAACGAAGAAGAAGAAGAATGAGAAGAGCAATAATAGTGAGAATAACAACAACAACAGAATATGAATGAGCAGAATAAGAATAACAACAACAACAACAAATACACACCTGCTAATTGCATACACATCTCTTCCACACACCTGCTCACTCAGTACGAATACACCTGGCTCTCTTCCACCCACACCTGCCAATAATAAGCCTGCCTTCTCCACACCTGTCCTCATAAACTCTTACACCTGGCTCTCTCCCAACCCCGCACACACCTGTTACCTGCATACCTGTCTTTCTTCCTCACCTGTCATCGCTTTTGCAATACTCAGATAGAGGTCATGGCGAAGATAATGCAATAGTGTCTCTCTCTCTCTCTCTCTCTCTCTCTCTCATGCAAGGGTGAAGGTGACCAGGGAGGAAGCGAAGCGTGGAGAGGAGAGAATGGAGGAGGAGGAGGAGGAAGAGGAGGAGGTGCAGATGGAGGAGAGGGGGGCAAAGGAGAGAAGGGAAACATGGGAACACAGGAGAAGCAGATAGCCGGAGGAGAGAAAAATGAGGTGGAGGAGGAGGAGGAAGAGGAGGAGGAGGAAGAAGAATGAGGTGTGGGAGAAGGATTATTTGCAGAGGTGAGTAAAAATCTCGTGTGTAAACTCGCATGTATGTCTACCTTTGTGTACGTATATAGACACACAAGGTCAGCGACATGCACACACACACACACACACACACACACACTCACACACACACACAGCCTCCAATTTCCGGTGCGTATCTAAAATATGCACATACCCAAGACCTCCTCCCTTCCTCTCTTCTCCTCCTCCTCCTCCTATTATGGCAACATCCTCCTCCTCCTCCTCCTCCTTCGTACCACTCCCAGTTCATGCCTCAAAAAGCGTCTATTTAAAGCACTTTGTTGATGTTATTTTGTCTGTTTACCTCTTTGCCTTACCTGTGTGTGTGTGTGTGTGTGTGTGTGTGTGTGTGTGTGTGTGTGTGTGTGTGTGTGTGTGTGTGTGTGTGTGTGTGTGTGTAATAAGTTTTTTATTCTCCTCGCTCTCGTGTCTCGTTACGTTCGGTTATTGCCTTTTGTCGCAGGTTATTGTCTGTCTGTTTTACTGTTGGTGTTTGATAATAATAATAGGAGGTCGCTGCCTGTTTGATTCTCTATTTCCGCTTTTTGTTCGTCTGTGCACACCTATTAAACTTTCCACCTGTCTTCTATTCCTTACCTATAACCTGCTGGCATTTCTAGCTGTTCCTTGTTCCTTATAATCTTTCTCTCTCTTACTATTTCTACCTATTACCTTTTACTTGTCTATTTCTACTTACCTTTTATCTTTTACTTATTCTGTCTAACCTTCTACCTGTCTTCTATTCATTACTCTTCATCCATTTTCATATTTACCTGTCTCTAATCCACTACTTATCACCTGTCTCCATTTCTACCTGTTCTCTGTTCCTTACTCGTTGTCTCCAATTTTTTTACCTATTTCAAATCCCTTACCTTTCATTTATCTCCATTTCTATCTACCTCCCATTCATTAGTCACTATTTATCACCATTTATAAGCATATTCTCTCCTTTAAGTACTACCTGTCTCCATTTCTACCTATCTCACATTCATTAATTATCACTTACATTTATTCTATTTCCATTTTATTTTCTACAAGTTTATACCATTCCTTGCTTTTTGCTTTAATTCTGTCCTTTTTTTCTTACCTGCCTACCTGTTAATTTACCTTCTCTTACCTATTCTTAGCCTGTTATTATTATCGACCTCTCATTACCTTTAATCTCTTATATTACTTTTTCATGCAAGGCTGTTATTAATTACTATTCTTATCTTAGCCCTCCTCCCCCTCCTCCCTCTCCCTCTTTCTCTCATTCACGACCTTTATCCTCCTCCTTACCCCACTTCCTTCTCCTTCTCCTCTTAGCTTGCAATGTTATCCTCTCCTCCATATGCAAGGCAGTCAATATTTACTGTATATTTGCTTTGGTCCTCCTCCTCCTCCTCCTCCTCCTCCTCCCTCCCTCTTTTCCCTCCCTTTATTATCTCTCTCTCTCTCTCTCTCTTCTTCTTCTTTTCATCCTCCTCTTCTTACGTAACTTTCATCAATTTCCTCTCGACTACATGCAAGACTATCATTATTCACTGTTTCTCCTCCTCCTCCTCCTCTTCTTTTCTTAACTTCAATTTTCTCTCTTCTACATGCAAAACTGTCATTATCTACTGTATCTATCTTGGTCCCCTTCCTCCTCTCCCTCCCCCTCCTCCCTATCTTTATCCACCTGTGCCCGCCCTTCCATACCTGCCTATCTACCTGTAAGGACGTCTATTATCTATCCAGGTAAGCACTCTCTCTCTCTCTCTCTCTCTCTCTCTCTCTTTCTAGCGTGAGAAGAGTCAATAAAACCTTACTCTCACCCTCTCTCCCTTATGTTTCTCTCTCCCTCTCTCTCTCCTCTTCTGTTTCTCTCCTTCTCCTCCTCCTCCTCCTCAGGGACTTAAGGGAATGGTTACGTCACGCATCACTGCCCCTCACCGCCCCCCCTGACCCCCCCGTACCCACCCCCCTTAGATGGCAGGAAGGGAACTGACCACATAATGGATGACTGGGTTATCGTCCCTGTGTGTGTGTATGTCCCTGTGTGTGTGTGTGTGTGTGTGTGTGTGTGTGTGTGTGTGTGTGTGTGTGTGTGTGTGTGTGTGTGTGTGTGTGCTTTCTTATCTCATATTTACGCCTGTACTTGCATTGTCATTCACCTTTTCTTTGCCTCTCTCTCTCTCTCTCTCTGAAGAGAGAGAGAGAGAGAGAGAGAGAGAGAGAGAGAGAGAGAGAGAGAGAGAGAGAGAGAGAGAGAGAGAGAGAGAGAGTCGAGGTGGTCAGTGAAGGCGGAATGCAACCCTCCTCCTCCTTTTCCTCTCCTCCAGAAGGGACACAAAGACCTGGAGGAAGTGTGACGTCATGTTCTCTCCCAGCATCCCCCTCCCCCCTTTTATCTCCCTTACCTCTCCCACCTTTCCTCCCTTCCTCCTCCCCGTATCACCTTTTCCCTCCTTCCTCTCTTTCCATTCCTCGGTTCACCTCCTCTCCTAACAATGCCTCCTCCTCCTCCTCCTCCGCTTCCTCCACCTGTCCTCTTCCTCTTCATTTACTTTCTCCTCACTTCCCTTTTACTCTTTTCTTCCCTCTCTTCCTCCTCCATTACTTTCTTCCTCTTATGTCCCTTTTTCTCTGTTTTACTTTCCCTTCCATTTCCATTACATTCCCCTTGCGTCCCTTTTCCTCTTCTCTTTCCATTACTTCATCTTGTTCATTATTCCATTTTCTTTTTTTTTATATTTATTTACAACCCCTTTTATCTATTTCTCCTTTACCTCCTCTTTTTATTGATATTTTCTTTTCTCCTTTATTCTTTCTCTTATTCATCTCCTTCCTCTTTCACATTCTATCCCTTTTCCTTCCTCCTATTTATCCTCTCTCACTACCTCCTTTCATTTATTTTGTTACATATTCTTTTTTTTTATTCTCTTTCTTTTTCAAAATTTTATCGATTCACCTTTTCCATCCTCATTACTCTCAATAAAATCACTTTCATCCTCCTGTTCATCTTCCCTTTCCCTTAACCAGACCTCCCTTAACTCCCTTTCCATACTTTCTCCTCACAACCCTGCATCAGTGAAGGGACCAAACAACAGGTAGGCAAGGTTGACGACGCTCCCCTGATGCAGGTGTGCGCCTCACCTGTGTGTTGCTGAGGTGTGTCTGGGGGATGGCTGGCTGGCTCTCCCTTCCTCCCACCCTCCTATTACACCCACATTTATTTTATTCTTATTTTCGTTTGATTTTTATTCCGGGATTAAAAATATCCACCACTTACAAAAGAGCAAAAGTTATATTGTTAGGTTATTTATTTAACTAGTATTATTTTATTTACTTAGTGACTAGACTTTTTGATCGTAAACAGAGACATTTGAAAGCTTTAAGTGTTTTTTTTACCTCCACCCCTCCCAGACAACCATTACACTCCACTAAACACACACACACACACACACACACACACACACACACACACACACCTAACACATGATACTTATATATACACTTTTCCTTTTCTTCCTTCTTTGTCATTTCCTCTTCCTCCTATTCTATCTTTTTACTCAATTATTTTTTTCTTCCTCCTCTTTCTACTCCATTTTTTTCTCATTCTTTATTTTCACCTTTCTTTCCCTTATCCCTTTATTTTTTGTTTATTCTTCACCTCCTCCTTTCTTTTCTCATGTATTTTTTGTTTCTCTTCTCTTCCTTAATTTTTTTTTCTATATTTCTTTTATTTTTCCCCATGCCATTTATCCCTATGCTGTCCAATTCCCTAATGCACGAGTTATCCAGCATCTAAACTCTTTCATGCTCTTAAACTGAGGCAAATCTGGAGCAGTTTTTCTTCAAGTGTTATTCTTCTCTCTTACGACTTAAACTTTTTGGAAGGGAAGTAACAAAGCACCTACTTAACTAAACTGAATTGCTTTTGCTGAAATTCTATCTTATTTATGGGAGCTGTATAGTGCTAATCTTTTGGCCTGTCTCCACCATACGAAAAACACCCTCCCCGCATAGTGTAACATATACCTATAGTTTTACACCCTCAGCTTCCGTTTCCTACATCTTTACACCCTGAAATCACACCCTTGAAACTTACACCCACCTCTCTACACTCGACACCCACTCCCCGTCTCTCCTCTATGCCTCCACACTCCCCATCTACACCCATCCCCTCTACACCCAGCAATACCCGTTCCCACGCCCATCCATACCCGACCTCCCTTTCAGCAACCTCTTTCAACCCCATTCACTAAATTAGCTATACCTTTCACACCTGCCCTCCACACCTAAATGTCACACCTGGCGGGCAATTTGTACGTCACACCTGCCGCTTCCATACAAACCTAGATAAATAGATATATTGATAAGTGGGTGGATAGATAGATATTGATAAAAACATGAAAAAAAACCACTGCGCACACACTCACACACACACACACGTCAACACATTCACTTCACACCTACATAAGTTCGTTATATACCTGTAGAAGTAGAACATTCTCTCTCTCTCTCTCTCTCTCTCTCTCTGTATGACTAACCAGTACATGTATATCGACCAGTAAGTCACCACTACCACCACAATCACCATCACCACCTTCACCATCACCACCACCACCACCATCACCACCACCACCCCCACCTTCACCACCACCACCACACAAACTCATCGCCCCCCTTCCCTCCTTTCTCGAACCAGACTTCAGTAATCCACATTCTCCACCCCCCATCACCACCACCACCAGTCAGCCACACCTTACCCCCCCTTATCGCCCCCACCTAAAAAGGACCATGCAACCCCCACCTGACAAGACAACCACCTCCACCACTTCCACCCCCAACCAACCACGTCATGGTCGATCTGGGTACACACACACACACACACACACACACACACACACACACACACAGGGGGAGGAAGAAAACAAGAAAGAAGGAAAGAGGAAATATAAGTGTGGGTGCAGGAAGAGAAGGAGGAGGAGGAAGAAGATGGAGGGAGAAAGGTCAGGGAGAGAGGATAATGGGGGAGTGGGGATGGGGCAGGGGGAGGGAAATATACCTGTCCCATTACCTGTCTACCTCTCCTTCACCTTTCCTTCTTTCCTTATAACATTTACGCAGACCCATTCATTGCTATACACTATCATTATTTCTCTCTCTCTCTCTCTCTCTCTCTCTCTCTCTCTCTCTCTCTCTCTCTCTCTCTCGCGTCTTGTCCTTCCGTCCCTCCCTTGTTCATCTGCCGTGGATAATACGTTCCTCTCTTGTCTCGAAGGGAGGGAGGGAAGGTGGAGGGAGGTAAAATGGAGGGAGAGAGGGAGGGCAGATGGAGGGAGAAGATAGACCGAGAGAGGAGAGTGAGGTAAGGAGAAAAAGAGGAAATGGAAGGAAGTGTGCGATAATGTGATTGAAGGATAGAAATAGAGGAAAGGAAGGGAATAGAGGAGGGACGAATATGCGGGAGAAAGGAAGAACAAGGAGGAGGGAGAGACGCAAGGAGGGAACTTGAATGAAGGATATTAAATGAGGAAAGAAAGGGAGTAGAGAAGGGATGAAAGGAAGGGAATAGAGGGAGGGGAGAGAAGAGAGGGAGGAAGAGGGAGAGAGAGTAAAAGTGAGCAGATGTGGAAGTTTACCTTTAATGAGATCTTCAGGTGTGTGTGTGTGTGTGTGTGTGTGTGTGTGTGTGTGTGTGTGTGTAGGAGGAGGTGGAAGTTACTGAAGCGTGGTAAGTGTCTTGGTGCTGGTGGTAGTGAAGATGGTGTAGTAGTAGTAGTAGTAGTAGTAGGAGTGGTGGAGGTGATGTTGGTGGATGTATTAAACAGCTGTATATACTTCCTTCCACCATAAACACCACCTCCACCACCACGTCACTACTTCCGCTTCCACTCCCTCCCACACCACCACCACCACCACCACCAACAACAAACACGGACAAGCATAAACACCACTTCCTCTAACCTCCACCTATCACCACCACAACTATCATCACCAACTAGCCTCTTCACATTTACCACAACCACTACCACCACCATCACCACTACTACTACTACCACCACAAATCCCACAATTCACCTATACCACTAACCACTACTTTATATTTAGGTTGACTTACGTAACTCTAGCGAACGTTATATTCGTTAAACTAGTCTATTGTTAAGATTACCATGTGAAATTGGAGGAGCAGGAGGGGGAGGAGGAGGAGGAGGAGGGGAAGAAGGAGGAGGGGGAGGGGGCATGACTCATGACGACACTTTGTCTAGGAAGCAGTGCCACTAGAATGAGAGAGAGAGAGAGAGAGAGAGAGAGAGAGAGAGAGAGAGAGAGAGAGAGGAGGGTTGAACGTGCCTGGTCTGTGAGTCACAACGGCTCCCACCCAACCACCCTCTTCCCCACCCTCTCTCTCTCTCTCTCCATCTCCCTCCCTCCTCCTCTCTCTCCCAGCCTCTTCCTCCTCCTCCTCCTCCTCCCTCCAGCCTCCACACGATTCAAATCCTGCTTTAGCAAACGGGCTGGCCCACCTTGCTCTCTCTCTCTCTCTCTCTCTCTCTCTCTCTCTCTCTCTCTCTCTCTTCTTGCCTCATTCCAACATCCGTATCTGACGCGACAGGATAGTAAGCATATCTCTCTCTCTCTCTCTCTCTCGGCCCAGAGCTGGATGGAATTTTTTCTTGTCTTCATCTGATATTTTTGCAACAAAGAAAAAAAAAAGGAAAAAAACGATGATGGTGAGGAGGAGGAGAAGGAAAAGGAGGAAGAAAAAAAGGAAAAGACGATGATGAAAAATGTTCTCAGAAAAATATCAAAATAGTCCCACGTTTTATCTCCTCCACCTCCTCCTCCTTCACCTCCCCAGCTCTTCCTTCCCGCCTCTCTTCTCTAGTTCACACAGTTATCTCCACACGCTCCCTCCTCCTCCTCATCTCATCCTATATCTATTCCAGACATAAAACCCCCCCGCATCTCTCCTCTCTCTCTCTCTCTCTCTCTCTCGCCACCGTTCCTCCTCAGATCCTCCTCGCATACCTCTGACCTCCTCCTCCTCTTCTTCCTCTTCCTTCTCCTTTTCCTCTTTCATTCTCTTACTCTTCCATTTCCAGATTCTCCTTTTCCTTTTCTCCATATCATTTCCTTTCTTCTTCTTGCTCCTTTTCCTACCATCCTCTTCTATTTTATCCTTTTCTCTCTTCTTCCTCTTTTTTTTCTCTCTTCCCGTTACAGCATCTCTCTTCCTCTCTCTCTCTCTCTCTCTCTCTCTCTCTCTCTCTCTCTCTCTGAATCGCTACCATCCATACCCCCCCCTTTGTCACCTCTCCCTCCCTCCTTCTCTCCCTCTTCTCTCCGTGGTCAGGTGAGAGGCGTTGGTATGCAGGAGGCAAACGGTATGGTGGCCCTGGAGGGAAAAACAGGCTGGGTGGAGGAAAGTTCAGCGGGGGAGGGAAAAAGTATATGAGAGTGGAGGGAGGTATATGAGGATGGAGAAGTGGAGGGAGGAAAATATGAAGATGAGGGGGAAGAAAAATATGAGGAAGTGGAGATAAATAGGAGAGGAAAACGGTATGTATAGGAGTGGAGAGAGAGACGAAGAAGTGGAGGAAAATATGAGGATGTGGAGGGAGGTATAGTAGGAAGTGGAGGAGGAAATGTGAGAGGATGTGGAGGAAGAAATATAGGAGGAAAAGGAGGGATAACGCAATGGAGGAAGAAGTTGGAGGAAAGTTAGGGAGGAAATGGAGGAGAGTAAGGGAGGAAAACTGTGAGGAAGTGGAGGAAAGCGAGGGAGGAAAACTGTGAGAAATTGGAGGAAAGTAAGGGAGGAAAACTGTGAGGAAGTGGAGGAAAGTAAGGGAGGAAAACTGTGAGAAGAAGTGGAGGAAAGCGAGGGAGGAAAACTGTGAGAAATTGGAGGAAAGTAAGGGAGGAAAACTGTGAGGAAGTGGAGGAAAGTAAGGGAGGAAAACTGTGAGAGGAAGTGGAGGAAAGTGAGGGAGGAAAACTGAGAGAAATTGGAGGAAAGTAAGGGAGGAAAACTGTGAGGAAGTGGAGGAAAGTAAGGGAGGAAAACTGTGAGAGGAAGTGGAGGAAAGCGAGGGAGGAAAACTGTGAGAAATTGGAGGAAAGTAAGGGAGGAAAACTGTGAGAGGAAGTGGAGGAAAGTGAGGGAGGAAAACTGTGAGAAATTGGAGGAAAGTAAGGGAGGAAAAAAATGTGCATGAGGCGGTGAGGGAGGAAAATGAGAGGAAGTGGATGGAAAAAGAGGGAGTGGAGATAAGTATGAGGGAGTGGAGGGAAAAAAAGTGTGTGAAGGAAAAAAAGTAAGGAAAAGTAAAGTTGGGGGGGACACACAATAGCTACTCGTTGCCTCGGTGCTCACCTCCGTGCATTGGTCAGCGAGTCTGTGGCGGGAAACAACCCATTACCCCGGGCCAGTGTGACATCCTCCACTTCCTAATATATCTCCTTCCACATCTTACATTTCCTCCTCCACTTCCTACTATACCTCCCTCCACATCCTTATATTTTCCTCCAATATCATTTTCCTCTCTTTCCTCCACTTCCTCACATTCTCCTTCCTTCACTTTCTCATCCTCAGTTGCCTTCCCCGGGTGGAGGGATGAAAATTTTTGAGGAAGTGGAGTAGGAAAGAATGAGGGAATGGAAGGGGAAAAAAATGACGTTTGTGGAAGAGTAAAAAAAATAGTGATAAAGGGAAAAATCACGATAGGAAAGAAATGGATGGATGAATTTTTTTGAAGTGGAGTAGGAAAGAATGAGGGAATGGAAGGGGGAAAAATGACATGTGTGGAAGAGTAAAAATGTGAAAAAAACGGGGAAATCACGATAGGATAGAAATGTATGGATGAATTTTTTTGAAGTGGAGTAGGAAAGAATGAGGGAATGGAAGGGGGAAAAAATGACGTGTGGAAGAGTAAAAATGTGAAAAAAGGGGGAAATCACGATAGGAAAGAAATGAATGGATGAAATTTTTTGAAGAAGTGGAGTAGGAAAGAATGAGGGAATGGAAGGAAAAAAATATATAGTGTGTGGAAGAGGAAAAAAGTGAGTGGAGGAGGAAAAAATGTGATTGTGGAGAAAAAAGTGTGATTGTAAAGAAAAGAAGTAATTGTAGAGAAAAGAGAACATGATTGTAAAATAGAAAAAAAATTAAAAGGAAAAAAAAAAAAAACTACGAATGAGGAGGAAAATAATGTACAAAATAAGGAGGAGGAAAATAATGTACAAAAATGCGTGGGACAGGAAAATGACGAAACTAAAAGGAAAAATAATGAAGGAAGGAAAAAAAAGAATAAATGTGGAGATAATTATTAGGCACGGCGGAATATAGTTAGGGTGGAGGAAAATGTGTGGAGGGAAAACAAGGAAAAGTGAGGTAAATGAAGGCCGAGCTTGGAGGGATAAACGGAGGAGAGAAAAATATGGCAGGAGTTAAACACGCCTGGAGGAAACATACGAGGAGGAGGAGGAGGAGGAGGAGGAGGGTTGTATATGAAGATGGAAACGAACACTAGGAGGAGGAAAAGGAGGAGGGAGGAGATGGAGAGGTTATATATACCAGAAAGAGGAGGAAGAAGAGGAGGAGGAGGAAGAGGAAGAAGAAGAAGAGGAGGAGGAGGAAGCCTGAGGGGGAGACAATTCGGAGGAGGAAGATGGTCAGCTGTGTGTAATAGGTTTTTTCCTCCCTCCCTCTCTCTTTTTTTCTCTCTTCCTCTTTCCTTTCTCACAATCATTATTTTCTAGTGTATTTCCAACCTTTCCTTTCCCCTTAGGTCCTGTCTGTCTGTCTGTCTGTCTGCGTCTCTCTCTCTCTCTCTCTCTCTCTCTCTCTCTCCAATGCTTTATCTTCCTTCCTTTAAACCCTTTCCTCCAATATCTCATCTCCATCTTCCTCCTCCTCCTCCTCGTCGTCCTCTCCTTCATCCACATAATAGGAATGACCTTGAGTGATGGGAAAGGTCCTTATGAGGAGACCACACCTGCTCACTCACCTGTCCGTGGTTACCTTTGTGTCTGTCTGTCTATCTGTCTGTCTAGGGTAGTGTGTGTCTGTGTGTGTGTCTTTGTCTAAACCGATCAATATACTTGACTATCGAATTTTCTGTTCTCCCTCTTTCTCCTTCCTCGTGTCTTATTCTTTCCTCTCTTCCATCTTTTCCTTCTCTTATCTTCTCTTCCATCTTTTCCTTCTCTTCTCTTCTCTTTCTTCTTTTCCTTCTTTCATTTTCTCTTCACTTCTTTCATCTCTTCCTTCTCTTTGTTTTTTGTTTTTGTCTGTGTGGGTGTTATTGTTCTTCAGTGTATCGGTTTGTTTATCCGTCCGTCCGTCTGTCTGTCTGTTCAGTGGTGTATACAGAATGCAGGACTAACCCATGCTCCCCCTTCCCCCTATTTTAAGATACTCAGTTAACTTCTGTCTGTCTGTTTGATTATCGACTAATTCCTTTTATTGCCTATTAGCTAATCTTAAGACATCAGATTCCTTCCCCCCTCCCGGTCCCTTATCATGCTACCCCCCTGGTCCCTTATCATGACCACTAAATATACGCCGCCTTGCATGCCTGTATCTGTCTGTCTGTGCCTGTCTCTACCTGCCTGTGTCTGTCTGTCTCTACGTATCTTACTCTGGCTGGCTGCTTTTCTTTTCATCTTTTTTTTCGAGGAAGATATTACTTTCTCTCTCTCTCTCTCTCTCTCTCTCTCTCTCTCCTGGTGTCGCTTAATCATCGCCTGACACACCTGAACGGCCTTTCCGGTCTAATAATGTCGCGCTGCCCGTCACGTGACCTTTGGTAATTATGTAGACGTGCGTGTGTGTGTTAGTATTAGTGTGTGTGTGTGTGTGTGTGTGTGTGTAAATATGTGGTAACTGTGTCTGCATGTCGCTTTTAGGACTTCATCGGTAGATATTACAAAGTTAGGCAAAGCATGCTCAAGATTTACGTTAGTACTGTTGTCGTCGCCGGTG
>NC_066533.1:7539063-7689063 GCF_024679095.1 Eriocheir sinensis
CCTTCAGCGAGTCATTCTCCATGGCCACCCGGTTGAGCTGCGCCTGGTATTCCGAACATCTTGTCTCCGTCTGCTCCAGCTGCGCCTCCAGCTCCGCCTCCAGCTCCCTGCTACCACTCTGAAACTCCTCCAGCTCCTCCCGGGTCTCCTCCAGGCTGTTGGCGGCGCGAGGGAGGGCGGGAGGACGGGCGGGAGGGGTGGAGAGAGATGTGGTTAGTTGTGTTGGTTGCATTTTTGTGGGTGGTGGTAATAGTAGTAGTAGTTGTAGCAGTAGTAGTAAAATTAATAATAATAATAATAATAATAATAATAATAATAATAATAATAATAATAATAATAATAAATAAATAATAATAATAATAAGCAAATACTAAATACATTCTCAAATTACATAATCATTGCAACATGTAAGAGAGAGAGAGAGAGAGAGAGAGAGAGAGAGAGAGAGAGAGAGAGAGAGAGAGAGAGAGAGAGAGCAGTGATTCAAGATAGCAAACAGCACTCCTCTGTTCGCCACAACGACGTGTGTATACTTTACCTGTTTACCTGTGTGTTTACTCTCTCTCTCTCTCTCTCTCTCTCTCTCTCTCTTCAAGCACAGTGTATACGTTATCAATTGAATGGGGAACAGAAGGAGGAAGAAGGGGAGGAGGAGGAGGAGGAGGAGGAGGAGGAGGAGGAGGAGGAGGAGGAGGAGGAGGAACAGTTAATAGATAGCGGGACATGTGGAGATAAGGAGGAAGTGGAAGAAGCGTGCCTAGATGAGAGAGAGAGAGAGAGAGAGAGAGAGAGAGAGAGAGAGAGAGAGAGAGAGAGAGAGAGAGAGAGAGAGAGAGAGAGAGAGAGAGAGAGAGAGAGAGTAGAGACACTCGAAGGGAGACATGAAAAGATGAATAGAAGGGGGAGGAGATGAAGAAGGAAAGGGAGAAATGGAGGAAAAAAAGGGAGGGAGGGAGAGAAAAAGAGAGAGAATAAAAGAGAGTATACAAAGACGTGGAGGGAGGCAAGGAGGGAAGGAAGAAAGGAGGGAAGTAGAGAAGCAATAAGATGGAGTGCGGAGAGAGAGAGAGAGAGAGAGAGAGAGAGAGAGAGAGAGAGAGAGAGAGAGAGAGAGAGAGAGAGAGAGAGAGAGAGAGAGAGATGGGGAGGCGGAACATAGGAAAGAACGGCAAGGAAGCGATAGAAAAGGAGGAAAGAAGAGAGAAATGAAGAGGAAATGAAACAGAGGGAAGGAATGCATAGGAAACGAGGCAAGGAATAAAATGAATGTCAGAAAGAAATAAGAGAAAAGGGGAGCAGGAGGAGAAGGAGGAAGACGTGATAAAGGAAAGATAAATAGGAAAAGCGTTAGAGGAGAGAGAGAGAGAGAGAGAGAGAGAGAGAGAGAGAGAGAGAGAGAGAGAGAGAGAGAGAGAGAGAGAGAGAGAGAGAATGTAAGGAAGGAGAAGAGAAGGGAGAGAACAAGATAAACAACTAATAGAAGAGGGGAAGAGGAGGAGGAAGAAATGATTAATGAGAGAAAGAGGGAGAGAGTTGGAGGAGAGAGGGAATGCAAAGGAGAAATAAATAGAAGAAAAGAGCGAGGAAAAGGAGGAAGAAGTGATTATGGAGAGAGAGGAAATGAGATAAAGGAGGGAGAAAGGAGGGAAGAGACACAGATAAGAGGAGAACGAGAGGAGAAAATGATTAATGAGAGAACGAAAGAGGGAAGGAGAAAGGAAAGGAGGGAGGAGGAGGAGGAGATAAAACATGAAGGGAGTAGGAGGAGATAAAACATGAAGGGAGGAGGAGGAGATAAAACAAGAAGGGAGGAGGAGGAGATAAAACAAGAAGTGAGCGAGAGGAAAAGGAAGAAGTGATTAAAGAGAGAGAGGAAAGGAGCTGGAGGAGAGAATGGAGGAGGGAGGGAATGGAGGGAATGAGAAAGGAAGGGAGCTCAGCCTGCAGTTCCACATTCCTCCAACACCCACTAAAAAAATATCTAGTTTGTCCTCACCCACGCCATGAGAGAGAGAGAGAGAGAGAGAGAGAGAGAGAGAGAGAGAGAGAGAGAGAGAGAGAGAGAGAGAGTCAGTAACATTATGAATGGGGGCGTGTGACGTATAAGCGCATACGTTACAAGTGGAGAGAAGAATGAAAGGAGGAGAAGAGGGAGGCGGAGGAGAAGCATGGAGGAGAAGGGAACGAAGTGGATCATCAGCAGCTTGAATTCCACATCCATCTTTCCCCCTCCTCCTCCTCCTCCACCTCCTCCCACGCGCTGGCTCTCTCCACTTACCTCTCCCTCACACTTCCCACGGGCATTAGGCCAGGTGAGAGAGAGAGAGAGAGAGAGAGAGAGAGAGAGAGAGAGAGAGAGAGAGAGAGAGAGAGAGAGAGAGAGAGAGGTAAGTAATGGAGCTAAGATAGAGGAAAGGAATAGGTTGATAGGGAGGTAGACAGGCAGATAGACAAATAGGTAGATAGGTAAATGGGAGGTAAAGGGAGAGAAAGGCAGGAAAATAGAGACAAAGGGAGGAAGAAGGATATAGGTAAATTTTAGGGAAGGGAAGGTAATATGGGAGGAGAAGGTGGTGGTTCTAATGACACCCCCTAAGGTAATAACCCCCTGGGGACATCTGCCTAAGGGTGATAAAGGTGTTGTGGTGGTGGTGGAGGGGGAGAGGGGTGGTGGTGGTGATGGAGGGGGAGGAGTGACAAAGGGAAGGGCCTGAGGGGTAAAGTATTGTTGGGGAAAGGATGAGGAAGGGAGGAAAGGGAAGAGGAAGGGGTGAAGAAGGGGGGGAAGGGAGGGGGTGATGAGGCAGCTGCAATGTGAGCTCCGGGAAGGGGAGGGAAGGGAGGGGAGGGGCAGGGAGGGGAGGGGCAGGGAGGAGAAGAGGAGGGAGAGCATGAGGGAGAGGCAAAGGACAAAACCACATAGGAACACCCACCATGAGAGAGAGAGAGAGAGAGAGAGAGAGAGAGAGAGAGAGAGAGAGAGAGAGAGAGAGAGAGAGAGAGAGAGAGAGAGAGAGAGAGAGAGACTGTATACACAAATACACTCTGAATGATAGAAAATAAAGCGAAAAGAGAAAATAAAATAGGAGAGAAAGAGAGAGCAGGGACACAAACACGACAATTGGCAGGGGACCAACAAGAGGAGGAGGAGGAGGAGGAAGAATAAAAGGAAGAAGAAGAAGGGGAGGAGGGAGGGGAGGCAAATGAGGCTATTCAACCTATCCCATTACCACAAAAAAAAAAAAAATGGCGAAGAAAAGAAAAAGCCAAGTAAATAAAGAAAACAAACGAGGAAAAAATGGCTCAGTCCTCCAACCGTATGATGACGCAATCAATAATCGACGTCACCGCGAGAGAGAGAGAGAGAGAGAGAGAGAGAGAGAGAGAGAGAGAGAGAGAGAGAGAGAGAGAGAGAGAGAGAGAGAGAGAGAGAGACGGACTGGTGACTAACAGCGCAGGAAAGGGTGAATCAGGATAGAGATGGAAAATAGGAAAAAAACGAAACGGAGATGAAGGGAGAAAGGGAGGGGAGAGGAAAAGGGAGGGTAAGAAAGTCCCAGGGAGCATAGGAAAGGGAGGGTGAGGGAGGGTGGGAGCTGGGCAAAATGTCAACGGAAGGGGGAGGGGGGGAGAGCAGGGGGGTATGATGTCATGAGTGAGGGGGTAGTGCCAGTGGGTAAGGGGGGCGGGGATGGGGTAGGGCGTGTCAGGGGGGGGGGAAAGGGTGCCACGTGTCCCAGTTATGGCGTCACAGGGTTGGCACTCCCCAGTCAGTGCCGGAGCTTGAGCCAAGACAATGGTGGGAAGGGAGAGAGGATGTGTAAGGGGATGCATGACTCTTAGGGATGGGGAAGGAGGGGAAGGAGCTGAGGGAAGGGGAGGGAGAAAGGGGAAGGGAGACAGAGTAAAGGCAGGGAATAGGAATAGAGAAACGAAAGAAGAAGGGAAAGAGGGAAATGGAGATGGAAGGGAAGGAGGGGAAGAGGAACGAGAAAGGGGAAGGGGAAGAGCAAGGGAAGAGAGACAGTGAGGAGGCAGGGAATAGGAAGAGAGAAACGAAGGAAGGAGAGAAAGAGGGAAATGGAGATGGAAGGGAAGGAGGGGATGAGGAACGAGAAAGGGGAAGGGGAAGAGCAAGGGAAGAGAGAGTGAGAAGGCAGGAAATAGGAAGAGAGAAACGAAGGAAGGAGAGAAAGAGGGAAATGGAGATGGAAGGGAAGGAGGGGAAGAGGAAGGATGAGAGTAATGGAAAGGAGACAGTGAGGAGGCAGGAAAGGGGAAGAAAGCAAAACCATAATAAGGAAGGAGAACCGAGAAACGAAGAAAGGAAAAAAAAATAAGAGATGGAAGGGAAGGTGGAAAGGGTAGGTGGATGAGTAAGGAAGAAAGAGGAAGAAAGAGGAAGAAAGACGAAGAAAGAAATATTAGAGATGGGAGGAGAGGGGGAAGGTGAAGGGGAGATTAATTGAAGGAAGACAAGCGTGGAGACCAGGAAGGGAGAGAAAATATGACATTACAGAGGAAAGGGAAGAGAGGATGAAAGAAAAATTATAGAAGAAGGGAGAAGAAGGGAAGAAGCTGAAGGGAAGATTAATTGAAGGAAGACAGGCGTGAAGACAAGGAAGGGAAGGAAAACATGAAAATACAGAAAAAGGGAAAAATAGGAATAGCGAAAAAATATAAATGAGAGAAGAGGGGAAGAAGAGGAAGGGAAAGAAAATGAGGGGAGACAAAGAGAAGGGATGCAAAAGGGGAAAGAAAACATCTGAAAAGGGGAAAGAAAGGAAGAAGGAAAATAATGGAGATAGGAAGAAAGGGCAAGGAGGGGAAGGAAAGAGTGAGAGAGGGGAGACAGAGAGGAAACAAAGAAAGGGGAGGGAGAACATCTGAGGAAGGGAAGGAAAGAAAGAAGGAAAATAATGGAGATAGGAAGAAAGGGCAACGAAGTGAAGGGTAGAGTGAGAGAGGGGAGACAGAGAGGAGACAAAGAAAGGGGGGAAAAACATAAGGAAGGAAAATAAAGAAATAAGGAAAATAATGAAGATATATAGGAAAAAATGGCAAGGAGGTGAAGGGTAGAGTGAGTGAGGGGAGACAGTGAGGAGACAAAGAAGGGGGAGGGAAACAAGCCAACACAGAGGAAGGGGAAAGGGGAAGAAGGGAAGGAGAAGGAAAGGGTAAAGATGGGAGGGATATAAAGAGGAAGGAAGGGGAAAGTCTTGTCTGAGGGTAATTAGTAGAGGATGTCTGAGTAGAGGGAGGAAGGGAAAGCGAGGAAAACAGGAAGAGGGAAAGAAAGGGAGGTGAGGGGAAAGAGAGGGAAAGGGGAAGGAAAGGGGAGGTGAGGGGAAAGAGAGAGGGGAAGAGGTAGGGAAAGGTGACGGGAGTATATGATTTGCCAACACACCCGCGTTCCATACATACCATATTATTATTATTATTATTATTATTATTATTATTATTATTATTACAAACTATGGGTAGAATATATATGATTGATTGTGACGTTGATAAATTACTCTACCGAACAGTTTAGGCGATTACTTACACTAATTGCAGACATTTTTACGTGAACGAGAGAGAGAGAGAGAGAGAGAGAGAGAGAGAGAGAGAGAGAGAGAGAGAGAGAGAGAGAGAGAGAGAATTCAGCAGAAAATTAATTACTTCGACAAACGGATATATATTTGCTCATGATAAACACACACACACACACACACACACACACACACCGTGAATGAAGCCAATAATAAACGAAGGAAAAGAAAATGAAAAAAAAATATGGAAGGATGAAACATTAGCACGGATTAAATCTCTCTCTCTCTCTCTCTCTCTCTCTCTCTCTCTCTGACACCAAGACGCGCTAGAAATTCCCTTTGAAGCTCGGCATGGAAAAGACACGAACACACACACACACACACACACACACACACACACACACACACACACACACACACACGAGCACCCTCTGAATAATAAAAAGAAAAACATCGCTATTATGACGCTCGTGTCTAAAGAAGGGAAGAAGGGAGAATGGGAGGGAGGGAGAGAGGGGAGGAACTAAAGAATGGAAGGAAGGAAGGAAGGAAGGAAGGAAGGATAAAAAGGAACTGATGGATGAGTGAGGAACTGAACTGAAGGAGAGAAGGAAGAAAGGGAGGGAAAATAAATGATGGTAGGGAAAGAGGAGAAAAGAAAGAACATAGCAACAGTAATAAATAAATAAAGAGAAGGAAGGACGGAAGGAAGACAGTGAAGGGCCAGACTGAAGGGCCAAAGGGGAAGGAGGGAGGAAGGAAGGAGTAAAGAATAATAAGAGAAAAATAAAAGATAGAAGATGGAATGAAAGCAAATATGAGAGGAAGGAAGGAAGGAAGGAAAGGAAGGAAGGAGGAGGAAATGAAGAATGTGATAAACAGAATCGAAGAAGGAAGTTGACTTGACCTTTCCTCTCTCACCTCCCTTTCTTTCCTCCCTCACCTCCCCTTCTTTCCTCCCCTCTTCCCCTCACCCCTCTCCTTCCCTCCCTCTGACTTAAATCACGCGAGGGACATGTAGATAACCACTGTGACATTGAGTTCCCTTGACCTCTCTCTCTCTCTCTCTCTCACAACCACCAGTACAGCCCCAGGGGAGAACCTTGGTGTTATATACGTTCTCTCTCTCTCTCTCTCTCTCTCTCCAATAATAACGCCGTAACTGGAGACAATATTAGAACACGTTTGGAACACTATCGCGTTTCTATTACGTTCCCACCATAAAAAGGAGAACACAACAGAGAGAGAGAGAGAGAGAGAGAGAGAGAGAGAGAGAGAGAGAGGGGTAAAAGGTGGCCCTGCAGGATCTGACATTTTTATATTGTTACGAGTTATTCCTGTCTGGCGAGGAGGAGGAGGAGGGGAAGGAGGAGGAGGAGGAGGAGGGGAAGGAGGTATTGCAGGTCTCCTTCCTTCCCTCCCTTTCTCTCTAATCAATAGTGATGACCTTGAAATTCTCTCCGAGTGTCTTCCAACGTCACCACCTTCGTCACCACTACGACAACTACCACCACCACCACTACTACTACTACTACCACTACTACTACTACTACCACTACTACTACTACCTCTTCTACAACCATTACCAACCATCTTCTAGCACCATGACCTTTACTACTGTTACCACCACCATTACCATAACCTCAATCACCACCACCATCACCACCTCCACCACTGTCAATACCACCATCATCACCACCACCTCCACGCCTGTCAAGACCACCACCACCACCACCGTCCCATTTCCCTAACACCACCACCACTTTAAGCGCTGACTCACCACCTCCACCACCACCACTACCTTCTCTTCACCACCACTACCACAGCATTGCCCTAGGTGACCTCCCTCTTCACGAGAGAGAGAGAGAGAGAGAGAGAGAGAGAGAGAGAGAGAGAGAGAGAGAGAGACCCAAACATTGCCTATATGTCCTCTGCCTCCGCCTACCACTGATATGACGTCATGAATCTCTCTCTCTCTCTCTCTCCTGACGTAACAAGGCTCACTCCCTCACTCACTCCCACTCCCAAGAGACACCTTAGTTAGCGCCTCATCAACAAGCACACACACACACACACACTTCCCGGTCTATACACACACACGGTCTTCTTATCTTTGGACAAGTTCGTCGTGACTCGTGAGTGGCACGTGACCTGTTTAGGGAGGGGGAGGGGGAGGAGGAGGAGGAGGAGGGAAAGGGGTAAAGCCAAATGCCCTTCATGTGTTCAAGTTTTGGCAAGGTTATGCACTTTTTCATTCATTCATTCATCTATCCATTCCTTTATTCCTTCCTTCCTTTTTTTTCCATTCCCTTCCTTTTTTTGCCATTCTTCCTTGGTTTGCTTATTATCTTTTCACTTCTATATTTCAATCATTCCTCCACGCATTTCTTTATTTTTTACTTCTCTCCGTCTTTTATCCATTCCCTTCCTTCTTTCCTTTTCATCCTGGGTTCACTTATTATCTTTTCACTCATTTATTTAATTTATTCATCTATGCACTTCTTTATTCCTTCCTTCCTTCCTCCCTTCATCTAATCACCCTCTCCATTCCCTTCCTTCTTTTTTTTCAGTACTTATATTTTTTTCACTCCTTTTCCTCATTCATTCATTCATTTATGCAACACAAGAATCTGACCTTCCTCCCTTAATGCAACACTAAAAACCTTGGAATCCTTGCAATACGGGTCCTTGCAACACCCTGACCAGAGAGAGAGAGAGAGAGAGAGAGAGAGAGAGAGAGAGAGAGAGAGAGAGAGAGAGAATCATGTGATGTTTGGCGCCCTTGTGAATAATAATAATAATAATAATAATAATAATAATAATAAAAACAAAAACAACAACAATATCAACAACAGCAACAACAGTAATTACTACTACTACTACTACTACAACAATAACTACTACAACAACAAGAAGATGAAGAGGAAGAGGATAATAAGAGGAAAATCATCACCATCACTATTATCATCACCATCACTATCACCATCATCATAATAATAATGATCATAGCGTGGGGTTATTCAGCTTAAACTCTCGCAATCCGCCACACTTAAAAAAAAAAAAAGACGTCAGTGAATAATAATTATGCTCATTACATTATCTTCGCTTTCTCCTCGGACTCGTTCACATAATTAACACAAGGTACGCAATCTCAGTTTTTTTTTGTGTGTGTATGTGCGTCAGTGTGTGTTAATCTGTCTGCTAAATCGTCTTACATAATATTGCAGTTTCAATTTACACTTTCCAGTTTCAGTAAGTTCTATATTTTACACCAACTCGTTCTTTCCCTCTACCTGTCTATCCAAACTCTTTCATCCATCTATCTATCTATCTATCTATCTCCTGTTCAGAGGCAAGGCTATAACACTCACGCCATCCCTCCCTGCCTCCCATCCACTCATCCATCCATCCTGCATTACTTTGTTCAGTCCAGCGAGTTCTGTTCAGGGTCTTGCTCCTGGCTAGCCTCAGGGACGCAGACAGACCATGACAGTGTGAGGAAGGGAACAGGGAAAGAGGAGGCGATGGAGGAGGTCGGGAAGGAGGGCTACGCAGGGAGGATTGATGGAAAAGAGTGTTACGCGGAGAAGTAGGTATGGATGGAAGAGGACTGATGGAAAGGAGTGTTACGCAGAGAAGTAGGTTTGGATGGAAGAAGTAAAAGGGAAGAAGAAAAGGTGAAAAGAAGAAGGTATAATAAATGGGAGAAGGTTGGGATTGGTGTTGAAAAGGGGGATTAGGAAGTGAAGAAGTGAAGTAGATTGAAGAAATAAAGGGAAGGCAGAAAAGAAGGTGAAAATGGGGAGGTATACATAGAAGGAAGAGGAGAATATTGGGAAAGGCGGTGGATGCAAAATGGATTATAGGAAAACGGAGAAACAGACCGGGAAGGGAGAAGGAATGGAGGAAGGGGAGGTGGTAGGGATGGAGGAAGGTTTAAGGACATACAATGAATAAATAAGGAAAATTATGAGGTGAAGAATATGAATAATAAAAAATTAAAAAAACAGAATGAGGGAGGGAGAGAAAAAGAAGGAAGAGTGACGCAGGAAGGAAGGGATGACAGCTGGGAGGAAATAAAGAGGGGGGAAGAAAAGAAGAGGGGAGAGGTATGAAGGGAAGTAGGGAGGTGAGAGGGGGAGAACAGGGAAAAGGAAGAGGAAGGGATAGGATGATAAGGGGAGGAAAATGAGAAAAGATGGGAAGGAGACAGAAGAATAAGAAGGGATTTTCTTACATCAAGGGAGGCAGCTCAAGGGCAAAAAGTACAGAAACAATAAGAAAAAAGCCCGCCATACGATGCTTCAACAAAAGACAACAGAACGAGAGACCAGAAGAGGAGATACAACACTACGTAAAAAAAACTAAATAAGCAAAATAAATAAATAAAAAGGTTCGCAGCGGTGACGACAGAGTGGAAGCGGTTAAGCTTAATAATACGAGCCAGAATCCAGGTAAAAAAAAAAAAAGCACCTGTATTGCCCGGATAATTACTTTGAAAATAGCTTCCCTTAATAACACGCTTAATTAATCCACACACACACACACACACATGAGGCATCAAGTGTATGTAATTACTGATTAGTTTTGCCGATACCGGTAAATAAAAATGTTTATCTGTACACAAGTAGTTGTTTGAAGGGAGGGATATGACCTTAATTAGTCTTTTCACCTGTTAATGTATATTGCTGACGTGCTTTACTTATAACATATTTTAGTTTATTAATGTGTATCAGTTTACCTGTACGAATGTAACTATAGGGAAGATATGATGTGAATTATACTCATTTTACTTGCTTGTTTATTTATGCATAATCTTTCTATACTTGTTTGTTTCCTTCTTCCTTTAGCTATCTACCTACGTACCTTATCTATCTACTTAGCTAGGTATGTAGGTATATAATTATGATTTACTTAGCCTATGAATTCACACGCATTACGTTTCTTTTATATATTTTCTTTCTTTACTTGTTTGTTTGTTTCGTGTTCGTTCTTCCTTTATCTATCTAGGTACCTATTCGTCTACTTAACTATGCACGTAGGAATGTAAGGATCACTCCAACATCTACGTACATTTAGTTAAACATAAACACGCATTATGTATTTTTTTTTTTTTTGGTATATTCGTTCTTTAAGTGTTTGTTTACTTGTTCTTTCCACATTTATCTAACTACCCACTTATCTACTTAATTACGCATGTACGAATAAAAATATCACTCCATAGCTATTTATAACTTATACATAGATACGCATTTCCTTTGTGTGTGTATTTTCTTTCTTTACTTAGTTGTTGGTTTCTTGTTCTTACCTCATTTATATATCTATCTACCTATTTATCTACTTAACTATGCAGGTGTGAATGTAAATATCACTTCCTTATCTATTTAATCATACATACACACGCATTACCGAATACAAGGATGCGTCACTTCATTATCTTTTTAATTATACATACACACTGTACACAAGGTTATATCAGTCTACCATCTCTTTACTTCCACACACGCATTATACACAAGGTTATGGGTGAAGGGAAGAGAAGGGGGGCATCAGCCTTCACCCACGCCCCCCATACTACATCTCCATCGGTTGAGTAGCAAACCCTCCCTTTACAGCCCCCCAGGAAGCCTCTTGTCGCCTTTTACACTCAGCTACGTACGTGGTTTGGGCGAAGGGCAGACTTAACTGGTCCTCGTAAATCAAGTATATGGGAGGTGTGAAGTTGCCTCATAGCTATCTACTCGTTTTGGTCTTTTTTTTTTACGTTCTACTTTTTTATGTATTTTTTTGTCCAAACTGAAGTTATTCCTAATACATCATACACATGGGAATAAGTACTAATTTTATTTACTTTATTTTCTATTAGTATTTTGTTAGTTATTATTATTATATTCACCAAGAGCCTTTATTCTTTCTTGATACTTCATTATAGTCCCTTTATCACTTCTAACCTTATTATATACTATTCAATCTCATACATACGAGTTTAATCCACACCCAATACATGCAATCTAATATCTAGTTCTTACTCCTCCTTCAGAGCTATTATAACATACTTCAGTCCAACTCTCGGAAGCTCAAGACTCTTATATACACTTCAACCCGATACTCTTTATTATCATCATTTATTATACTATTCTCTAACATTATTATTATATTTGCTTTGATTAAAGTTTTCATTGAGGTCCTTTAGCCATTCCTGTATACTTTTTTTTTATATTCTCCTTGTCACTTCTAACCATATTATCTAATATGCAATCCCACAGTAATTAAATCAATTGTCAGTACATATAATCTAATCTCTAGCTCTTAAGCCTCCCTAATTACTCTTATAACATACTTCAATCCCACTCTCAGAGGCTCAAAACACTTAAAACAATCCTCGATCTCACTCTCAGAAGCTGAATACTCTTAAAATACATTTCGATTCCACCCTCAGAAGCTCAAAACTCTTTAAAACATACTTCAAACCCGCTCCCAAAAGCTCAAAACTCATATATACATTCCAATCCCACTCTCGGAGGCTCAGTAAGGCACACGGAACTATAAACAACAGTTCCCGTAATAGGTCTAAGTCTATAATTACATATTGTTTCTATTATAGTAATGCGGCGTGGGAGAGTGACATGCCAAGGTTATATATATACTGCGGGCCCGGGAATGCCTCGAGCTGCCTCCCGCTGCACAAACGATTATAAGGTCGAGGCCACGGGCTGATGCAAGGGGATTTAGATCTTACCTACGTGCTTTGTTTACCTCATCTACTCTCGGATCTATTATTTTCCTTGCTCTCATTTTTTTTTTTTTTGGGGGGGGTGAGGGTTGTGAATGACGTATGAGAGTAGCTATGCCAGTAGGGGGAAAATGTAGTATCTAGTGTAGCAGTAGTAGTAGTAGTGTTGGTGGTTGTAGTGGTAGTAGCAGTACCAGTAACTTTTCTTTCTCCTCCTCCTCATTATCACTACAACAACAACAACAATAAAAAAATTCGCGTGTTTACAAGCAATTCAAGTCACACATTTTTTTTTACGGCACGTAAGCAATTATTTATCCAATCAAAATGTACACATTACTATCGCTGCACAAAACATCTAATGACTCTTTGAACCCTAATAATGATGATACCCACCCCCTCCTCTCTCTCTCTCTCTCTCTCTCTCTCTCTCTCTCTCTCTCTACGGCAAAGCTGGATGTCATATGCCTTCGACCACAAATATTTATGGACTGGCTTTTAATTGCGAAAGTAATTATAACATACATCGTTTTACAGTTACACATTGCACTAACATTCCTTCCTTCCGTGCAGAACTTACTGATATGCGAAGGTACTGTTATCATATATCGCTTCTAGCTTCACTTTAATCCTTCCGATAACAAGAAATAAAATGAATGAATGAATAAATAAAATAAAATGCGATAATAGTGGAAGTGTCGGCAGCAAAATATAAACTACAAAAATGCTATAAAATCCCGACTCTAATCTACCTGTAACTTAATTAAGAGGAAATAAAGAACAGAAAAGGCGGGATAGTCGATGCAACAGCAGCAAAAACACAACCGCTAAAACAGTACCATAAAAAATGACGCAAGACTGAAGGTTACGGAACGCCCACAACCTTAAACTTCACAATATACGCCTCTTTTATTATCTTTACTACAGTTAGATGTTATAATATTCCCCTTTCCTTCCCCCTTCCGTTTTTCTCTCGGCAGTCCTTCCCCTTTAATTTTTATCTTGACAGCTAATACCCATAGCCTTAGACTTCACATTATATGCCTCCTTTACACCTTTATCACGATTAGATATTATATAATTCCCCTATCTTTCCCTCTTAGCTTTTCTATCGGCAATATGTCCTTCCTATTGGCTTTTCTCTTGATAATTTACACTCACACCCTTAAACTTTACATTATACGCCTCCTTTATCATCTTTATCACGGTTACATGTTATATAATTCACCTATCTTTCCCCTTTAATGTTTTTTTCCTCTCGGCAGTCCTTTCCCTTTAGCTTTTGGCAATACACATCCTCACACCTGCGGCCTCTCCTCCTCCTCCTTTCCCTCCCTCCCCCTCTCCTAAAGCCAACGTTCAACAGGCCCCTAACCGTTTCCCTCCCACGCGAACGTTAACAGAAAGCCTCCAAGTAAGCCTGGGAACACAATAACACAACCTTTTCGTCGCTCTGAAGACAACCAACGACTCTTTCGGGGCATCGGAGCATGAGAAACCAAGGCACAACACAACGGGAAGCCAAGTCAGGGAATACAAATTTAAAACCACTTGGCATCCGCTTGGTTAGTAGTGCAAGGAGGCTGAGAAGAGTTCGTAGTAGTGGATGAAGCTCACAAATACACGATAAAAGAACTTGGAGGGAAGTGAACTGAAAACGATCACACGAAAAGAGAGGAAAGGAGGATATTCATGTTTGTTGATACAGCCCATCTTGTGTATATTTAAATGCCATCCAAGCAAACTGACAATGCAGAATATAACAATAATCCTTACACATAAACGATGAAATAAAAGCAACAACGAGATGGTGAAACACTATAATCGTACGCCAATAGGAAAGGGAATAATAATATTTATGTAGTGGAATCTAGCATCAACAGGAGGGCCTCTCAAATTTAAATACCAGCACCCAAACACACCCAGCGAGGAATAAGAATCACCAACACAATAACAAACACGAAACAAAGACTTAAGGGATGAAATTAAACCTCCAAAACAGAACACTATTAGAAGGGGAAAAAGGAGAAAAGGAAGGTAATAGGTTGCTAAATACTGGGGGTCGATAATTTGAATACCAACCAACCAAACTGTGACGAATAAGAATTGCCAACAAGAACAAACATTTACTCGAACATGACACTCTATGGAGAAGGGGGAGAAGAAGGAAGGGGAAGAAGAAAAAGAAAGAGAAGAGGAAGGAGATAAGAGGTTGCTAAATACTGGGGGTCGATAATTTGAATACCAACCAACCAAACTGTGACGAATAAGAATTGCCTACACGAACAAACATATACTTGAACATGACACTCTATGATGAAGGGGAAGAAGAACCAGAAAAGGAAAGAGAAGAGGAAGGAAATAGGAGGTTGCTAAAATACTGGGCGTCGATAATTTAAATACCAACCAAACAAACTGTGACGAATAAGAATTACCAACACAAACAAACACATCTTCTAACCGAATACTCAAAGAAAAGGAAGAAGAAGAAGACGAAGAGGAATGAAATGAAGGTAATAGGAGTTTGTTACCTAAATACCGAGCGTCTAAAATTTAAATGCCACCCAAACACGCGAGGCTCTGGATGCGCAAGAACAGTTAGGTTATCGATTCCCCAGCCAGCCAGCCGCCTCCTCACCTCTGCTTGTACTCCATGGCCTTCTTCCGCCAGTACTCAGCCTCCTGCTGCGGCGAGGTGAAGCTGGGCGCCGCGTCCCCGTTCATGGCGGCGGCGGGGCGGGGTCAGGGGTCAGGTCAGCTGGTGTGAGGGGCGGGACAACCCAATAATTCGATTTACTGTCCTCCCCGCAGCACTTCCCCTCCTGTAAGTCCTCAGCACGCGCGCCCTGAGGTCATTTCAGTCTGCACATCGTCAGGCCGAGGTCATGGCGAGCACTAGCGGTAACGGGGGTATAAATTCAGGCAGGATCGGGAGAGAGAGTGACGTACATCCACCTCTTCCCACAGCTGCCAGTCGACTGCCAGCAGACGACGCACTCGGACGCAGATCAGCTGACTCTTCCCGCCGCCAGGGGGACCAAGGCACTACAGCAATAAAGGATTTCCAGACACATGCAGAGGGTCAAGAGTCTAGACGTTGAGATCAAAGGAAGAATAAAATAAGGTTGAAGTACTGCAACGCTTATATCTAAAAGCGATGGAGTGTTTCTGAGACCGTTCTTTACTAATCTGGAGGTGGACCAATGCACTACAACATGAGTAAAGGATTTTCAGACACATGCAGGCACTCTAGACGTTTCAGGAGCAAAGAGAGAATAAAATGTGTTAAGATTTTCCAATTTTTATAACTGAGAACAAGGAAGGGGTGTTTTTTGAGGCCGTTCTTTTTAACTATTGAATGGGAGCCAACGCATTTCAACACCAATAAATGATTTACAGACGTATGCAGAGACTCAGGACGTTAAACGAATAAAGAATTGAATAAGGTTGAAATATTGCAACTTTCAATATCTTAGAACAATAAAGCAGGGTTCTGAGGCCGTTTTTCTTAATTACTGAATGGCGCCAATGCATTTTTGCCTGACTTAACTAACACATACCCGCACTGAATAGGCAGCAAATGGTGATAAAGAGGCAGTAACATTATTATTACCTCTACATGAGAACAACAAAGGCGTATTCTTAAAACTATATACCAACTCATAAATATATATACGTACTGTGCCAACCACGAGCTGTGACAAGACGACTTTTAGGGGGAGCAGAAGTTTTCCCCAAGGAGATTTTCCCCTTGACTCAGGCCCTGCATCACGATCCCATTTAATCAATATTTCTGCTGAAGGGCTCATGGTGAAATGGTTGGTGCACCTATCCTTGCTCCTCTCCTCTTCCATCCATTCTTCCTCTCACCCCTCCACACCCATTTGAGTTTCCTTCCTGCGCCCTTGTCTGTTCTCCCCTCCACGGATGCCTCATCAAACTGGACTGGTATATGGTTTTTATCTCGGCGCATTACTCTTTATGCCCTCCCTAAGACTGTGAATATGGAAGAGAAAGGGGAAAATGTGGGTCTGATCAATACTAGAAAAGTAATGTCCATCTCAGTCTGGACTTTACTGCTTCTCCACTATTGTAAAATTTCACACCAGAATCATGAATAATGTTGAGGAATGGGATGTGTTTACTGGAGATACTAGGAATGTAATTCAATGTCTATTTGATATATCATATGATAATTAAACAGTTTAAACTATTATGCAAGCGATGTAGGATTCAATAGGAAATACTACCAATGACCAATTACCTGCATTCCATGATCATTGAGTTGTCAACTTGATCCACTAATTAGCAATACTGATACAAAAAACATCAAGACCGACATGTTCTTTCTAGTCTTCCTTTACAAAATCATGGTGCTGGTTGGTGTATTAACACTGTGGTGCAGTAGCTATCGTGCCAAGCTATTTATCTGCGGGTCTGGGTTTGAATTCCAGCCTGGACAGTCGGTGTGCACTTCACCCAACCGTTCATCCTCCCTTTTGGGCTGTCCAATAAATGGGTACCTGGGGAAACCTAGGGGAGGTAACTGTGGTAACACAGATGCCACACTGACCCTGTCTTGGGATAACAGGTTCTCAAGGGCAAATGTGAAGATGAGCACCAAGGCCAGCTTTGGCTATGCCCCCAGCTTGTCTTTTTAAGGGAACTGACTACTCCATCTGTTGCAGCTGGGATCACTGCACTCCTCTGAGGTTTACAGCAGAGAACAAACCTTCCTCTACACTTTATTGACTAATTAGATCCTTTACAGTAATATGTAAGCTTAGACTGAGAAGTTAATTGTATTTAACTAAACACAATTATGTACATGGGGTGCACAGGTGTTTTTGGATATTAAAAAGAATTACAGTTTCTCTTTGGGCAGAAATAATAAAAAAGTTTCCTTTCTAAAATTAAAAGTCTTAGTAATAGGACAGGAGGCAAGACAAGAGTCGGAGGCTTGTTCAGGAAAATCTGAACATGAATGCAAGTTCTGCAAAATGCAGGCACAGAACACTAGAATGAAGGCTTGGGATGATTCTATAATTTTTATTGACAGGACTACAAACCAGGTGTTTGGAATGGTTAAAAAGAAATCATTGATAACTTGTTGATGAAGTAATGCACCAATGGTAATAAAATAAAAATAAACCTGATGGGAGGGATGAGAAAGCCCCCCACCATACCCCCCAAGAGAGGTGAAAGACAGCTTGAATGAAGGTGAATAAATAATTAAGTCCCTGCTAAGTGAGGAAACATCACAGGTTCTGTATAAGAGAGGCGTTGACCGAATATACTTGTCGAGGTTGTGATGGGAAGTGATGGGCTGAGAGGGCATGTCCATGCTGTCGCTGCTGCTGCAGGGCAGGGCAGTAACAAGGTGTGCCCTCAGAGATCTATACAGTGCCAGCACAGGCATACCATTGTGCCTGGTTCCCCCTGAGTGAGGTGGTCGTGGTGCCAACTGGAGTCCTAAGGAACCACGCCATCTTGGTGGGGGTGAGGTGTTGGGGAGAGCAGGTCACGGCTGCCACCCATCCATGGCACTCAAACTTACAAGGCAACTCTCACACCCACACACAGGCACATCTCCATGAATTCCCACCCTCAGCCACAGCCACACATGCCTGTGCTGGAACCAGTCTCCTCTACATTACTGAAAATGTTGAGTAATATGGAAAGTAGGAGTACATCTATAATACTTGTTGAGCTGATTAACCGTAGTGGTCTACATTTACCAACAGTAAAAATAGGAGGCACACCCAAGACCATTCTCTCCTTCCAGTCAAACTGTTGCTTCTTGCTGACAATGCTCCCCCCTCCCCCCTAACTGGCGAACAATCTGCCCATGTTGAGAATGTGTTTTTAGGGTTTTCTTTGTCCTTAAAACAATTTTAATAAAACCAGCATATCCACAAGTTTTGTGCAAGATGCAGGATGAGGAGCAGGACTCACTTGTCCTGTGAGCTGTACTGGTCAACACCTTGCTCCACAGGGAACTCAGAGGACATGCCCTTCAGGTACTCTGAAATGTCCCCTTTCATTTCCTTCTCTGTGCTGCAGATGTTCTGAACGGCAGAATCAATGTAGTTGTTATCAAACCCGGCATAGGCAGCAAGAGACTTGAACTGATCAACAAGATCATTCATGTTGAAATTGGTGGTGTCAGGAACTTGAATGGAAGCCAAAGGCCCTGAAAAAAAGATGGAAATATCCAGTTGTACAATACATGACAGCTGCAAAGTAACACCACACACAAATCTTTCCTACATCTGAGCATCATCCATGCCAACTTAACTAAATCACACACTACTTCTGGAACTCCATTTGCTCTAATTTATGTTTTTACAAGTGACCAGAAAATTCATGAATCAGGAACTGATTTAGCTTCTGTATGGTTTAAACATATTTGAGGAATATTATCTCAGCAAGCACTAATTCTAATCCTTTCCATGTCATCAAGACCCTAAATGAAAACAATGGCATAACAAGAACACTATTAGGACTAGCTACACCACACACCAAGGAACACCAATGGGAAAAAAAAACCAACAATCTGTATTTACACACAAAAAATAGGTACTTTACATGGATGAAAATATTATACTCATATTGCTAAGGGTCTTATGGGAAAAAAAGAGGATGCATTCTAGGAGATAAAATCTATCTACAGCAAATGTTTCATCCAGCAGTGAGCTATAATTCTGCTGGACGTTTGTTTGTTTATTTCCGGTGTGGTCGTCATCACCAGCAGAAAAAGTCTGCACATGTCAGTGTGAGGGATGAGGACACCAAGAGTATCTGAAGGAAGATTTAGCTGCCCATACACACCCCAGCCTGCCAGCGACGAGCCGAGGTGAGAGCTGACTGCAGTCCTGCCAAGTGAGCTCCTCTACTGTCTTTGCACATAAGTTCTCAAATGCTATTGTGGCCTCAATATTCTCTGATGAGTCAAGAGAAAAGGAATGTGTGCTATGCAGGCAGCTTTGTATTGTAAATATTTGATGATGAACTTTATACATACTTGCCCCCTAATTTAATTCTGATTCCTTTTTTAATAAAAAAGCTTGGATATGTTTGTGATTTTGTAAGCACTCTTCCATACTGTACTCATATCAGGGAAAAAATACAAAAAAATTGAACTAAAGTAAGAAAATGAAATATTTGTAACTGGCATAAACTTCATGAGCCATTGTGCATATATTAACAGCATAAGAATAATGGATGAAGCTATTAAATTTGCACAATAGCTAATGAGATGAAGCATATACCACTTACACTTCTGCTAAAATAAAGCTTGATAAACATTCTTCATTTTGATATTACACCATTTTCAAGACTCTTCAAATCTTCTCCGAAGCAATTTTCTTTCTGACAAATACTATATAGATGAGTGCATAAAGAGTGGCAAACATGCCCTGGACACAAAAGATCTGGCTTCAGGGGAATTAACTATTTGCCTGGACTTTAGTGTTAGAAAAAATAAATAAATATATGAAAATGAATAAATAGAGTATATCCCTACAAACTGTAACTACTGAGGTGTTAGTCTTGATGTCAAAAGGCTCAGTAAATGTTTTGGGCACATAGCATTAAGGTGAGGTACACAATTAGTGCAAGTTTATTTTTTCCCATATGACGTCTTAACAATACTTCCATGTGACATAACTTCAATGCAAACTACAGTGAACCAAGTCAAGAGTGTGATGTTGGTGTGCCTGAAGACCATAACAACCAACCTTACTCTCCACTAATGACTCTGTAGCATCTTTCTGTGTGCAGCAAGTCACTTTCCTCCTCTAGCACTTCATCCCTCACTCCTCTCTCTCTCTCTCTCCACACGTGACTTGCCGAGCAGAAAGGGGCTACCAAGTCACAAAGAGTTTAGGGTAAGGTGCTTTGATATTTCTGGCTGCACCTGCACACACACAAGCATCCTAAATGTTTACAACACAGACCAATCACCCATTAATCAAAATACATTACCTGAGTTTGACCCATTTTCTGAGGCTGGATTGGAAGAAGTCTTTCCCTCCAACTGTCGCTCAGCCTCCACTTTCTTCAATCCTCGCTCAATGTAATTCTGGAAGAACTGGGAAGACTTTCTTAAGAATGGTTCAATGTCTGCATCTGGGTGTTTCTGCTTGAAGTCATAAAGCTGAATCAGACCCTGATGAGAAAAAAGTGAGAATGTGTTACTATAAATCAGATGTATCAATGTTTTATCTAAAGAAGTAAAGAAAGATAAAAGGCTAAACAAAAGATAAAATAAAATTACCTTTCAACATAATGCTCCTCAGCTAAAACTAACCTTTCTTAATATATTAATCACATTTGATGTTAAACGTGAGACATGGCACTGAACTTTTTTTTTTTTTTATTACCTATTATTCTCTTCACCTTGTTAATAATCTACTTAACAGCCATTCAGCTGCATGAGTTATGAAATAATAATTTCTTTTTTACAAAATTCTGAACAGACACATTAGGAATAATTTTATGTAAGGCTCAGATGTTCAACTTACCTCTTTGGTATTTTCCTTGGAACCAATTTTTCTGAATATTTCAGACAAAATATTGTGTTCAGATTTACTGAGTCTTTTGGGAGATTTGAGACTATCGGCGGACTCATTGGACAACTGTGCAGCGGCCAGGCGGTTGCTGTCCCCAACGCCGCGGTCGTCCTCAGCCCGGGGCTTCTGTGGGTGGGGATAACGCTGATACTCTAAAGCTCCCTCACATCAAGGAAATTATCTCAGCATCTGATAAGCACACCTAAGTAGGATGTGGATTCCGTTGAATAATTTTTCAGGATATCAAAAACGACAAAATTAGTTAAATTGTAAAAAATAACAGCAACAATATTTCACAGGGGAGAAAAATCCAGAAGAAATCCAGAAGGCTCCAAGATTTAATGTTGATATTCAACAGCACTCTAATGTAATTACTGGTTCACTTGACTTTGTACTGAACAACAGTAACTGAATTAATTCAGATATTGAAAAACATCTCTATGTAGACAATATATTTTTATATTTATAAGAGCCTTTTGTATTTGGACTAAAAAAGGATGAAGTATATAATGATGATCAGTGCAAATGTAAAATATGTAACATTAGTCATAAGTTAGAAAAAATGGAGTTCCAGAAATCTGTGGACAAAAGTACATGTTTTCTACTTACGTCTTCCTATATAAGGAAACAGCATGCAATGTGATTGTGAAAGAAAACTCAGTCAAGTTCATTATCATGCCCACAGCATTGTGTTTCTGGTGCATGACTCTTGCAGTGAGTCAGCAAAAATTAAGGGTTCAAAATGTTTCACATTTCATCTTATCAAGCAAACTTTAAAAACACACCCTGAATGTTAATAGTTCTTTGAAGTAACTATCACAAAATCTTGACGGTTTGTTATGAACATGCCAGTCTATGTTTACAATCCTAACATATCTCATTTCCTAGAACAAAAATTCCTGAGACTCTTCTATGAAGCAGAGCAAGTATAATGTTGAGTGGGTGTGTTACATACTTAGGCTCACACGCTGAGGGGGGGGACCTAGTACAAAGGTGGTATGAGAGATTGAAAACCAAACATACACTGCAAATCAACTGAAGAGACTGCGTGAAACATTTGAATATGAGTAAAGCTGAATTGTTCCTACATACATAACAATAAATGAAGCAGATTATTGCACTGAGTGTGAAATTTCCATGATATCCTTGAACATGAGTATGCTGACTCTTACTGATAGTCAGTATTGAAACCTCCCCTACATGACATACAGCTAAGCACTTACTATAGTCTGTTCACCTAAGCTAGATTCTTGGCTGCTCCGCTCTCCTGCTAACACTCATGTTGGACCACATCTTGCATGCTCGAGTGAGACATGCTTCTTTATTATATGCCATAGCTCACCTCATATACGAGCTAGCCAGTTTTGGTTGACACCATCAGACTCAGCAGTGACTGGAGAATCAAGATGTATTGTAAAAACTCGACAAAACAAAAAAGAAAATGGTATTACGATGAGTTGAACCGTGAAGATGTAAAAAAAATGTTTATAACATGTTTTACTTCATGGTTCAACTATCGTAAACATTTTCTTATTTGTTTTGTCGAGTTTTTACAATACATCTTGATTCTCCAGTCACTGCTGAGTCTGATGGTGTCAACCAAAACTGGCTAGCTCGTATATGAGGTGAGCTATGGCATATAATAAAGAAACATGTCTCACTCGAGCATGCAAGACGTGGTCCGACATGAGTGTTAGCGGGAGAGCGGAGCAGCCAATCAGCTGCAAGCTTACGAACCTGCCTAGGCGCCAAGAATCTAGCTTAAGTGAACTGACTATAGTGTAAGTTTTCTCCCTCTGTAGATTAATGGAAGAATGTGTTGGTTTGCATAAGCATAAGCCATACATTTATTTTTTTAATGCACTCAATTGCTATATTTTAGAAGTTAATTATTAAATTCCACAAATGATTATCAATACACTTCCAGGATTATTAGTTGGGGAAAAAAGTGTTGATTAATCTATCACACTACATAACTTACTGTACTACATCAAAAATAATTTATTTCAGCGATTGGAAAAGTAAAGAATAACTACAGAAATAAATCAAGTGTGTGTTACTAATACCTCCTAAAGGAATCTTGTGCAGAGAACAAGAAAGAACACAGCACCAACCTTGAGGGACTTGTTAATGTACTTGTGTAGCTCCGAGCCCTGTGCGTTGTCGATCTTGGAGAAGTGTTGGAAGATGGAGTGCCCGTAGGCCTTGCCCAGGGCGTAGATGACTGTTTTGATTGTGCGCAAGGGTGTGTCTGAAGGCCGTTCACTCCACGTACTGACCGGGTAGGCCTGCGGATAGTGGGTGAGATTACAATGATATGCTTTCTCAGTCTGTGCCCTACCTATAAACAGATGATAGTTAAGATGGGTAGAGGCAAGGGGAAACAGGATGTAAGGGAGAGGGAGGCAGAGGAAAGAAAGAAAAAAAGAGAAGGGATGGGTCATAACCAATTGAAGGAGCCATACACAGATTTTAGATAAGGAGAAGATCAAGACCATATAAGTGATCAAACTTTTAGTAATGGTTCCTGTAAATCCTAAAGTCAAGAAAGGAAAGTTGGAGGGGGAAAAAAAGTGGAACTGAGCAGAAAAGTTTCACACTTAAGATGGTGAATATAAACTTTTGTGGAAACTGAAAGGATAAATTTTGGAGATCACTGAGTATTTAGTCCCAAAGGAAAGTAAAAGTGACAAAAAATAGAAACTCACAAGGGAGGGGGAAGCAAGATTTCATAGAATGGCTAGTGAACCTGTGATGCATGGGAAGGGTAACGCTGCTCACCACTAGGAAGTTGTGGACGTCGAGGAGTATTTGGTCCAGGTCGAGGTCGTTGGTGCGGGAGGGCAGGATGCGGATGGCCTTCCAGTTGCACTTCATGACCAGCTCAGTAAACTTGCAACCGCCGCCGCTGCTCACACTCTCATGCAGCAACTTGAGGAGGGCACTGCAGCAGGGGAGGAAGGATGGCATAGAAAACCTCACCAAGAATCCTCAGTCATCCATAACATAAAAGGTTTCAATACCTTTTCAGTTTTTTTCATGTTTTCTTTTTTCCACCAGACTCAAAGGTCAAAGGAAAAGGAATGCAAAACTGTCACTCCCCAAAAGGAAAGATTCTAGAGAATTCAAAAAGGTTATTAAAAAAAGGTTTGGGGTGTCTTTAAACTCCCAGCTTGATATCATAGAACTCTCTTCCTAATAGTGTTGCAATTGCTGAAAACCTGCAGTTGTTCAAAGATGGAGTAAATTGTTTCTTATTGAAGTTATTTTTCTATTACATTTTATTCATTTATCTACTTTTTCTTTTTACAGATAGATGTTACCCCCTCTGGAACCCAACTGAATTCTCCAGGGACTGACATTCTTGGCCTTCAATAATGATGTACAAATAATAAAACAAAGAGGTGGTAAGATACACAAACACACACACACACACACACACACCTGAAGACATGGGTAAAGTGTGCCTTCTCCACGATGCGCACTGCCAGCACGTTGATGGCCCGGATGATCTGTGGTCCGTCCTCCAGCTGGGAGAGCCGGTGGTCCAGGATGATGTGGATGAGGACATGCACTACATCCCGCAGCACATCCCGGGTGGCCTTGGTGCCCAGGACCTTGTTGTTGAACACCTGGGAATGGGGAGGTGAAGGGGGGCTGTGTGAGTTACTCTCGGAAGCATTGCAGGAAAAGTTGAAACCTATATCATTTAAAAGGTGAAAAAAAAAAAATAAATAAATAAATAAATAAATAAATAAATAAAATAAATAAATAAACAAATAAAAAATAAAAAAGGAAGAATAAATGGAAATGAGACCAAGGAGGTAAAAAGTGAAGAAAACTGTAAGTAATAGTGTGACATCTCTGGCTATAGGAAATGGGTTGATGATCATGAAGCTAATGACAGACATGTATCCTCAATAGGCAGTAGAGGACAATGACAACCATGATGATGAAAGAAACACATAATTTTCAGGAAGTCATTAATAGTGATGGTAATAATGAGAAGAGATGACATACAATCATTAGACAGTTGATGACAATGGGAATAACAATAATGAAAAAATAAATAATTAAAAACATATATCATTGTCAGGAAGTTGATGATAGTGACGGTAATAATGGCAATGACTGAGAGCACGCACCATCATGAGGCAGTTGGTGAGGGAGCGGTAGATCTTGATGCACTCCTCTTTGTTGACATTGAGGTTGGCCATCTTAGTGTTGAGGACAAGACGGTATTGCACGGTGGCAATGATAAGCAGCTGGTCCACGTGGGGCGCCAGCTGGCCACACCGCTCCTCAGACTGCAGCACCTCATCCAGCTGGGAGAGCGCCGTGATGACCGTGTTGGCATCTGTGGTCCCTACCTGTTGATTGATGGTAGACAAGTGTGAAAGTTTAGTTAGCGTTAGGGTTGTGGAGTGGGATGTAAAATTTTTTGACTCCAACTCCAGGAAATTTTGAGGTTGACTCCGACTCCGATTTCACCCCCTCCTGCTTCCCCTCATCTGCAATACAGTAGTAGGCAAATGAAGCCATGCCACACCACACCCAGCCACATGTATTGTAAAGGAGTCAGAGTTGGAGATATTTTTACTGACTGACTCCAACAGTGGCCAATAGTATGTGATTTTAACTCTGACTAAACACCCCTGGTCAGTGTGATGGTTGGGTATTCCTGCTGATAGGTGGCACATGGTGGGTTGTTGTCATCACTGTGTTCCTGTCTCTAGTTCCTATCTCCTCCCCTGTGTTGTAGGAGATGGAGGTTAGATAATGTTTTATGTGTGGTGATTGATATTCCTGCCTATCAATGGTGCAGGGTAGGTTGCTGCCATCACCATGTTCTTGTCTGTGGTTTCTATCCTTCACCCCGTGGTACAGATGGAAATGGAGGCTTAGCAATACATGTAATTCAATTATCTTTCCTTTCTAATATAACATACTACCTAGGTGCCTTTATGGTTTCTTTTAGTATAAAAAAAAAAAAAAAAAAAAAAAAAAAAAAAAAAATTCATGAAGGTTCTCCAGCTTCATTTGAGAAATAGATATTGTCTAAGTGCCTTGATGTTTTCTTAGTACAATCAAGAAATAAGTTATTGTTTGCCTGAAAGATTACATTTGAGACATGGAAAAAAAAAAAGAAAGAAAAAAAAAAAAAAAAAAAAAGTTTCGGTTACATCAAAGGTAATGTTCCTCATCCTCACCTGAGATATGACCATGTTGATGGCCTGCGCTGCTCCCTCACTCTCCAGGAGGTTGGAGGCTGAGGTTGCTGACCACGCTGAGGTGAACCCAGGGCGGGTGAGTCTGTCAGGGGAAAGTCTAGTTAGTGAAAGCTATCTTGAGCAACCACTCAACCCATAACACACTCTGAATATCCATTAAGGTATGGCAAACCCTTCATGTGCATCTTGCCAATAAATTATCAATACTTATATATAGTAACACCACAAGAAAGCAAGTAATGTGATTGTGGTAAGACAAAGTGAAAGCTCTCAGGCAGGCACCAAACTTAAAAACACATCAATGCTGCAGTCAAGCATTACAAACCACTTTTTGACCTCTTACATATAAATAACATGACTACTGATCTACACTGGGATGTAGGGTGTTGGGAGAATAAAAGATATTGGGCAATACCTTGTGAATGACTGTGCAAAGAGGTTTGTTCTTGGCAAACACCTTCTTCCAGCACAGGGTGATCCACAGGTATACATGGGCAAGGAGGAATGAGAGGAGCTGGATAGATTACATAGCCGTGGTTGAAGCAGGATGCAAAGGTTGTGAGGGGAGCATTTAATAGTTGTGACCACTTTGCAGCAGTAGCAGAAATAGGGATGAATGGGAATTTAATGGGAAGAAGGAAAGTAAGAAGGAACTGGCAATTTAGGCTGCCTGACATTAATTAGTCATATCTATAGAAAGAAGGTGAAGTTATCACTGAGAGGAGCAGGAGAAAGAATAGAACACAATTCTGGTATAGGTGAGGTGACTGAGATTTATAAGAGCACCTGAAGTAGTTGGATATAAGATATCGGGTAAAGGAAAGAGTGTAAGGTGAACAGGTGAGATAAAGAAGTGATAAATGCAAAAGAAAGATTTGTGGTGATTAGAAAGTATAGAAGAAGCATTTAAAATCTGTGATGTTGAGTGTGGGATGGAGAGCAGTAGTACAGGAGTAAAAAAATGAAGAATGGTCATATCCACTAGTGAGGGTGAGGAGGCAATAAAGAAATTAAAAGTATGGCCCCTGGCACTGATTGTCTTATTGTGGGAATGATGAAATTTGGAGACTGTGTGTGAATGCTGAGGATTTGCAATCAAGCATGGAGGCAGGGAAAGGTGCCACAAGACTGGATAAAAGCCATCATTATGCCACCACACAAAGGAAAAGGGGATGGGAATGGATGACTGTAACAGCTATCGGGGAATAAGCCTAGTCACTAAGCCGACAAAATGTTTTATATAAGATAATGATGAAAATAACTGATGAAAACATAGGTGATAAGCACGGGGGCTTTAGAAAACAGAGAGGATGTGTGGATCAGATAATTGCACAGAAAATAATAGTTAAGAGTTCCCAGTGAAGGGTTGGAAGCTATTTGCTGCTCTCAAAGACCCAGAGGAGGCTCATGGGAGTCCAACACTGAGAGCCAATCAACTCAAATTACCCTTTATGCTACATTTTGGAATACCAGACATTTAAAGGAGCATCCTCTGTGTTAATAATCTGAACATAAACATCACAAGTAAGCCGGTAGCCCTCGGTAGATTTAAGCAACCTTTCATAAAGAATTGCGCAGCAGTGAACAGAATATTTCACAACTAAAAGAAGCTTCCCCACAGTACCTGGAGGCCGGGGTGGGCAGGACAGGCTTGTAGTTTAGGATGGAGGCCAGGTCGGGGATCTCTTCCAGACTGTACGGGGCCGGCTCTGGCTCGCTGTCGCTGCTCAGGAGCTTCTCAATGGGGCCATAGTCGATCTTGAAGGGCACATTGGTGTTGCTTGGTAACTGGGTCTTGAGGCCAAACCTGGAGAGCAGGCAGCTGGGATTAGACATTGGGCACTGAAGTTCCAAAAACCAACTGTGGGCTGGATGTGGACTCGTTCTCAAAAAAATTCCAGAAATATGATGACAATGTGCATCCAATTATTTAATTTATTTATTACTTTTAACTCTACATGCTACAAAAAGGACTTCTCATTTTCACTAAAAGATCACTACATAAGCTAATGCGACATTAAATAAAAACTCAATACAATAGTTATGTTACTAAAGAAAACTCAAAGTGTTTTGTCTATACCTGAGGACAAAACATATTACTCAAGGCACAGTCTTGTAAATAATTATATGCTAATATAAAATATAATAAACAATCAAATCAGTTAAAAGAGTAGAGCCACTCTAGTCTGCTGTTCATCACCTGGAGACTCAGTAATTAACAGCACCTGGAGACACCAGAGGAAGAAAATCAAATGACTTTTCAGTCACACACACTCTTCAGGTCACTATTTTAAGAGCATTGACACTCCTAAGTGGTATGCTCCAAAGCAGTTGTGTTAGTAGTGTTATGAAAGATCACTTTAAAGTCCACGGCAGTCAGCACACAATGCTTGCCCGGGGAAGTGGGGAGAAGTGACTGTTCTGGTGAGGAGAGGAGGCATGTGAGGGGAGAGAGGAGGCAGCATGTGGGAGGGCGAGGGCTCCTCTTCACCCACTGGCTCATTCTCAGGAGGTTCACCCAACAGGAAGGACAGAGAGCGGGAGATGCGCCTCGCTTGCTCCAGCGGGACAGAGGTGACTGGGCGCCTCCGCAGGGGTGGCAGGGGCCAGTCTCCCTTTAGCTTGTCACTGTCTGTGCGTGCTGCCAGCCTACTACTTGTGCTCCTCACGCCGCCCCCAGCACCAGCACTGCCAGCAACACTAGCAGCCCCCAGACTACTATTGCTGCTGGACAGGGCTGAGGCAGAGCTGTGGCGTGGGCCCCCAGTGTGCAGGGGGGGGAGACACCTTGTGTGCTCTGTGTTCTGGTCCACAGACTCATGACTTTGGCTGTTCAGAAGTCTCCTTCTACTCATGTCAAGTATTACAAAGAGAGGAGGAAGAGCTATGTATTATATATCATCATAAAAGATTAAGAGAAAACTAAAAGGAAGATGTGTTCCACAAGGATCACCAAAATATTATAAGCCTAAATCTTCTACTCAAGTCTCTGGTGTTGCAGAGCATAGAGGAAAAGACATGAATTACAGATTAACATAAAAGATTCATAAGAAACTAAAATCAAGATGTGTCCCAAAAGTAATACATAATTTACAGCCTTTCTGAGGACTGACAAAGACCTATTCCAAGCTTGTCTGTGTGCCCCCACCCACCTCTTAAGGGCGCTGGGTTGTTGTTCCGCTGCCTTAGCGGGTCCCCTCTCTCTCAGGATCTGTGGCGCTGGCTGGGCCGCCCTGGGAGTCACACGGTTGGGTCTGCTGGCTGCTGCACCGCTGCCTCCCCGGACAGTGGGCACTTCAGGCTCAGGCGGCGGCTTCTTTATGACAGGCCTGTTCTTGGCTGCCCTCTTGATGCGCTCTTCCAGCAGGCTCATGTCTTTGTCTGACAACTGTGAAAGACAAAGTAACACAATGATAACTTACCCTCATAAGCAACAGGATCAGAAGCAGTGTTATTTATTGAAGAACTTTGCGTGGATATAAACTTTCACCAAGGGTCTGCACACAAAAGAACACAACACAAGACTGACTTATACTAAAATTCTAAATTCAGCACCATTACCCCAAGAGCTCTGCATGGACACTTACTTGAATCACTGCACACTAATAAACACTTACATTTCCGATGAACTTGTACACCTTTTCTCCCTCCTGGAAGTACACCTGCACCAGGCAGTTGAGGGCAGCATTCCTGACGGAGTTGTCCCGGTCAGCAATCTGCTTTGCCACCTCCTTGAGGGCTACTGGTGGTGACGGCTGGCACACCATGGTCCCGTACACCTCGATCAGGTTGCCTATGGCCTCAAGGCACTCTGCAAGGAAACCAACATTACTTAGGTGGCACACTTTTATGTCTTCAGTTTGAGAATGAACAAGAATCAAATTAATCTGATCTCTATAGTCACCTTGCCTACTTAATCCAAATGGCTTCCAATGCTAGAAATGAAAATAAGAAGGCCTAAGAAATTCTCATATGATGCTTGGATACTAATTTTCTTTTCTCAACAAAGACTAAGCAGCTTGGAGAGTTGCCACTGAGTGAACAAACATGTAAGCACACAGCCTTCAAAAAAAAAAAAAAAAAAAAAAAAACAAAAACATGGGTTTTAATAGCATTACCTGCCCTCTGTCTGGCATTCTTGGCCTTCAGTCCCTCCATCATGTAGGGCGAGACTTTGCTGGCTGGATAAATGTTGCAGATGAGGCGGGCAATGTTTCTGGCCGGCCCTCTTATGGAGTCCTTCGGGTCACCAAACTGGAATGAAGAAGAATACTTGGTGAAGCATTATTTCATCATCCTCTTAATTAAAACCTTTCCATACATCTTCCCTGGCACACTGAGTAAGCTTGTCCCCATATAACTGTTAGGCATCTCTACAACTTTTTGCTTTGTAAATTGGCACAATGAAGCCCTACTCTAGCTTTCTGCTCACTCGCTACATTACATATCCACAATATCCACTCCAAAACTACGCTACCTGGACTATGAAAATAAACTTTATACATTTCTAGGTTACATAATACATAGTAAGAAGTACTGCATCATATTCTGAACAAACCATAAAATCCTTTATGTAAAAAAAAAAAAAAAAAAAAAAAAAAAAAAAAAGTCAGCCAGCAGGACCCCTCCCCTACCTTAGTGACGAGGAAGGGCATGAAGGAGTAGGCTTCAAGGTCCATCAGGTGGTAACCCTCGTCGGTGAGGCACTGGAACACCTGCTGCAGGTAGTCCATGGCCCTTATGATCACCGAGGGGTTGGTGTCGAAGAAGCGGATGGTCAGCCACTTCAGGATCAGGTCCAGGTTGGCGATGCACGCTTCAAGGTTGCAGCTCAAGTCCTGGGGGGTTGAGGCGAAGGTTTGATGCTTTTCCCATTTACTTTTGAGGATTTATCCATTTCCTACTGTGCCTTTTCCCTTTATACATATTCTATTACATAATTACTTTACTTTTTTCTTACTGCATATTACTCATCACATATTCGTACTTACTCTGTCTTTTCCTTAGTGCATATCATCCTATCACATACTCATAATGCAACAATGAACATATTTTTTGCTCCATCTTCATCTCAGTGGTTTAATTTGACCAGCAAACAAACACACACATGAATATTAACTGAGGAGCAAAAGATGCAGAAAGGATGTAAAGAATAGTCTAAATAGAGCTAAGAACATACACCAGTTCAGAGAAAAGTTAGATGAAAGCAGATATAGAGACAGGACAAGAGAAGTTTAGCTCGAATCCTGAATACTATAACTTGGTAAATACACAGAGAGAGAGAGAGAAAGAGAGAAAAACAGGGAACACACAGCTAATCCCTCACCTCATTCAGAGCGTCGATAGCCTTGATGTGGAACTTGAAGTCTTGGTGGAACATGTTGGAGACAAGCTGCCTGTTGAGGTTGGCGTTGGTCATCTGGTCCTTGAGCTGCGTGATGAACTCTGCGCGTGGTGTGGTGAAGTCCCAGCGCAGGATCCTGAGGCGCTGCTCATCGAGGGCACGCTGCTGCTTCAAATTGTTCACAGGTAGCATTGGGGAGGTGTCCACGTCCTCAGTCTCCTTACGTCCTCCTGCGGCTCCCTGTAGGTGGGCAGACACAGATTTCATTAGCACCATTGATCATTATTAGTACACTACAGCACCAAAAAAGCTGTGCCAGCATCTTCTACCTCTCTCTGAACAGTCATTATCCCACATAAGTAATTGCTAGTAAATAAAAATCAAACCAAATGGCTATAAACAGAATATTGGATGAGACGGATTAAAGGACAACCTCACACTCATAAGATTTGCCACACTACTTACTGCTCGGGAGGCTGACGGTGCTCTCAGGCCCTTCTTGGCAGCCGCTGCACCCCCTCGCCCTGCTCCTCCTCCTGCGGCTCCTCCCTGCTGGCCCCCTGTTGTCAATGGGCGCCCCACCCGTCCAGCACCACCAGCACTTGCAGCAGGACTTCGGGGCTTGGGCTGGGGCTTGGCGGGGAGGTTGACCTTGGCTTTCTCCATGGCCTGCATCACTGTGTTCTTGGAGGAGGGCTGCAAGGTGGTGTGAAGGGTTATGTTGATGGATTATGTGTCTTCTTCCAGTACTTACATCTGTATCATATGAGTGAAGTGAGCATTTGTTTCCTAGACTAAAGTTTCAAGCATCTAATAAAGGCCCCTAACTTGCTAACTACTAGTGCTGTATGAATTGGGTGTTTGTTTCCTGTGCTTTTATCTATGTCAGCCTTTCAATTTGTTTAGTTATAAGAGTCAAGATTATATACCCACTCCCTTTTTATTTTCCAAGCTTCAGATGTCAAATATTTGTAATAGCCTTTTTTCTTAGCTTCAGATGTTAACCCTTAGAGTACAGGTGGCAAGATAATTCTCTGGTTGCTGTGCATGGGGAAAATTTAGACATTTAAGAGGTGGAAATGGTGTCTTTCTTCTTTGCAACAATTGTATATTCATCTAGTATATATGGTGGTGTAATGAAACTTCTCTCCTAATAATAATAAAAAAGTTATGACAGCCCAAAATATTGCGCATTTTCTCGTGGCCGTGACGTGTCGTGTGGAAGCACCCCACTCTCTCTTCCCCTCCCGTCTCGTCTCGTCTCATCTTCTCTTCTCTTCTCTCCCCTCCTCCCTTCTTCTCTCCTGTCCTACCCTCTTCTCTCCTCTCCTCCCCTCCCCTCCTCCTCTCTCTCCTCTCCTCTCTCTCTCCTCTCTCTCTCCTCTCTCTCCTCTCTCTCTCTCTCCTCCCTCTCTCTCCTCTCCTCCCTCTTCTCCTCTCCTCCTCCTCCTCCCCTCTCTCTCTCTCTCTCTCTCTCTCTCCCCTCCCCTCCCATCTTGTCTCACCTTGCCTCACCTCGCCTCTCCTCTCGTCTCGTCTCGTCTTCTCCCCTCTTCTCTTCTCCTCTCTTCTCTTATCTCCTCCCCTCTTCTCTTCTCTCCTCTCCCCTCCCTCTCCTCCCCCCCCCTCTCTCTCTCCCCTCCCCCTCCCCTCGTCTCGCCTCGCCTCGCCTCGTGTCTCTTCTCTTCTCTTCTTTTCTCTTCTCCCTCTGTCAATGTCACTACCATAGCAGCCATCAGAGTCACTGTCACTTTGATTCACTCGCGGTCTACTTCTGCCCGGAGCAGAGGAACTGCTTGACGCGTCACGTGACATGCTAGATGTATTCCGAACAAAAGTGGAAAATGATCTGTGGCCTTCGGTAGGCTGCATGTAGTGACGAATGATTATGTGCCAGATGCCTCCACCATTCTTCTGAGTCAAGAACTGGCAGTATATTTGAAACGTAGGGAGCGTAGAGCGTGATGATTATATATACAATCCCCATATGGATGGGGTGTGTGGCAGCGCACTTATATAAACGATCGCCATAATGTAAGGGTTAAAGGTCTCCAACTTGCTAAACCAAAGAACCAATCCATAAATTCTTCCGTGATGACCAGCGACTCACCTTGACTTTGCTGATGTGCTTCATCATTCCCTCGTAGCCGATGTGGATCATGAAGGGCAGCACGGCCTCGTTGGCGCCCTTCCTCACGTCAGCGTTGCGGTCCTCCAGAGCCATGAAGAGGTACTGTGTGCAGGCGTGGATTTCCTCCTTGTTGATGCTCTTTGCTGGTGCTGAAAGATGGTTTAACACTAATTATTATAACATTAAATCCTGTTAAGATTAGGGAAAATATTAATTGTTTGGGGGGGGGCAGTATAAGACTGGATTAAGTTTGATTAACCCTCCTACTTTAGATACCTTTCAACTTCCCTTATCACAACATTATTTTCTTTAAGCAGTACAAGGTTAGAAACATTACTCACCATCCTTTAGCTTCTCTGCCATCCACGGGAACAGCTCGGCCTTGAGGAAGGGTGAGCCTGACTTCAGAGCGTCGGCAAACACCTCCCCGTCAATGGCCTCCTTGATCCCCGCCTGCTCCACCCACGAGTTCAGGGTGCTCATGGCTTGCTGGCGGATGTTTTGCTGCAATACATGACCAATGTCTTAAGTTAGGCACAGTCAGCTTTTTGTAGTGTTAAGGATATTCAAGTTAAATGGATGGAACTACTAAGGATGAGTGTGAATGCCTTAGACATGTGTAAATTTCTGCCCAACACGAAGGAAAGAAGGCACTTGGAGTTTCTGAGATTGAAGCAGTTTATTCAATGGAGGACACAGGAAAGGAGACAATTAAGGCGCTGTTACACCAGCACATTTTCCGTCAATATTTTTCATCAACTTCCAGAAAACTGACAACTTCTTTTAAGGCGCTGTTACACCAGCACATTTTCCGTCAATATTTTTCATCAACTTCCGTCACATGTAAACAAAACACCATGGCCCTGACACACAGACAAGCTATAGCCACTATCAACGTGATTAGGTGTTTAATGAAGCTGACACAAGCCAAACAAGCCAGGAGACGAGCGTGGATGCGTGAGTGGAAGGCACGTCGCGAACAAGAAAGTGTTTACTATCGACTCTTGAGGGAGCTGAGATTGGAGGACCACGAGGCAATGAGGAACTGGATCAGGCTCGACAAGGACCAGTATAACAAACTTTTGGAGCTAGTGGCGCCCCTCATTGTAAAGAGTGACACCAGAATGAGGAAGTTGTTCTTGAGTTTGGAGGCGACCTGGCTGTAAGCCACATGTTTCAGCCCCTTTGTCATATATAAATCATCTCTGTGGTCCCAGAGACACCTTTGGTTTCTTATGCTCTCAATAGGCAATTCTTCTGAGAGTCTTCTCCACTGAGGGTGAGCCATAATTTATTGCAAGGTCTTCAAAGCGAGAGAAACACACGAAGTGTATCACATGTAAAAAAGGTCTAGTCATTAGTGAAACTGTATTAACACAGTGAAAAACATCCCAAATGAACACCACTGAGTGCCAGGAATCAAACCTGGGCCTTCTGACTAAAAGTCAGGGCAGCATACCGACCAGACCACCGAAGGCCTAAAAGGTTACCGCGCCAGAGGCCACTTCTGCGGCCATTAACTGATGCCCCAGCCCCGCACTGTGGACATGAAGGTGAAGGTAACCCCGCCCACACCCGTGACTGAAGGAAACACTTTTAATTAACCCCTTATGGCACATACGGTGTGTAAATACATTAGAGAAACTGTATTAACACAGTGAAAAACATCCCAATGAACACCACTGAATGCCAGGAATCGAACCCGGGCCTTCTGACTAGAAGTCAGGGCAGCATACCGACCAGACCACCGATGGGCTACAAGGTTACCGCGCCAGAGGCCACTTCTGCGGCCATTAACTGTGTTAATACAGTTTCTCTAATGTATTTACACACCGTATGTGCCATAAGGGGTTGATTAAAAGCGTTTCCTTCAGTCACGGGTGTGGGCGGGGTTACCTTTACCTTCATGTCCACAGTGTGGGGCTGGGGCGTCAGTTAATGGCCGCAGAAGTGGCCTCTGGTGCGGTAACCTTTTAGCCCATCGGTGGTTTGGTTGGTATGCTGCCCTGACTTCTAGTCAGAAGGCCCAGGTTCGATTCCTGGCACTCAATGGTGTTCATTTGGGAAGGTCTAGTCACATGAGATACTGACTATATTAACACTATATTATAAAATGTAACTACATGTGTAATTGCTTTATTGAATATTTTTACCTATATTAAATAGTTGAATTCTTGCTTTTCAAGAATAACAGTGGTTTACTTTGAATATTTCCTCATCATTCACTATGGATTCTGATTTGATTAGAAAAAGTTGTTGACAACTTTCCATTTGATGACAGTCATGTTCGTCTGACTCAAGAAGTCGGAAAAAGAAGACGGAACATGCAAACAACAACGGAAAATGTGCTAGTGTAACAGTGCCTTTAGAATTTTTGAGACTAAAATTATACATATATGATAGTTACAGCTTGGCATCAATACCTGCGATAAAGGTTAGAGAGATCATTTTTCATTAGATTATTAGATAAGATGATTTCTAAATAATGGTGAGCACTTTGCAGTGAAATTCTGAGGAGAACAAATGAGACAATGATTTCCCATCTAATGATAAGCAAAACAAACAAAAGATGGTAATGTTACATGAAATACACAAAACTGTTCAAGGAAAATATTTCAAGTTTGAGACAAGCAGAGGTGAGCAACAGGGCCCCAACATGTGTTACTTAGTTCAGACATGTACCTTGCTGTCGCCTAGAGCTGTCAGCATCCCGGGCACAATGTTTCTGGTGTGGGGCTTGCAGTGGGGGCCAAGGGCAGTGGCAAGGGAGGCAGTGAGTCGGATCGCCTCCAGCGCCAAGTTCTTGTTGGTGTCATTCATGCGGGCATTGAGGGCCGTTGGAAGCTCTCCGATGTCTCCTTTAATGAACTTGGCCTCCGAGAGGATGTTGGACACCTTCTGCAGTGCTTCGTTTCTAACCTGTGGGGTGATGCGACCAGGTGATTTGCTGAGTCCATAAACACATGAATAGAAGTAATATATTGGGGCAAATAAAGAAGGTGGTGGTTCAACATTAAGTAACTCCAAAATCAAGTGTATAATTACATGTGGAGTCAGCTGAATGACACTGTGGCATTTTTATGTGGTAACACTTTCCTCGGTAATCTAAAAGGTACCAAGACCCTTAACAGCTCTACAACAGTGACGTATGGACAGTACCTTCCAGTTCTTATCAGCCAGTTCGCTGAAGAGATTGGAGGTGAGCTGCTCGCTGATGTTGGATCGGGTCACCAAGTCCTGCACATTGATGGGGACTGCCTGCCTGCCATTGCTGTCATCGTCCTCATCCCCATCGTTCTCCATGCTCCCTTCCTGGCTCAGGCCACGGAAGGGGGCAGGGGGACTGGCGCCATTCAGCTGAAAACAGGAGTACCAAGATATGTGGTGAGGCTAGATGCTACACATAACATACCTCACTTATTCTCATTTTTCGTGACATCATATTCCTTTACAGAGTGGCCAAGAACAAAAATCTTCCATCACTTCCATCTATCACTGAATATTCACCAAACTAAACATTTTGAAATAGCTGTTCACTCCATCAATCCATTTTATCACCAAACTCAACATTCTGAAATAACTGTCCATTCCATCTATCCACTTTACCACCAAACTCAACATTTTCAAATAACTGTCCATTCCATCCACCTTATCCTTGATATCCCTCTTCCCATCACTCTCCACCTCTGTCACTCTACCACATCCACCCTCTCCAGTGGTGTGGATGGAATATGGAGTACACATACTATACTAATTTTTTTGTTATCCACAGTAATTGACACAGAACTTATCATATAAGTTATACAGGACATAATCTGCAGCTAACTTAAAATTGGCCATCTACCTATCTATTGTAACAGGATAAACTCTTCATCTTCAATAGCACAATTACCAATGTTAACTCCGGTGTCCCTATTGACAGAAGAAAGCAAATATAATCTTTTTAAAAAGGACCATTATTGGAGCTTACCCTTTCAAACTCCGTGTCTATCTGCTGCAATAATGCAGCCCTCTCGTCCTCAAAGAAGACCCTGAGTGCGGCACCCATGTAGAGGTACATGGTTCCACACAGGGCAATGCCAGCCGTCCTCACACCGGGGTTGGTGTTGGACAGTGCCTTCTTGATGTCTCCAAGGAGTGCTTTGGGTTGTAGCCTGAGGGTGGTGGGTTTAGGTGAGGCTGGGGTAAGAATGATGCTTAATACAATGACAGAAGGAAAAAGAAATATATATGCCAGAGCAGGATGGAGTACACTAACATCAGACAGAGAGAGGTGGAGTACGTTGGGAAAGGCACTTGTCCTGCAGTTGACTAGTAATGGCTGAAGGTGATGGTGGTGATGTTGAAGAGCTTGAGCAATAAATATAGAAAAACTAGAATAAATGGGCAAAATGTTCAGAACAGAATAATACCCCTATTCTTGCATTCTTATTAAAATGTGAGGAAAAATGAAACCTCAAAGGACATTCAGACAAGTACAAACACTACTGATATTTAAAGGGAAAAGTACAATCACTTACTGACATAAAGGACATTCCCATCTTGGTATATACAAAATGAAAACTTAAATATTGACCTTACAAATCAATGTAAGAAGCTAAAGGAACTTACACAAAGCCAAACTCAGAGATGGCATCAGACAGCCACTTGAGCGCCATCTCCTGCACCTTGGGACTCTTCTGCTCGCTGGCCCGGGACATCACCTCCGGCCCCACCCACTGCAGTTTGGCAGCCTCGGCCATGGCTGTCAGCACCTCCCCACACAACGGGCCATTCTTGGGGTCGGCAAGCTTCTCCACCAACTCCTGAATACACACCTCTCCAGACCGCCTGTGTTGAGGAAAAGGGAGAAAGATAGATAAAGGGAAAATGGAGGAAGAGGAGAAATGACAGGAATGACAAGAGATAAAAATGAGGAAAATGAAATAGACACACAGCAAGACAAATAGAAAAAGACAAGAGGAGGAAAGAGACAGGCACAGTTAGATAAAAAGATGAGTAGAGATAAATGTTGATGATAGTGAGGGGGAGGAGGATGGAAAAGAGATAGACACAAGGAGAAACAGGAATGGCAATGGAGGAGAAAGCAGAGAAAGATGAAGAGATTCAGTACAAAGCAACAAGATAAACATATAGAGAGTAAAAAAGATGAGGAGAAATACACAGTAATGAGAAGGAATGGGGCATGGAAGAGAAGGAAACTCATCACATAAGTCATATATACATGTCAATAATGATAGCTATAAAAATACCATAACATATTACCTCGTGAAGTCAGAGTTTTCAGCCAGTAGTTTTAATGCCTCGAGTCTGAGCTTCAAGACCTGGAAGTTGTTGTCCTTGAAGCCGGGTTTCTGGGCAAGACACCGGACCAGTGCCTGGGTTGGAATGTCTGCCCGGTCAAGGGTCTTAATGGTCTGGAGGGGAAAATAAATGCATATCAATCAGGTTATCCGACTTATAAAAATTATCATGAGTTGGTATAAAAATGAATATGCTTAGAATTTCTGAGACCAATGAAAGCAATAAATTTTCATTCCCAGGAGAAGAAAACAGCATGCAAGTACTTTGACATTATAAAAGCACTAGTATAAAAGTATAAGATACAAATTTCTGACACTGCAGCTTTTATTTGGTAAGAAACTAAGGCAGGAGAGAGGCAGAGTTTATTTGGGGGGAAAGAAGTCATGAGGAGAGCCAATGATTTAGTATTTTAAAAGTAAAGTTGACATTTTGATTCTCCCTTTTCATGGCAGCTTTTACACTTGCTGATTTGATGTCACTGTTTTGAGGTAGTGGTTCGGGGTTTAGGACTGGATGCCCTTCCTCTGCACCCAACGTGACAGTTTATTTAATGTGAAAAAAGCCAGAGTAGGAGCCAGACAATCTCTCATGGTCAATGGATGACATCAACACCAAGACTCACACTGATGAAGGTATCCATGGAGGAGATTCTGACTTTCCAGTTGGCATCCGTCAGGCCATTCAGGACATCTTCAGGGAGGACTTCAGCAGCTTTCTCCAGAGCATCATCCATGGAGATTTCATACTCCTTACACTCATCCAATGCTGGCCCCCCCCCTCCTCCTCCTCCTCCTCCACCTCCCCCCCCTCCTTTGGTGCCTCGGCCTGGAACTGTTGAAAGAAAGAACTAAAGTTAATATGGAGCACAGAATTGGTCAAATTGGTTCATTATTCATTTATTACATAAGTAGGACTGTTATAAACCCGTTTCTACAAATTCATTTTAACTTTTGCTGCTTAGATTTAGGGAATACGAGGAATGCATAGTTGCTGCATGCTAAGATTCTTTATAATGTCATCAGTCACTAGAGCACACTACCTTTCTTTTGAACTATATTGTCACTACACCTTTGTCTTAACTGATATTCAATTCTCTCCATGTTTAATCTTACATCTCTGGAATCTTTGCAGGGCCCTCAATAATCCCAACACACTACCTTTCTTTCCTCTGCCGTCCCCAGCCGCCCTGCCACCGCCACCCCGCACCACCTTGGCAGGGCCGTCGCTCACTGAGGGCTCCCGCGCTGCCTTGGGGGCCTCCCTCTTGGCCGCTGGAGCTGCCTTCTTGGCCTTGGGGGCCGACACCTTCACCTTGAGCTCGGCCTTCTCAGCAGCCTCTTTGATCTAACAAGAAAGGGAATTTTAAGTCAAGCTGTCAAGGACCTTCATGCATTGTTAGCTGAATGTTAAGAATGTTGTATTTTACCCTACATTATTATTGTGTAAATTTCAGATACATCTTAAGTCTTTCCAGAAACTACTCAAATTTAAGAAACAAGAAACTTTTAGGTTTAGCCACTAAGAACGTGTATGACAAAAAGCAAAATGAAGTGGACATTTAATTTGAATTTCAGATGTCAAACAAATTTACCATATATACAAAACTATGAAGGTGTCCTCCAAAAGAAACAATGATCATAACAAGACTTCCACGGTTCTCTGGGAAATTGACCCTGATCACCATACTTCTCATGCTGCATGAAAGACCCACCTTCTGCAGCTTGAGGTTGTCCACATCTGCTATGAACACCATCATCTGCTTCTCCCCCACCACCTTCAGGGCCACTCCCAGCGCCTCGCAGCAATGGTCTCGCACTGTTGGGTCTGGAGAAGGAGACAGCAGCTTTCATGTACCAAAGGTCTATATACTCTTGTAAAATCACACAGCTCTCTCTAACCCCTGACCCAGTTTGAAAGGGGGACAGACAGAGTACAGGAAGAGAGGGAGTGGAATGTTTGATTGTTTTCACCCCTCACACTCACTCAAGATGTCACATGTGTAGAGCTAATAAAAGATGGACAACCTAGGTAACAATGGCAACCAAGAAATTACAAAAGTCTGGACAAACAGACAACCAGGTGGAGAGTTGAAATTAGACCAGTTGGCAGTGGGGATAGAACACACTACCATCAGGCATAGAAGTGGATATAAGGAAAGACCATTCTTCTGCAGTGAACGAATAATAGCTGAAGATGATGATAATGACGAGTACTGACTGAAATAATGTATGAGCTGGCAACTATCCATACCACATAAAAGTTACAGTTTAACACAACCATCAGACAGTGAAGTGGAGGATATTAAGAAAGGCCATTATCCTGCAGTGTATTAATAATGGCTGAAGATGATAATGATGTGTACTGTTTGGAATGCTGTATATGAACTGGCAGACACAACCCATGCAATCAAATTTCAGGAGGTAAAAGGGAGGAAACCAGATGAAAGATTGAGGAAGAAGACCTGGAGACAGTGTGTGGAGGAAGATATGAGGAGGAAGACCATCAGGGAGGAGAGAGTATATGATTGTCAAGAATGGGAGATTTGTGGCCTGTCCCAACCCCATAAGGAAAAATAAGAGCGCTAAAAAAAAAATAATAAAAAAAAAAAAAAATAAATAAATAAATAAAAGTAAAAATAAAAAATCACATTTCAGTACATGACAGTCTCCCTCACCTGGCTCACTGACACCCTTGAGGAGGTCCGTCACGATGACCTTGAGCAGTTTCTTGTTGAGGATGGCCGGGGTGCAGTAGCAGAGTGCCCTGGCCATGAAGCTGGCTGTCTCTGCCTTCACGGAGGGGTTCTTGTTAGCCAGCGCCCCACTCACGGTCTCCTGGATGGACTCGAGGGAGGTCTGGAAACACAAAACATGGGATTGGCTCAAGGTATGTCAATGGGGGATAGCTTTACTCGACAAAATCCTTTATGTTTGCTTATACTGGAAAATATATAAAATGGGACTGACTCTCATGATGTCTGGCTGATGAATATAAAACCTTCTGCATATAGCTACTAAGACTTCATGTGTGAGTTGGCCTTTTCTTGTACAACTGTGAAAAATATGAATGCTCTCTCTGGAACAAGAAGATGGATTTGATGGGAGTACTGGATAACACAAAGCATAGGACTGGCTCTGAACATGTCAATGGGAAATACACATGTCTACAAAATCTGGCAATGCATGAATGAGTTAAAATACTTTTAGTTATTGTAAAAATATGTTTGCCCTCTTTAAAAATGCACAAGAGGAAACTCTGTGAAAATAACTGTCTTTTATAAAAATGCACATATCAACAAAGGAAGATAAAAATTAGAGACGAGTAGATCCTCAGCCTGATACCCACCGTCAAAAACACAGCGTCGATGGCGTCTCGCATGGAGGTGACCACGTTGGGCTTCTTCTCTTTAAACTTGTCCAGGATAGTTTCTGTGAAGGCGAGAGCAAAGGGAGAGAACTTCTTCTTGAGCCCCTTGGCCAGCCCCGCCACACACTGCCCTGCCAAAGCCACGATCATCACGTTGGTGTCCTTGCCGATGATCTGTGGAGGGGGAAAAAAGGAGATTTCAGAGGGAGGGACTAAAATAGATAAGAATATGACTAAAAGACATTTCCTAAACTATAACACTAACTTGAGGCATACACTTACAACCTAAATAATGATCTATTAGGGGAATGAGAATGCCTTTATAGTGACCCAAAACCACAAAATCAAACTTGAAAAACACCTCTAAACTATACCAGTAACTTGGGGCATACACTATGAACCAGTACTGATACATAAGGGGCAAGAGTACAGTCCATAGGTAGTGACTCAACAAAGACAAGTATAACACACAAATGGAAATAACTCTATGCTGAAAAACTTTAATTCCTGGCCAGGCGCTTTAAACCGTGATTATTGCAGTGCCAGCTTCCAATGAATCTTTCCCATGATCTCTTTTTTTTTAGGGGGGGAAGGGGGTAATTTTTTGGTCTGTCTCCTTAGCTATAAAATATGAAAGTAAAGAAGATAAAAAAGACCCACGCACCTTTTTGAGGGCTTTCATGAGGTCGTTGTAGTCGCCGGTCTCCAGCTTGGGGTTCTGGGTGAGGGGCAGCAGCACCTCCATGGCCTCCTTCCTCTCCTGCCACTTCTTGGCCTCCACCTGGGGACACCAGTGCAAGGTTACCAGAATGTGCTTGGGCATGATAGATGGTTGGTATGCATCATTAATTTGGTACTAGGAGGAACATCAATGAAAACAGGGAAAGGGTTAAAGATGCAAAATGATGACAAAACTATAAAGAACAAACGGTAATGTAATGAAAACTGAAACAAAAAAATAAAGAGTTCCCGTGTGCAAGGCTACAATTACTAGGTTACCTACCAATAGTGCTACACAATCGTTTTTACATAACACATTCCAAAACTGATGTAAAATAGTGGGTAGAGAGGACTTTAGAAGCTGTAAAAAAAAAAAAAAAAAAAAAAAAAAAAAAAAAAATCACGGTTACCTTTTCATAGAAGTCTTTTGGGAGCTTGTCCAAGATGTTGACAGGCTCGAACAAGTCCAAGGGGTCAATCTCTGGCATTGCTTCCTCAACTTCATCACCTTGGGGGTTACAAGAAAAGCATAATTATTGAAATTCATTACAAGACAAAGACAAACATCACAGAAAGTTATTAAAGTACTGACATCCATTACACAACAAAAGCTAAGAAATCCCTACAAGTTATTAAACTTATAAAATTCACAGATTTAGACACTCACCGTCATCTCCCTCCTCCTCATCTCCCTGCGCCTCCATCTTGGCCTTCAGTTCCTGTTGTGAGCGGAGGAAGCGAGTTTGCACAGCCTTCTCCCCACCTAGCTTGTCAAACTCTGCCTCAAGTTCCTGGACCTGGTGATGGAATGGAGGGGAGGTTACTCACTAAGACATACAGTATACCAAGAGGTTATAGCCATGTCCCTATATAAACCTTTCTCACACTGACAAACACTTATTTTTACATATTTGTGGACATACTTGATGAGTGGTGTCAAGACTGAAAAGTGAGGTTGTTAAGTGGACTGAAGACTGAAAAGCAGACTGTAGATGTGGATAGACTGAAAAGTGACCTGTGTAGTGTAATATGTTGTCTGTAAAGTGAGCTTGTCATAAGACATTTCTAGGCTGTGATAAGTTGACCATCACAAGCAGATTATAAACTGTTGTAACTGGACTCTTCCCCCAAGACTGACCTGTACAGGCTTGAGGGAGGACATCTGTGGCTTGAGTGCCTGGCCGATCCACCTGTACAGCTCCACCATCAGCTTCTTGCCTTCCTCGCGCACGTTCTTGTCTCGGTCCTCCAGGATGGTGTGCATCTGCTTCATCAAGGGTTTGGGGCTGATCACTTTAGGCCCAAACTCCCTGCAGAAGAAAGGGGACAAGTTAGCAAGAGGAGAGTTAGTGTTACACAAGTCCCTCAGAAAAGCCAAGGGTGTTACTGATCTATGATAATGCTGTATATACATATAAACCTCGGTTTTATTTAAGGCCAATTTTAGGTTAATTTTTACAAGGATACTAATTTTCTATGAGGATAAATGTATTTTTCAGTTAAACATATGGCCTTGGACTGTGTTAGGTGTGGTGTAGACTGTGACATAAAAACTTTCAAAGCTAGACTATGATAGAGATGATGAAGACTTCTGAGTGAACTTTCTATCTGAATGGCTGACTGCTAATCATGTGTGTGTATTCAGAGAGAAGGTGAACATTGTCTTACCTGAGAGCAGTGGTGACGGCCCGGACAGAGGCGGCCACCACCTTGGGGTTCTTCTGCGTAAACCCTTTCATCAGCTCCTCCTGCACCACCTCGTACTTCTCAATCTCGCAGTACATGAGTATCACCTCAATGGCCTTCTCCTGGGTGCCACGCTTGGGGGCTGCCAGGCACTTCTGTACAATGCCACTTGTGCAATCCCCAGCCGTCCTGCCGAGATGAAGGAATGGGAGGTTTATGGGCGAGAAGCGATACACGAAGCTGCATCAAGGTCATCTCTAGTTTAATCATCTTTGCTCTTCCTCATATATATTGGTGAAAAGCTAAACATGAATCTTCTCTAGCTTCATCACCATTTTAGTACTTCCCATTAGTTTCATATCTAGTGGTGACAAGAAACATTACAAATCCAGATTCATCACTTTTTTTTTTGTCCTCACAGAATTTACTGGAGACAAATGATCAATCTTATTTGAATCAATCACGTCTCTAGTTCCTTTCGTTACTCTAGTATTTATGTGGGAAAAAATATTAAAAATTTACCCTTTCTTTTTCTTTTGTTTTTTGTAGATCCTCATGATGAGCAATATACTAAACACCTTTAAATCAATCACTGTTCAAGCACTTTCTATTCTTTCAAAATAACTACACCACCTCAGCACCTGTCCGAAAACCAAGCTACTCCTGCACAAAGACGAGAACACACCTGCCGGCAACATGGGCGTTCTCCACAAAGGCCAGGACAGCCTCCAGAGCCTTTTCCTGGGCGACGGCATTGCTGTCCGTCACAAACTTTTTCATGAGGGGCGCAAACTTGTTGAACTCTGGAGACCGTTCGTCCGTGATCTTGGCAAAGTGTTTGGTGCACTCCTCGTAGCCATTCAACCGAGCCTTCCATAGCTGTGGGGGCGGTGTGAGGGGAGGGAATGGGGGATGAAAAATGGAGAATATCACCATCATGCACCCATGTACAAATAAATGAATAAATAAAACTAAATAAGAAAAAAAAAAAATCAAATCCCATTAATAAACAAGAAAGTGAAGAGTCAAAACATACTGAAAGGGAGATGAAGAATAACAATATCACCCACACATCCACGTGGTAAAAAACAAATTAAGTAAACTAACACAATAAAAATAAAAATGAAGGCACCTCCTGAGCTTATAATGAATGTGTGCATCGGAGTTTTTTTATTTGTTTTCTCAATCATGTGGCAATCCAACCCTCCCCATACTCTCAGGTAACACTCAAGCGCTAATGAAGGCAACCCACCTTGTGCACGCAGCGGTCCTCGAGGGGCAGCTTCAGGTACTCTGTGTCCTCCTCCATCGTGGTTATTCAGTTAATTGATCTGAGGCGGAAAAATACAAGGCATCAGTATTACCCTGGGCATGGATAGTTAGCTTAAATCCTGGCAATAAGTAAGGTATCGTTATTACTCGTTACTGACCCCAAACACAAATAAAATATTATAGTAATGTATAAAATAAAATAAAAATATAACAAACGAATGAATAACCATTGTGGCTTGTAATTTAAAGACAAAATAAAAGCGTTGGTAATTCCTGAGATTAGTTTTGTCTTCTATTTTCAATGGTAACAAACCCCACAATGTCAATGCGACATGATGGCTGCCACCACCACCACACAAAGTAAGACAATGACCAAATAACACAAAAAAAGCTGGTAAAATTGCTAAAAGGTTGGTTAATTTTCATCTAACTACTGACCTAATAGCAACCTTAGCCGAGGTATTTACTACAGTCAACTCAAGCAACTGATAAAAGCGCTTACACTCTGGGGACTGTACAAAATAGTCATTCTGTTGCTGAGTATAAGAGAAAACAGCCTTTGCTGCCACACTGTCACGAGGGTGGGGCCTGGCTTTTTCGGAACTTGGCTCATTCGGCTCAGGCTGATTCGGACACTTCGTGGCTCCTTCGGCCCCTGTCACCATTGGGGGATATATATATATATATATATATATATATATATATATATATATATATATATATATATATATATATATATGTGTGTGTATCTGACGACAACTACACAACACTACACAAGGTTATTAACAAGGAGGGCCCCAGCCTCACTTATTCTAGTTTCTGACAAGTCTAAGAATGTTTGGTGCACAGCCCAAGGCCTCACCCTTTCCCATTCAGTTAAGGGTGACATCACTATTATGTATACACCCGCTGGCTGGCAAGACTGTGTGTGTGTGTGTGTGTGTGTGTGTGTGTGTGTGTGTGTATGAGCCATGTTACTGATGCAAGATCCCCACACACCACAGAAACACTGACCTCAACACTTATTCTGCCAAAACAATGACCAACACCAAATTGGATGCTTTCGATACACAGGCATATGACACACCTTACAGGAAATTCTCAATACCTCAATCTTATATATGCCAAAAATTGTCACTGATACTGCATATGCAAAAGGATGACCCAAGCAGAATGAGAGGGTATAGTTGTAGAATATTTGAAAGATCCAGACAAGAGCACAACCCCCTAAAAAAATTTAAGGACACATGGTAGAACATTTGGCAAGCATAAGAGATACCTCCACGATAACATGAAAACAGAATGGCAATAATTGAGATAAAGATGCAGATAATAGGACATTCCCCAATAGTGAGAGGACAGGGTGGTAGAATGTTTGTGGGAAAGAGCCCTTCCTACCCTAATGGAGTCTCAGGGAATGGCCATCAGTAGCAGAATGACAGATGAAAAATGTCAAGGTCCAGCATGACGACATCTCACTCAGGTGACTTACATACTATTAAGTGGTGATATGTAACTACGGTATGTAACTAGAGAATGTAAAGGCTTAAGAAGAGTGTTTGACAGTGTTCTCTGTCACCCCTCATGGACCCCATAACCCCAGGAGGGGGTCAATAAATCAGCCACATTAGTGTTTGTAAAGACTAATAAGGCATTTGAAAAATCAGACATCCAGATGAAGGAACTGTGTATATGGAGAGACTTGGGAGACAATCTGCAAGCACTAACCTGATTAATGACATGGAGGATGCAATCAAGGCTTTACAAATAAAAATATAATAAATATTTTCTATTTTGGGTTTTCTTTCTTCCATTTGATATTTTTAGCTCATTTGAGTGTTTTGAGGCTCCATCTGGAAAACCATAGGAAAGAGTGTAGGGATCAAACAAGTGTGAAAATAGCCATGAAATGTCATCCCTGGCATGGCTGTGGGCAACAAGTAGCCCACAGCTTTGGAGTATCCTATGGTGTCTTGTGTCACCCAAAACCCAGGCTTTGCCCTTCTCGACTCACCTTAAGGTAACTAAAAGACAGGTGGATATGTATGTAACCTAACTGGGGGGCTTTGCCCCTTACTTCAACATTTCGTCACATTGGGCATAATGGTTAATATTAATTTGCATAACAAATGAGTCCTCTAAGCACTCAAATGAACTAAAACCACAGACAACTATCATGTACGAGAAAAAAATAGGAAGTGGCAATGAAGGAAAAATAAAAAATACCTGAAAATGTTGGGGATTGTTGACGAAAGGGTAGCCTACTAATTTCAAGACAATGACTGTTTATTTCTTGGCAAAATATAATGCTTTTTTTTATGGAGATTGTTTAATTTCTGGAAATCAGTAGAGCAGGAGTGGATACAGTGCTGGGAGTTTTGGAGAGATTGGAGGTAGAAGGAAGGAGACCAGTTGGTAGACCTAGGCAAACGTGAAGGTGTATATAGGAAGACTTGGCATTCATGGGATTGGATGAGCATCGGGCAGAAGACAGTAGAATGAAGGAAAGCCATAAAGCGTCCAACCGCTCAGGAAGAGTGAAAATGGACGTTAAACGAAATGATGAAATCAGTAAATGACTGAATTTTCTATGCCTGAGGTGCACCCGCCGCTGCCCCGCTCCCATTTGTCACCACAGGCCAGTGTACAGGACCCACCACCGCTGCCACCCCATCCTGTCCTGCTCTACATATTCCCGTCAGCCCACACTGCATGCCGAATAAATTGAAAGCAACCTAACCTAACAGCCTGATGTAACCAACCTAATGGGGGTCTTTGCCCCCCTCAACCTCTCCTATTTTTCAGAAGTAATTCGTTACTGCACTGCATTCAGGGACCAAAGAAACATTCTAATGTAAGTATTTCACATGAGGTGACTAACTCTCCTTCAACATTAGCTAAATTATGATATTGGCTGCTGCAGGAATGTATTTAAAATAAGGAAGGAGGATAACACCAGAAGGAACACCAGGAAAACCAACAAAACCAGACACTGGGAGATACTCTAAGTACAAGGACCTGACACCTGGCCATCCTTCCTGACACACACCAGCAGGCAAATCCATAGCAAAACAAACACCTCTACATGACCAGGGCAACACCGCCCTGCCCGGCACAGTGCAGGGGCAGGGGTGACAGGCTCAACAGGCCATGAATAGGTAAGGTCCCCCCATTACCCCCCCTCCCATGGCCTTCACCTCCACCTGAATCAATACCACACGTCCACATGAGTCCACACACGCACACACACACACCTTCACACACTCCCTAGGCCTACAACACAGCCTCCAAGCACCACATGTGTCAGGGAGGTAGAAAATGACTCATCCAGCATCGGTATTAGCGCCATTGATGTGAAAGGGGGTGGGGGGGACAGAATGGCACTGTGGGTGGATGGTGGCACAGTGGCACTCTCCTGAGGGTGGCACAGAGGGAAGGTGTGGCACAGCAGTCACGTGCAAACCATCCTTTTTTCTGATCAATTTCGTGGGTGATGGCAGACACCCACTCTCAGGTGACGCTTATTTCACTGTTTTTCTAATCTCTCACGCCCCTCCCAGCCTCCTCCCCTCCCCACAGCCTCCACCGGGCACTAACACTTCACTGTACACACGTAAGGGGCGCGTAATGGCCGTCAGTACCGTAGAAAATAAGGTTAATGCAAGTCTCCTCCTCCGCCTCTCCCCTGAGCTGACCCGAGACTACCAGAGCTGTTCGAACCCTAGGCGGGATGTGAGCCGCGCCGTGATTGGTCGGCGCGGGGAGCCTCGGGAGCCAGCCGGCCAATGGGGGCGCGTGTAACATCCTCTACCCACCGCGGTCCCTTTAAATCCCACTGACATTTAAAAGCCGTTAGGCCCGGTTAGGGAGTAGGATTGGTTCGTGTATTTCATTATTTAGGGATTAGATGCTCTCGGTTTCTTTGTTTTTTCTTTTCTTTTTTGGTTTCCGGTATGTGGTCAATGGCTAAGCTATCTTTGTCTCTTTTTATCTGCGCGCGCGCGCGCGCGCGTGTGTGTGTGTGTGTGTGTGTGTGTGTGTGTGTGTGTGTGTGTGTGTGTGTGTTGTTCACCCACGGTCTGATCACATGCTGGACTAGTGATATGTAAATATAATTTACGTAATATATATATATATATATATATATATATATATATATATATATATATATATATATATATATATATATATATATATATATATATATATATATATATATATATATATATATATATATATATATATATATATATATATATATATATATATATATATATATATATATATATGTGTGTGTGTGTGTGTGTGTGTGTGTGTGTGTGTGTGTGTTTAATGTTAAGGTTAAAGCTACCCACATCCCTACTACACACACACCTGCCTACCGCATATTCATTTACCTGCCGACCTTCCTACCTACCTGCTTACTTACCTGACTACCCACCTGCTTACCTACCTACCTACTACTACTTGCAGGAGCTGCCTTGTACAGGCCCACCGGCCTCTTGCAGACTCCTTACGTTTTTATGTTCTTACTTACCTACCAGAGTTGTCAATTCAAAATTTCGGATGTCACTACCTACCTACCCACCTACTTATTTATGCCTACTTAACTACGGGCGGGGCTGAGTCTAGGAGTGCTTAAAGGAAAACTCGACAAATTACATAACTCTGAAGTAACTTTGCTCCTCAATCAACACACACACACACATTCATCATTATCATTATATTTTGTTGACTACAACAACTATAATAACTTACTATCTACTAACGGGGATCATAATGAACAAACAAAAAAATAAATAAAATGATCCGGTAAAATAAACATAATCCTATATATAAAAAGGGTCAATCTTGATGCCCCATAGTGCAGTGGTTAACGTGTTCAGCATACAACCGAGTGATCCAGGGTTCGATTCCTACCATGGGCGAGTAATCCCATGAGTGAAAGCGAACAGCCAAGGCCGCCAGACCATGGACGTCTGATTCACCCCCGCTGGACACAAATAAGTAAATGCACTCTCGAAGTTGTTGACATGCCTTTATTAGGGAAGGAAAAATCATGTGGTTCATCGTTTTTATTTATTTGGTGACACGAATACAAATACCCTGATATTAGAAAATAATAAACAGTAAGAAAAAGACACAAATAAGTAAATGCACTCGAGATTGTTGACATGTCTTTACGAGGAGAGGGAAAATCACGTGGTTCATCAGTTATATTTATTTGGTTAATACAAAGACATTGGTAGTAAAGAAAATAAACACTAACAAACAAAATCGACGCAACAATAAATGCCATAAAATAAACATACACGAAAGTTGAGAAATCTATAAAAAAGAAGAAAAAAAAATGGATACCCTTACAAAGAAAAATCCATTAACGAAATATTGACAAAAGGGATAACGAGAGAGAGAGAGAGAGAGAGAGAGAGAGAGAACGTCCTTATTCCTTACTTCGAATGTTTACTTTTGGGCGGATTTTGGGGGTTGGTGGGTCAGGAGGGGGGGCGGGGGAGGGGGTGGGGGTGGGTGTCTGCTGGGGAGAGGAGAGGCGAGGGGATTTACAGGCGGGGGGCGATTCAGGGCCAAAGAGGTGATGATATCTGGGGGCGACACGAACTGGGGTGGAGGATGGGGGGGTGAGGCGGGAAGGAGTGAAGCGGGAGGGGGAGGCAGGGGTGTTAGGAGTGCCAGGAGGATAGTATAGTTTCGTTCTGGGGGTGATGAGGGGGGTGAAGGGGGAGTAGGGGGGACTGGGGGGGCTGAGACTTCTAGGATAATTTCTGGAGGCGTTGCAGGAGGATCTTCGTACTTTCTTCTCCTTCATGTTCTTCCTCCTTACCACTGCGTCATCAGGTCCTTGCCAGCCGGAGGAGAGGATCACAGACTCAGCGCGGCCTTCGGAGAAACACGTCTCTCTTGGCGTGGAGTCCTCGTCATCATCCTCACTTTGTAATGTATCTGAGTTCGAGTCCTCCGCGTCTTTATCTAGTGTACCGGGGGATTTCGGGGTTTTAAAGGGGTGGCTGGGCGTCCCTTTAGCTCTTTCCGTGCGTGAGGGGCGTGGCAGGGTGAAGCCAAAGACCTCCTTCCACCACTTCGGGCACGACAGACTCCTCCTCCTCCTCCTGCGTTGCGGCGTGGAGCTGATCGAAGCGCGGGAGGCTGGAGAGGCTGGTTGGGTGTGCCTCCTGACCTCCCCCTCGTCCAGCTCCTCCCCGGCCTGCCTCTTGCGTCGCGTCGGGGGCTGAGGCTGCAGGGAGGGCCGAAGCTCCATCCTCCGTTTGGCCATAAATATCAGAAAATCGAGGTTGTTCATTGTACTTTTCTGCGAGGTAGGCATGACAGCGGATGAATGTTGCTCTACACCGCCTAAAGTACTTCTGATTATGCAGCGATCAAGGATTCTACTCGAGTCTTTGGCAGTGACGAGGAAATAACTCCAAGACGGGAATGCTTTAACCCTTTAGTTCCATCAAAACGGTTCATAGACATGGTTTCTGTTCCACATCCACCGCCACCTCCTATCTCTTCATAAGCTCTTCATCAGCGTTTCCTTGTCATCTCCACCTCATCGTTAGTTTTAGATCCAAGCTCGTGTGTCCTTTTTCACGTGCGTCATTGAAAATTTGTATTCGTGTAAGACCACTACCTATGTGAGGAGATTAGATTTGGTACACCTTTTTCCGTTTTTCCTTTTTTGTTTGGTAATTATACGGTTAGAGGAGACGCTTCCGGCTCTTACATCAACAATTTCTAGAGGCCATAAATGAAATCAATCGGGTTCTAATTAGTCTTTATTTAGGTTCATGGTACAGAAAAAGGGTCAATCTATTCGTACCACCAAGGTCATGAAAGTCCCCATGGAAATACCCGGATATCCTACGAATGTCTTGTCAAATATGTTTACAAGGGCGCAGAAATATTAAGAATACACCCCAAAGACGCTATACAATAGGGCTCAAATTCGTCTCCTCGGATTTCCATATTATAATTGAACGAGGTATGGAAAAAATAGTACGAGCGAGCGTAATTTGGGAGAGTTCATGATGAGATGAGGTCAGTGGGGGTAGGGAGGTGGCCATGACAGCTAATAATGATAATTTGATTACTTTTTTCCCCTTTTTTTATGGAGCAGTGCGTTGCGGGGATCATTATTACTATTATTATTATTATTTTTTTTTTTACTGTTGTGCGCGTGGTCTGTCCCTTTGCCGAGAATATAATAATGATGATAATGATGATGATGACTGGAGGAAACGTATTTTTTGTTACTAATCATTACACATTATTACGCATCTTTTTCATTGCTCTATCTTCGTAAATAAAACTGATAATGATGACAATGGTGGTGATAATGGGAGGGAACGATTTATTCTATTACTCACCCTTACTCATCTTTTCTTTCTTTACTGTTGTTCTCTATGTCCGTCCCTAATTAACCCGCAAATAAAAGCGATTGTGTTAATGATAATGACTGGAGGACACGATCTTTTATTACTAATCTTTACTATTTATTATGATCTCTTTTAATCATTGTAGTTCCCTAGGTCTGTCTTGTTCCCCGTAAATAAAAGTAATAATAAAAATGATGACTGCAGGGAATTATTTTTTTACCCTCATTTTTACCGCCAATAAAAATGCTAATGCTAATGACGTTAATTATTATGCATCTCCTTTATTACTGCTGTTCCCGAGGTATTCCAGTAAATAAAAATGATGATAATAATGATGATGATTGGAGGAAACGATTTTTTTATTGGCAATTTTTACTAATAATTACGAATATCTTCTATTACTATTGTTCCATAATAATAATAATAATAATAATAATAATAATAATAATAATAATAATAATAATAATAATAATAATAATAATAATAATAATAATAATAATAATAATAATAATAATAATAATAATAATAATTGGAGAATATTATTTTTATTACTGATGTGTACTAATTATTATGAATCTTTTGTATTACTCATGTTCTCTCTCTCTCTCTCTCTCTCTCTCTCTCTCTCTCTCTCTCTCTCTCTCTCTCTCTCTCTCTCTCACTCCGTAAACAAAAATGACAACGATAATTATAATGATGATTGAAGGGAACGAAATTTGGGAGGTATTTTAACGAAGCGTCCATCCACCTCGCACCTTTACTTTATCTGTTTACATATTCGCGCACTGACCCACCACCACCACCATCACCACTGCCATTAGCCCCCCCCTTTCCCCTCCCCACCGTCATCAGCGTGCACCCAGCCCATCACGTCCTCCTAATCAGACCACCAGCCCGCCGCGCCTCGCCTCGCTCCGCCGTTGACCGATATAAACACACGATGACTCACACCAGACGAGCCTCAGCCACCCATCCACCGCCCATACCACCCACTTACCCGCCCGCCCGCCCAAGCTATCCCACCCACCTATCCCACTCAGATTCACTCCCTCCTGTCCTCCAGTTCCACTCACTCGTCTTCCTCTTCTTCTTTTGACCTGTTTCGCTTTGTATCGCTTCGTAGGTCTTCCTCCTCTTGGTAATCTCCTCCGTTTATTCACACACTTTGCTTTTCAGTTGGATTTCACGATTTCACGCTCCTTTTTACCTATCTTAACCTAACGCAACCTAACCCAGCTACCCCTCTCACTTCCCCGTCTCTTCCTTTATCTCTTCTCATTTCTCCTCTTCCCCTCCCTCTTCCTCCCCTTCCCTTCCTTTATCCTTTCTCTTTTCTCCTATTCCCCTTCCTCTTCCTCCCCTTCCTTTCCTTTATCTTTTCTTATTTCTCTCATATTACGATCTCGTCCACAATGTCCTTGGCCACCCTCACTCACATCCACCTCTCCGTTTGCCCTTCCACCACCCTCGCCACCTATCCTCTCTCCCCTACCCACCCATTCCACCGTCTATCCACCCTCCCCTTCCCGCCACCCGCCCACTCCACCGCCCATGCCGCCCGCCCGTCTGCCGCCGTGCCAAAAAGGGAAGCTATCTAACATTATGAAGTGCAAATCTCATACCTCATCTTTAATTATAAGGGCTCGGATCATCTTTATTTTTCTATCTTTTTAACGGTGTAAAGAGGTTCGCATTAGGAGGAAATAAACTAGAGGGCTTGATTAAGGTGTAATTGCAAAGAATACACACACACACACACACACACACACACACACACACACACACACACACACACACACACACACACACACACACACACACACACACACACACCTAAACAAACAAACAAACAAACACAAACACGTACAGCCCATCAACAACACGACCTACGAATTTCCACCCTAATAAACACACACACACTCACACACAACCAGTGCCGGCCCTTCCTATACGCTCACTCACTGGAGGGGGGAGGGGGGGCTTAGGATGTGTATAAAAAACAAAAAATCGGGCATGTCGAGATGGTACTTTTATAATTCCCCCGTGAAAAAAATTATTATAAGGATTAATATTAAAGGAACTCAAGTAAATTATATATATTCATTTACTTTACATTGCTTAGGACAGTGATGTAGCTTGTGGGATGAATACACATGGGGAAAATGTGAATAAAGAAGCGGGGGAGGGGGGGGGGGTTCCTAAAAAGATCCAGTTTGAGCCTCAGAAAGACCAGAACCGGATACATCATACATCTCCTCATATATCATACATCTCCTCTCCTCACCCCTCCACACACACAGTTGACCCTTAGACTGACAACTCTGCTATATTCGCACACTTTATACGTCAAGCGATCACAATATATTACACCATTAATAATAAACCCAACCTCCTATTTATACTCCACGTGGTCTTGACACTGACGGGCGTTAAGTGAATTGTAGCCCCGTTGAAAAAGCGTCTCGCCGTCCGTCAGGGCAAGCAAAGGTAAACAAAACGCACGCACACCCACCCAGACCCAGACCCAGATGTACGACTCAATGTCTGGTAGCCTGACACCCTTATTATTCCTGTAAACAAAGGCTGAGGTACCTTCTTTTTGTGTGTAGTACGATCTTATGTTTTAATTAACGTGGGGATAATTGTCGTACCCGAGAGAGAGAGAGAGAGAGAGAGAGAGAGAGAGAGAGAGAGAGAATGGCTTTTTCCAGTGGCAATATGGCTTTAAAACATCTTTCTTCCTTGACAAGCGATTCCTCATTATGTCACCTTCCCTCTTCCTCCTCCTCTTCCTCCTCCTCCTCCTCCTTCTCTTCCTCTCATGGCTCTCCCCTTCTCTCCTTTCTCCCCATCAACGTACTCTACATGTCTGGGGGCGTGGTATATAATCTTTCTATTAATACTGCCCCTTCCCTCCCTCCCTCCCTCCCTCTCTACCTTGTCTTGCCTCTCTCCCTTTCATCCTTCTCCCTCTCCCTCTCTCTCTCTCTCCCCTCCCGCCACCCGTCTTCTTTTCTCCCCTCCTCTCCTTCCCACCTATTTCATTTTCTCTTCCTTGGGTGAGAGAGAGAGAGAGAGAGAGAGAGAGAGAGAGAGAGAGAGAGAGAGAGAGAGAGAGAAAATGAAGCCGAAAGTCAATATATCAGGCTGAAGGATTCATGTCCTCCTCCTTCACCTCCTTCTCCTCCTCCTCCTCCTTATCTTCCTTTCCTCCGAAGCTGGACACCTGCCACAGTGACCTAGGAGAGAGAGAGAGAGAGAGAGAGAGAGAGAGAGAGAGAGAGAGAGAGAGAGAGAGAGAGAGAGAAATCGATATTCACAAAAAGACAAATAGATAAAGATGGAAAGATAGAGATAGAGATAAACATAGATAAAGACTGAATGAGAGATAAGACAGGAAGCGGAAAACGCACCATAAAAAAAGAAGAGCGATTATTCGATTCAAAGGACGGGATGTGATTACGTGATTGTGTGTGTGTGTGTGTGTGTGTGTGTGTGTGTGTGTGTGAGAGAGAGAGAGAGAGAGAGAGAGAGAGAGAGAGAGAGAGAGAGAGAGAGAGAGAGAGAGAGAGAGAAACACCCACCCTATAACTCATCCGGAAATACATTCACCATGACAACAAACACTTAATCATGACAAAACAAAGACAAAAAACAACCAAAAAATAAAATATGAAATAAAAGATGCGAAAATAAATTATATGCTTCCTCGCACGTTCTTGATTCATAAGGCAACGGACGGGACTTGGTAATTTATCGCTCCCACGTGCAAAACTCAGGTGGGCCAATCAAGGTGAAAAGGTGTGAGCCCAAAAAACAGGTGGAGAGTCTGAGCCGCATAATGACCTGATGAATGAATAGAGGAAGTTATTTATTATGCACAAGCTGAAAAAGGAGAGACACGAGGAGGAGGAGGAGGAGAAGAAGGAGGAGAAAGGGATGTAATATGAGAGAGGAAAGAAAGGATGAGGAAAGGAGCGAAAGAGGGAGAGATAGAGATGTGGCAGAGACAGGGAGAGATACGAGAGATAAAAGAAAGAAGAATGAAAGAGAAAGGAGAAACTCTGGAGAAGGAGGAGGAGGAGGAGGAGAAAGGGATGTGATATGAGAGAGGAAATAAAGGATGGGGAAAGGAGCGAAAAAGGGAGAGATAGAGATGGGGCAGAGACAGGGAGAGATACGAGAGATAAAAGAAAGAAGAATGAAAGAGAAAGGAGAAACTCTGGAGAAGGAGGAGGAGGAAGAGGAGGAGAAAGGGATGTGATATGAAAGAGGAAATAAAGAATGTGGCAGAGACAGGGAGAGATACGACAGATAGATAGAAAGAAGAATGAAAGAGAAAGGAGACAGGAGAAGAAGGAGGAGGAGGAGGAGAAAGGGATGTGATATGAGAGAGGAAAGAAATAATGGGGAAAGGAGCGAAAGAGGGAGAGATAGAGATGTGGCAGAGACAGGGAGAGATACGACAGATAGAAAGAAGAATGAAAGAGAAAGGAGACAGGAGAAGAAGGAGGAGGAGGAGGAGAAAGGGATGTGATATGAGAGAGGAAAGAAAGAATGGGGAAAGGAGCGAAAGAGGGAGAGATAGAGATGTGGCAGAGACTGGGAGAGATACGAGAGATAAATAGAAAGAAGAATGAAAGGGAAAGGAGAAACTCAGGAGAAGGAGGAGGAGGAGGAGAAGAAGGAGGAAAAAGGGATATGATATGAGAGAGGAAAGAAAGAATGGGGAAAGGAGCGAAAGAGGGAGAGATAGAGATGTGGCAGAGACTGGGAGAGATACGAGAGATAGATAGAAAGAAAAATGAAAGAGAAAGGAGAAACACAGGAGAAGGAGGAGGAGGAGGAGGAGTAGAAGGAGGAGAAAGAGATGTGATAAGAGAGAGGAAAGAAATGATGGGGAAAGGAGCGAAAGAGGGAGAGATAGAGATGTGGCAGAGACTGGGAGGGATACGAGAGATAAAAGAAAGAAGAATGAAAGAGAAAGGAGAAACTCTGGAGAAGGAGGAGGAGGAGGAGGAGGAGAAAGGGGTGTGATATGAGAGAGGAAAGAAAGGATGGGGAAAGGAGCGAAAGAGGGAGAGATAGAGATGTGGCAGAGACAGGGAGGGATACGAGAGATAGATATAAAGAAGAATGAAAGAGAAAGGAGGAACACAGGAGAAGGAGGAGGAGGAGAAGGAGGAGGAGGAGGAGGAGAAGGAGAAAGGGGTGTGATATGAGAGAGGAAAGGAAGGAAAGGGAAAATAGGGACAGAGGTGGAGGAGAAAGGGAGAGATTACGAGAGAAAGAAAGAGAAAAGGAAGAGAATGAAGGGAAGGACGCAAGGTGATGTAGAAAAGAGACAGAAAAGAGATAAAGAAAATACGGAATAAAAAAGAATGGAGGCAAAGAACAAAAGAAAAGGAGAAAAATGAGGAAGAGGGACACGGAAAGAATAAAGGGAGGGAAATAAAGAAGAAGGAGAAGAGAGAGAGAGAGAGAGAGAGAGAGAGAGAGAGAGAGAGTGTGTGTTGACCTAAGCAAGTAGACATTATCCCACCTACACCTTGTCTCTCCACCTCTCCTCTCCCTCCACTCTCCCTCTCTCTCCACCTGCGACGCGTCTGTGGTGGTGGTGGTGGTGGAGGTGGAGGTGGTGGTGTGAGTCATAAGGTTCCTGGTCGGTTTCTTTTTTTTTTCTTCTTTATTTTTTATCCATATGTTCCTTTATCTACTTGTCCACCTTTTAATCTATCTATTTTCCTTCTTTTATTTGCTTTTCTTATTTCTGATTTTTACTCTATTTAAATGTCTCTTTCCCTCTTATGTGTTCTTCAATTTTTTTTTTACTTTTTATCCTTCTGTCTTTTTTACTTTTTTTTTTTAATTTCTGTCCTTAACTCTATATCTATCTATCAATATGTTTATCTTTCCGTCGACCTATCAGTCAATATATCTACTTTTCTATCTATCTATCGTTCTTTTTCCTATCCACCCCTTTCTTTATTCTTCTTCACTCATTCATTTACTTATCCACCTATCGTTCTTTCTTCCTTTCCATCCCTCTCAGTCTTTTCTCTCCTTCATTCATGCATCCACTCGTTCTTTTTCTGTTTCTCTTTTAAAACACATAATTCCTTTCTTTTCCTTTCCTGCCATCTATATCTTTCATCTCCTAATACATTCATTCATTTCACTTTTCTCTTACTGCTAACACATTAATCTTTTCTTTTCCTCCCCGTCATTTATCTCTTTCCTTTTCTCTCCCATTCATCCACTCCTTCCCTTTATCTCCTTCACTTCTTTTCTTTACCTTTTATGTCATTTACTTTTTTTTCCCCTCTTCCATTCACTCAGTACTTTCTCTTCTCTTACTCCTTATACATTAACCGTTTCTTTCAACTTTCTATTGTCAATCTTTCCTTTGCTCTCCCATTAATTTACTCCATCCCATTCTCTCTCTAACTCAAAATATATTAATAAACCTTTCCTTCCCTTCCTGTCATACATCTCTTTCCTTTCTTCTCTCCGTCATTCATTCTCTTTCTCTCTTGCACTGAACATTTTACCCCTTCGTTTCTTTCCCTTCCTCTCATTCATCTCTCTCCTTTCTTCTCCCATTCATTCCTTCCCTTCTTCTCTTCCTCTGAACACTCTCACCCTTCCTCTCATTTATCTCTTTCCTTTCTTCTCCCTTTCATTCCTTCCCTTCTTCTCTTCCTCTGAACACTCTCACACTTCCTTTCTTTCCCCTCCTGTCACCTATCTATTTCCTCTCCCATTTCTCACTCTCACTTTCCTCTCTCCTTCTCTGTCTCACCTTCACCATTAGTATTCTTACCTGCCTTTGTAGAAGCTGGCACTGACACCACTCTCTCTCTCTCTCTCTCTCTCTCTCTCTCTCTCTCTCTCTCTCTCTCCTCTTTTTTTGTTCATATTTTGCTTAATTTTTCAAGTCTTTGTGCTAACCGATATTATTTCTTCGATTTATGGCGTGTGGAAAGACTTAAGGGTCTCTCTCTCTCTCTCTCTCTCTCTCTCTCTCTCTCTCTCTCTCTCTCGTCCTACACAAGGCCACACCTACACACTCCTACACAAACACTTTCCCTTTGTTTACCGCCCTGAGAGAGAGAGAGAGAGAGAGAGAGAGAGAGAGAGAGAGAGACTGACCTTTGATAATATTTTTCTTTCCTTATTTGTTTTTACTTTCGTATTAATAATCTACTATTATTTCTAACCTTATCATTATTTTTATACGATGCAAGATTCTACTAATATATATAAGGCACTTTTTTTCCGTTTAGTCTTTAATAATATACTTTTTCTTTGTTCTCTCTCTCTCTCTCTCTCTCTCTCTCTCTCTCTCTCTTCCTGCCACTCCTTTTTCCTCTAAACTTTTTAATCTAATTTATTTCCGAGTTACCTAATTTCAGCTGTGTTTGTAAATGAACATAATAAGAAACACACACTCATACTCTCTCTCTATCTCTCTCTTTATCTCTATCTATCTCTCTATCTCTCTATCTATCTATCTATCTATCTCTCACACCAGCTGGCCTCCTTTGATTTAGTGCACCTGTGTGGCGGCGATGGCTGGGCAGGCGGGGCGAGATGAAATAGAGAGACGGAGGGGCAACGCGAGACAGATGGAGAAACGTGAAATACGAGACAGGAGGGACTGGAGGAGGGAGGGAGAGAGACCATGGAGAGAGACGGAGATAAGGGAGGAGGAGCGGAGGAGGGAAAAGGGAGTGAGGGAGAGAGAAGAAAGGGAGGGAGGGAAGAGGGAGCGTAGACGGAACGATTAGGAGAATGACAGATGAGGTGAAATAAAGATAATAACGATAATGATAAGTGACAATGGAATAAAATCATAGAAAGGAAGGAGAAGAGAAGGGAAATGGAAACAGGAAGATGGAAGGGAAAAGCAACAGAAAAGAAGAGAAATGAAATAGAAAGAACGGAAAAGGAACAGAAAGGAAGGAGAAGAGAACGATAATGATAAGTGACAATGATAAAAGAATAATAGAAAGGAAGGAGAAGAGAAGGGAAATGGAAACAGGAAGATGGAAAGGAAAAGCAACAGAAAAAAAGATAAATGAAATACGAAGAAAGAAAGGAAAAGAACAGAAAGGAAGGAAAAGAGAACGATAATGATAAGTAACAATGATAAAAAAATAATAGAAAGGAAGGAGAAGAGAAGGGAAATAGAAACAGGAAGATGGAAAGGAAAAGCAACAGAAAAGCAGAGAAATGAAATAGAAAGAAAGGAAAAGGAACAGAAAGGAAGGAAAAGAGAACGATAATAATAAGTGACAATGATAAAAATAATAATAGAAAGGAAGGAGAAAAGCAAGGAAATAAAAACAGGAAGATGGAAAGGAAGAGCAACAGAAAAAAAGATAAATGAAATACGAAGAAAGAAAGGAAAAGAACAGAAAGGAAGGAAAAGAGAACGATAATGATAAGTGACAATGACAAAAATAATAATAGAAAGGAAGGAGAAGAGAAGGGAAATAGAAACAGGAAGATGGAAAGGAAAAGCAACAGAAGAGAAATGAAATAGGAAAAATAAAGGAAAAGGAGCAAAATGGAAAAAAAGAGAACTTATAACATATGATAAACAGGATGACATACGAGAAAAAAAATAATAACAAAAATAATAATAAGCGAAACTAATAAAAATAACAATACTACTACTTTCTAAACATGAGTACGTAGTAAATTCAACTCCCAACAGACGTATACCATAACTTTCAACAATTACCTCCCGACAGATCACTAGCCTTGTCTCGTGTTTGTTAGGGTGGGAGTGTCGCCGCCCTGTTTGTTTACCTGTGACGTCACGAGGCGCGCAAGGCTGACGGCTCTTTTGTCGCGGCTGTCATGTATATTTTTATTGTTTAACTGTTGAGGAGCAAAGAAATAACCTCCTTGGTGATGTGACAAGCGAAAATAAAGGAATGGTATGTGTGTGATGGGATGAGAGTTAGTATTTTTAGCTTCTTCATTTTCTTCGCATCCTTTTTCTTTCCTCTTGCATTCTTATTTTTTCTTATTTTTTTCGATTCCTCCTTCTTTTGCTTCCTCCCTTTGTCTCGTCTTTATTTTCCTTTCTTTTCTTCTTTTCTTGTTCTTACTATAAATCATCAATATCTTGCAGTTCTTTTTTTTTCTTCATATTTCTTCTCAACAAATCCTCCTCGTCCTGCTTCTTCTTCTTCTTCTTCTTCTTCTTCTTCTTCATAATCCTCCTCTTATACCTACTTACCTGGCCAAATATCGACCTTCTCTCTCTCTCTCTCTCTCTCTCTCTCTCTCTCTCTCTCTCTCTCTCTCTCTCTCTCTTTATCCTTCCCTCGTCCTCTTCCTCTTCTTCCCCTTTCTCTTCCCCTCTTCCTCTTCCTCTTGTTCCCGTTTCACTTCTCCTCTTCCTCTTCCTATTCTTAACCTTTCTCTTCCCCTTCCTCTTGTTTCCCTTTCTCTACCCCTATTCCTCTTTCTCCTCCCCTCTTCCTCTTCCTCTTGTTCCCCTTTCTCTTTACTCTTCCCTTTTCCTCTTTCTCCTCCCCTCTTCTCTTCCTCTTGTTTCCATTTCTCTTCTCTTCTCTTCCCTTTTTCCTCTTTCTCTTCCCTTTTTCCCTTTCCTCTTGTTCTCTTTTCTCTTCTCTTTCTGCTCCCCTCTTCCTCTTCCTCTTGTTTCCGTTTTGCTTCTTCTCTTCCTCTTGTTTTCATTTCTCTTTACTCTTATCTCCTCTTCCTCTTCCTCTTATCCTCCCCTTTATCTTCCCCTCGTCCTCTTCCTCTTATCCTCCCCTTTATCTTCCCCTCGTCTCTTCCTTTTCCCCTCACACGTTATTTGCCTCCCACTGCGATAATTGGCATGGGAGACACCACCACCACCACCACCACAGCCCCTCCCACTACCACCACCATCACCACCAGCCCTCCCCCCACCACCACCACCACCGCCGCCGCCGTCGCCCACAGTCCTCAAGCCCACATGCGGGCCGTTCAAGTTCGTCAATTTCCTCCTCTCTCTCTCTCTCTCTCTCTCTCTCTCTCTGGATGCGGGTGAGGGGAAAAGGAATGGGGATGGCCACACGTTTCTCTCTCTCTCTCTCTCTCTCTCTCTGTCTGTCTGTCTGTCTGTCTGTCTCTCTTTCTTTTTTCTTTCTTTCTTTTTACAGCTTAGATATTGCAATTGAACACATATATGTCGATGAGCAGGCAACACTCTCTCTCTCTCTCTCTCTCTCTCTCTCTCTCTCTCTCTCTCTCTCTCTCTCTCTCTCTCTCTCTCTCTCTCTCCTCATGCCTCTCTCTCTCTCTCTCTCTCTCTCTCTCTCTCTCTCTCTCTCTCTCTCTCTCTCTCTCTCCATCATTATTGCCGGAGGGACTTAAATAGGACGTTCTTCGCATAACTGTCTCTGTTTTTATCGCTCTCTCCCCTTTCTCTATTTCCCTTCATCAAGTCTACCTGTAAATCCTCACCTGCCATAAGCTCTCCCTCTCCCCCTCCTCCCCACGTGACGGCTGGGACGACACTGAAGCCAGACCCGTTGGTGACCCTATACATTATAAATCATGGCCTTCTTAATGGGGTTTGCAAGCTTTAGTTTCACGCTGAGGAGTTGGTAATGATGGAGAGCTTGGATGCGAAATATATTAAGTTGTTTTTGTCAGACGCATCCACCGCTTACATCAACCATTTCCAAGGACCAAAGAAGAGATCAGCCGGGTTGTAATGAGTGGTATTTTAGATTCATGGTAGTTGGTTACAGAAGATGGGTCAAACAAACTACATCCAGGAAATGCCCACAACTACGAAAGCCTTGTCAAATATGTGTGTGTTTGGGCGCCGATATGTTTAGGTAAATATACGACCATTAGCCAAATAAGCTCCCGAATGTAAAATGAATATGTTGTTTAAGTCTTTTGTGTGTTTCCTTCCTTCCTTCCTTCCTCATGTTCTTTTGTTTTTATGTTCTTATGATATTGAATGAGGTTGTTAGTGGGGGACTGTTTTGAGTGATGTTACGCAAATATTGGTAGAATTTATATATTGTTTAAATCTTTGTATTTATGATAGTGAAAGGAATAGTTTAGTGTTAAAGAGGGATTGTTCTGAGTGATGTAAAAAACGGGTAGCATTTATATATTGTTTTAATGTTTATGTGTTTATGTTACTGAAAGGAAATGTTAGCGCAAGAGATGGACTGTTTTGAGTGATGATACGCAAATATTGGTAGAATTTATATATTGTTTAAATTTTTGTATTTGTGATAGTGAAAGGAATAGTTAGTTGTTATGACGGATTGTTCCGAGTGATATAAAGACTGGTAGAATTTATATATGGTTTTAATTTTTATGTGTTTATGATACTGAAAGGAAATGTTAGCGCAGGAGATGGACTGTTTTGAGTGATGTTACGTAAATAGTGATAGAATTAAATATATATTGTTTTAATCTTGATGTGTTAATGATACTGAAAAGAAGGAAATGTTAGTGTTAAAGGTGGAACGTGCTATATGGCGTTACGAAATAAAAAGGGAATCAATATCATGTTCCTTTTTTTGTCCCTTGTTGCCGATCAGATCTAAATCTCCGCGCCGCGTGTGACGAATCGTGGAAATATCTCGTTAAAAAATAAGTTTGGTCATCAGAAAAAAATAGTAAAAAATCATGGTCGGTGTAATTTTTTTTGTCGTTCCCCGAAATATGACGAATCGCCGGAGTTCATCAAGTATTTTATTTTTTAACTTATTATAATTTCCCCTCCAACCAGCATACGAAACAGGAGGAGGAGGAGGAGGAGGAGGAGGAGGAGGAGGAAGATTAAAAAAAGGTGCAGGTGGAGAGGATGAATAAAAAATACACAGGAACATAAAAATAACTAAAGAGGAGGAAGAGAACGAGGAGGAAGAGGAGGAGGAGGAGGAGAAGCAGGAGGATTAAAAAAGATGTGGAGGTCTATAAGAAAAAAACCCCACACACATACCTAAGAAGAGGATACGGAAGAGGAAGAGGAGGAGGAGGAGGAGGAGGAGGAGGAGTGAAGAGGAGAAGGAGGAGAAGGAGGAAGAGGAGGAGGAGGAGGAGGAGGAGGAATTTTAGAGAGATGTGCAGGTGGAAAAGAAAAAAAATATACGTGAGCATAAGAAGAGGAGAAGGAGGAGGAGGAGGAGGAGGAGGAGGAGGAGGAGGAGGTGTACGTGAGTTTAACAATGACTTCAGAGCAAGAGGAAGGAAGAACAAAGTGTCTCTTCCTCTTTTTTCCTCCTCCTCCTCTTCTTCCTCTTCCTCCTTCGGCCCAGTAACTCCTCCAAGTCCCTGTTTCTCTTTTTTTACTCCTATTTCCTCTTCCTCCTCCCTCGCCACACCTCCTTTTTTCCCTCGTTTTTCCTTGACGTTTTCTTCCTCCTCCTCCTCCTCCTCCTCCTCCTTCAATTGTTCCTTTCTCTTCTTTCGCTTCCCATAAGTTGCTGTTTCCTTCTCTTTCCTCCTCCTTTTTTTACTTCCTTTCTTCTGCTTTCTATTTTCGTTTTTATTTCTCACGTTAATCGCTCGTTCCAGTTTAGTTTAATCTACTTTCCTTCATTTCCTTCATTCCTTGTCTACGTTTCCTTACCAGACTTTTTTTTTCTTTCTTTATCGCGTGTATCTTTAGCCACTTCTTCGCTCCTCTATTCAAACACTTTTCTCTCGTTTTCTTTCTCCCTTTTTTCTCTCCTTCCTGTCATTTGCTTTTCTCCGCCCTCATTCACCCTTTCTTTGCCTCTCCCTTCCCCTCTTCACCTTCTCATTATCAAGCTTACCTTCCTCTTCTTGCCTCTTTTTGCCCCTCCTACATCGTTTCCTACTTCCTCTCTCTCTCTCTCTCTCTCTCTCTCTCTCTCTCTCTCTCTCTCTCTCTCTCTCTCTCTCTCTCTCTCTCTCTCTCTCTCTCTCTCTCTCTCTCTCTCTCTCTCTCTCTCTCTCATTAGGCACTTTCCATGATTATTCTCGCCACACAATAAGGAAAGTAACCGTCAGACACACCGATCCTTCATAAACAAAAGAATAACGATCAAGAGAGAGGAAGAGTATTTGCAAGAGAATCAGAACCTCCTTAACTTATTATTTTAGGAGAGTTAAAAAGAGAGGAAAATGATGATGATGATGATAATAATTTCTTCTGCATAATCATAAACTTTGTCACTATTTTTCCCTCGAGTATCAAATTCTTAAGCGTCATTACCTACGTGTGTGTGTGTGTGTGTGTGTGTGTGTGTGTGTGTGTGTGTGTGTGTTTTTCCCGCCCGCGCGAAGACATATTACTGCACACAGACCGACAAAAAAAAAGAGAAAGACAAGAAAAAATAAGAGGAAGAGCCTCCACACACATTCCTGCGTCGAGTAATGGTTACCTGACTCCCTCAACCCTTCCGCTTACCTGTCCGCCCTCCCTCCCTCCCTCTTCCCCCCTTCCTTTTTTCTTCCTTCCTTCCTTCTTTCTTTCTTCCTTGGCTCACTTCCTTTTCTCCAGTATTTCTTTTTTCCTGCCTTCATTCTTTCTTTCTTCCTTCTTTCATTCTTACTTGATTCACTTCCATCTTTCTCCCTTCTTCAGTATTTCTATTTTCAGCCTTCCTTCTTTTTTTCTTACTTTTTTCATTCTTACTTGATTCACTTCCATCTTTCTCCCTTCTCCATTATTCCTTTTTTTTCTGTCTTCATTATTTCTTCCTTTCCGTCCTTCCTTTCTTCCTTTCCCTCTTTTCTCTCCCACATTCTTTTCTATTTCACTTTCCTTCCTTCCTTTTTTTTCTTCTCTCCTGCTCTCCTTCCTTCCTTCTTATCTTTCTTTCATTCCTTCCTTCCTTCCTACCTTCCTTCCTTCCTGCCTCCTTCCTTTTCCTTGCAATCCTTTTTTCTTTGCCTTCATTCTCTTTTCCTTCTTTCCTTCCTTCCATCCTTCCTTCTTTCCATCATTCTTTTCTTCCTTCCTTTCCTCTTTCCTTCCATTCTTCTTGGCTTCCCCCTTTCTACCTCTTCCCTACGTCCCCACAACCTTTTTTTTCTGTCCTTATTCTTCCTCTCTTCCTTCCTCCCTGCCCCACTTTCTCTCTCTCTGTTTCTTCCTGCTTTCTTTCTTTCCTTCTTTCCTTCTTTGTCTCCCCGTTTTCGTGTCCTTCCTCCCTTTCTGGACTTTCTGACTTCATTCTCCTTTCCTCCTTCCTCCATTCTCCATTTATTCCTTCATGCTTTTTTTTTTTGTCTCTCCTTCTCTCGTTTTCCTCCTTCCTACCGTGCACTCTTTTTTTATTCGCTTCTTTCCTCCCTTCCTTTCTCTTCTCCTGATCCCCTTCTCCATCCTTTCCTTCCCTCCGTCTTCCTTCTATCTCCTTTCCTTCCTTTCCTTCTAATATCTTTCCTTCCCATCTAGCTCCTCTCTCTCTCTCTCTCTCTCTCTCTCTCTCTCTCTTTCGTCCTTCCTTCCTTTCTTCCTCTCCTCCCACACTTCTGCCTCAGTTTTCCCCTTCCTTCCTTCCTTCCTTCCCTCCTTCCGTTCTCCTTCTGACCTCGACACGATTTTTTTCCTTCCATTTCCTCCCACGACTTCTCTTAACGTCTTTACCTCACTTCCTTCCTTCCTTTCCTCTCCTTCCTTCCTTCTACCTCTCCACCCTTCCTTCCTTTCCTCTCCTCTCCCTCTGTTCTTAAAGTATCCTCCTCCTTCTCCAATTTATTCACAAACCTCTTCCTCCTCCTCCTCCTCTTCTTCCTCCTAATATACCTTACCATTGACACTTGGCGGAGGTGAAGAAGAAGAAGAAGAAGAAGAAAGAGAGGAAGAAAAGGAAGACGATGGGAGACAGAACAACATAAGGAAGTGGACTGATACCCCTGTCGAGAGAGAGAGAGAGAGAGAGAGAGAGAGAGAGAGAGAGATGCAGGTTAGCTCCACCCACTCCTAGTCGATGCAACATTTGTAGGCAGATTTTTTTTTTTGTAAGGAAGAAGAGGAATAGAAGGAGGAAGAGGAGGAGGAGGAGGAGGAGTTGGAGGAGGAGGATGAGGAGGGGGTGCGAAAATAAAGAATGAGACAGAAGGAGGACGAGGAAATGGTCAGAGAGAGAGAGAGAGAGACGCTCCCCTCTCTCATTGGTGACCACGGACAGCTCATAAACGCGAGAGGGGAAAGAAAAAAATGGAATGAATGATGATGAGAGAGAGAGAGAGAGAGAGAGAGAGAGAGAGAGAGAGAGAGGATGGATGGGGAGGGAAAAAGAGAGGCAACAGGTAAGGTAAGCCTAACATTCTCTTTCCCGGAGAGAGAGAGAGAGAGAGAGAGAGAGAGAGAGAGAGAGAGAGAGTAATAAACCATCACTATGAACTAAAATGACAATGATGAATGTTGGTTATTAATCACGGCAAGAATGAACATTAAACGCGCCCTTACTCGCCCTTCGGCCCATCTGCCATGCACGAAGATCCACAAATACACGCAAGAACACGTGGCGACTCCAAGGGGTCAGTCAGCCTACGCATGCCAGTTCTTGAGAGTAAGTTATTCACTCTCCTCCTCTGTGAATGAATCTAACGGCCATTTAAAACTTTCAATCGCATTTTCATCGACTTCAAATCTGCTTAGGTTGTTCCACTTACCCAATACAAAGGTTTAAAACAATCTATTTTTCATCTATCTCCTCTCTGATCCTGGTTATCCAACTTACGATACTGTGTACTTTCTGTTATGTGTCACAAATTTTCCCGCATCAGTACTTTATCTAAATCGACCTTGGGCCATATTCGCAAAACCTTTCTGCGCCCAAGCTCACATATTTAACAAGGCCTTCGTAGGAGGTAAGGGCATTTCCAGGGGTAGCTTAATGGCCCTAGTGGTACTCTGACCTTTCCTCTGTGCCATGAATGTGAAAAAACGCTCATGAGAACCCGATTAATCTCCTTTTCGCCCTTTGGAAATAGGTGATATGGGAGGTGGTAGCGTCTAGGAATACTATCTCTTATCTGAATCACCTTATCCACTAGTAGCAAGGGAACAATGATTAGCTACCCAATGCAACAAAAATATAGATAAATAACAAGGAGGAGGAGGAAGAGGAAGTGGAGAAGGAGGAGGAGAGAGAGAGAGAGAGAGAGAGAGAGAGAGAGAGAGAGAGAGAGAGAGAGAGAGAGAGAGAGAGAGAGAGAGAGAGAGAGAGAGAGATATATGAAGGGAGAAGGAAGAAAACAAATCACGGAAGAAATGGAAAAGAAGGAAGAGATCGTATATAATAAAAATAATAAAACTTAATAACTTGAGAGAACAATGGGTTGAGGAAAACGTCATAATATTAATAAGAAAATATAAAGAAGACTGCATGGAAAAAATGAAACAAAGAAAACAAACAAAAGAAAGAGAACATAAATTAGGTGAAAAAAACGCTAAAAAAAAATAGAGAGAGGAAGCGGTAAGAAAAAGAGTAAATAAACAATGCAAAGAAAGAACTTAATAGGAAAACGAAGATAAAAACGAAGAAAAAACAAAACAAAAATCACGAAACAAATAAAATAAAGTCAGTCGAATAAAAAAAAAACAGAAAACGATATTGAGAAAGAAAACTTGAGAAAAATGTACGCATAAAGTAGGAAAGAAAAGAAAAAGCAGAAAAAAGCTGTGACATAACACTAAAAAATAAAGAAAAGAAAAAAAAGGTGAGGGTCGTTTGCATAAGGGGATCAGGTTTCAAATTCGATTCCTCCTCCTACGCCTCGCCGGCCCCTCCTCGGTGATCCGGATGTGCTGTTTATACGACCCGCGCCGCGACTTATTCTTCTCGGTCCGTTCTCCTTTTTGTTTCATCTCGGCGCTGCGTCTCCAAGCGTGAAGGACGTGTAGGGAGGACATGTTACGGCGACACGGTTTTGTTAAAGAGTAAGAAATGGAGGGTTGGAGATATATTGTAATTATTGTAATTATTATTATTATCATTATTATTATTGTTATTATTATTATTGTTGTTGTTGTTGTTACTGGTTTCTTTGTTGTTGTTGTTGTTGTTGGTTGTTGTTGTTGTTATAATTAAAACAACTATTACTACTTCTACTACTACTACTACTACTACTACTACTACTACTACTACTATAACTACTACCACTACACCACTACTCCCACTATTACTACTACCACTATCATTCATCATCATCATCATCATCACCATCATCATCACCACCACCACATCCACCACCATCATCATCATCATTATTATAACGATAACTATTTTTGGGCCCATAAAAGTGACGTTCTATCAAGACAAACTGAGAGAAAATGATCTTTTGTGCACATTGAGAGATAAAAAATTGCATGTTCATCCACTTGGGCCGCGTTTAAGGTTCATATGTCTGCGTGTAGCCTCGTTGGGACAGATTCGTTTATTTGCAGCAATTATAGAACAATTAGGAACACGCAAGCAAAAGCACACAACACACACATTGCCAGGGTCCATCAGGTCAAATTTCACGTCATTGATACAAAAAACTTTATACACTCTCTCTGAGCCATAAAGGAATACAGTTGCGACACGGGAGTAAAATAAGTCATGTATACACTGCTATTCGAAAAATGAATCATATTTCTCATACTATTAAAGGAAAAGTAATTATTTTTTATATGACTTCGATAAGAAAGTGAAAAAAAAAATGCATTGGCAACTCTCCCCAAAAGAAGTCAAACTTTTAATGTTATCTTTCCTACAAACCATTTTTCTTTCAGTATCATTAAGGGGAAAATGTTATCGTTCTTACAAACTAGGTTTCCTTTAAATATCGATTATGGAAAGAAAAAAAGGGGATTATTAAAACAGACGACCCCAACGCAACCCTTCATAATGGTTCTGTCTAATGGTGGACTTTCAATGCTGCTTCTTTGTGGAGGGGAGCACTGTACTTGTCGGTCCTGGTGTATGAAGCCAGATCGACTACAAAGATGAACCAAATAAGTGAGTGTCCTGAAGACCACCTGCCGATCCGTACTCTAGATAGATAGGATGAAAGATGAGCTCCGGGGTGGGTGGGGGGTGGGGGGCAGAAAGACCCAAGCAAGATGGCGCCACTATAAACACTTGCCTGCGACATATCAAGATTGGGGTCGACCACCAAGCTCCAGCAAGGAAGTCTACCGGCGCCATAGACAGAAACGTAAAAATAAGAATGAGAATAAATAAATAAATGTTAGAATGAGCATTTATAGTATCCTCGCCAGACGATAAGATATTTTAAGATAATGTAAGCAGTGTATTATGTAAGAAAAACATCAATGAAATAAGTAGCGGTGGTAAAAATGCCTTTCTGGAGTCTACACATTTACGTTCCCAGAAGCAGGACTCGGCGGGTCACCTCTAGAAACGGTGTCGCCTGAGTTGAATTTAGTTGAAAAGTCACGAAACCACAATGGCGAGGATTATTCAGCAACTTGTGCGAATAAAAATGAAACTATCCTCTCTCTCTCTCTCTCTCTCTCTCTCTCTCTCTCAATAGTATTATCATATACTCTAATTCGTACCACTTGTCTATTTATCTTTAATGGTCAACCTCTCTCTCTCTCTCTCTCTCTCTCTCTCTCTCTCTCTCTCTTAGCGTTACCACATCAATTTCGTACCAACTGTATATTTATCTATCCTGAGCAACCTCTCTCTCTCTCTCTCTCTCTCCTCCTGACAGCTAGCAGAAGACCTGACCGCAAGGAGAATCGAATTAAAGACCTTTCCCTGGGCGGTGTAAGGAAATAGGAAAGGGGAAGGGGGAAGGAAAGAGGTTAAGGCTCCTATACAAAGTTCCTTGTTAGCAGTGAGGGTCAGAAACGGGTCAAGGTGTAAGTGAATGCAACGGGGTCACTTTTCCATAACGGGGCGAAGTGAATATCCGAGCGGAAATATTATCATGAATGGACTGATTGATGGATGGCTGGATAGGTGGCGGGAGGTGATGGAGAAAGGAGAAGAGAAGGAGGAGGAGGAGGAAGGAGAGTGAATGGAAGAGAAGATGAAACTTTTGAATATGATGCTGAAAAAAAGATGCTGGACTAAGAAGAAATAGTATTATGTGAAATCTATATATGCCCGCTTTTAAAGAGTGTGAAAACGTATCTTGAGAATAATATAGAAGATGATGATGATGAAGAAGGTGAAGTAGAAGAAGAAGAAAAAGAAGAAAGAAGAAAAAGAAACTGAAAAACAAAATACTAGCAGAAAAATGAAAAAAAAGAGAAGCAAAACACAAGAAAAGAAAGGTGACTATACCGATGAAGATAATGATGATAAAGTTAATAACAAAATATAAATAGAAAAATAAAAGTATGATGATAATGATGGATACTATTCCGACACATGAAACAATGCACAATTCTTGGCAAGAGGAAGAGGGAAAAAAAAAAAATAACAATGAACTTAAAAAAAACAAAACACTCAGACAAATGAAAGAAAAAGAGAAGCAAAACAAAAAAAGGAAAGAAAAGAAGCTGCGTGTGGAAGTAATACCCACCACCATCACCACCACCCCTCCCACCATTACCAGCACCATTAACACACCAACAATAATTACTCTAATGACAATACAATCAACAAACAGAACAAACAGAGAACCCGCATGCGAGGGGAGGTAACCCTAGAGATGGGGCATGTGAGGGGAAAGGGAGGGGAGAAAGGGAAGGGAGAAAGGGAGGGTTGGAGGGGAAAGGAGGAAACACGTGTATGGGAGAAAGGGAGAAGGAGTTAAAAGGGAGACTAAAAGATAAGTAAGTGATGGTAAGGGGAGAGGAGAGAGGGGAGAAAGAGAGAGAAAGAGAGAGAGGGTATGGAGGGAGGCTGCGGGTGTGTGAGAGAAAGAGAGAAAGAGAGGGGAGAGATGGAGAGATGAGGGCATTGGAAAGGGAGAGAGAGAGAGAGAGAGAGAGAGAGAGAGAGAGAGAGAGAGAGAGAGAGAGAGAGAGAGAGAGAGAGAGAGAGAGAGAGAGAGAGAGAGAGAGAGAGAGAGAGAGAGAGAGAGAGAGAGAGAGAGAGAGAGAGAGAGAGAGAGAGAGAGAGAGAGAGAGAGAGAGAGAGAAAAAACAGAGAAAGAAAAAAAAAACAAGACGGACATTAGAAGTGAAACGATCAGACAGAGAGGAGGAGGAGGAGGAGGAGGAGGAGGAGCAAAACGAGCAACTGACAACTGAGAAACCACATGGAGGAAGAAGAAGAAGAAGAAGAAGAGGAGGAGGAGGAAAAGGAGGATGAGGATGAGGGGGAGGAGTCAGACCGTCAGACAGAACCGGAGGAAGAGTCAGATGAGGGGAGAGGGAGGGGAGAGGCCGAGGGGAGAGGCCGAGGGGAAGAGTCGAGCGCCGGCCCCCTCCCTTTCCCTCACAATTGGCAGTAACGAGGGGAATGAGGGGACGAGGTACATATAGCGAGACAGGGCAGGAGACAGGCCAGTTGTGAGTGAGGAGGAGGTAGCAAAGGGCTCCTCCTGCTGCCGTGCGCGGAGGAGGAGGAGGAGGAGGAGATCTGGAGAACGAGGGCACCGCAAGAAGTTAACAAGGAAGAGAAGATAAGGAGGAAGAGGAAGAGGAAAAGGAAGAAGAGGAGTACAAGAAGATCCGGAAAACGAGAACATAGCAAGAAGTTGACACGTACAAAGAGAGGAAGAGATTAAGAAAGGACAACTGAAGAGGAAGAGGAAGAGGAGGAGCACAAGACCAACAAAACGAGAACAAAACAAGGAAAAGTTGAGAAGATTTGAAGAAGATAAAAGAAAATAAGGACACTGGAAAAGAAGAGAAAAGAAGAAGAGGAGAAAGAAGAGGAAGAAGAGTTTTAAAATATCAAGAAGACTTTTAAACGAAGGCAACGCAAGAGAGAAAAAGTTAAGAAGAATAATCAAGAGAGATGGAAAGAGACAAAACGTGCAACCAAGTAGAAGAGGAAGAGAGAGAAGAGACGAAGGAGGAGGAGGAAGAAGAAGAGGAGGTAAAAGTTTGCTCGTTGAGGTTACTGAAGAGCCGTGAGAAGCGAAAATAGTTGTGGAAGGAAAACGGAGAAGGAGAATAACGAATGAAGGACGCAGAGATAAAACAAGAAACGAAGAAGAAAAAAGAAGATGAAGGGAAGAAAGAGAACTGACATACCCAAGAAAAAGAATGGAAATGAAGACAAAGAAGAAAGAAGAATGAGAAGCGGACAAAACAAAGAAGAATGGGAATGAAGTTAAATGAAATGAAACAAAAGACGAACGAAGAGAAGAGACAAGGATGAAGAAGAGATGGAAGAGAATAACGTAATAATATGAGGAAAGCCTGAAAGGAGAAGAAGAAGAAGAAAGAGAAAAAGAAAGAAGAAGAAGAAGAAGAAGACGATGATTGAAAACAGTTCCTATCGAAAACTTTTTAACAAGGAAATTCGAGAAGGAGGAAAGAAGAAGAAGAAGAAGAAGAAGAAGAAGAAGAAGAGGAGACTTTGTAAAATGTTTGAAGATGTAAGAGGAGAAGAGGTGAGAAGAACCAGATCCTCCTCCTCCTCCTTCCTCCTCCTCTCCATCCTCCTCCTCCTCCACATCATAACCAAGGAGACCATTACTTCCATACCCTCCTCCTCCTACTCCTCCTCCTCCTCCACCACCTCCTCCTCCTCCTCCTCCTCTTCCTCCTCCACCACCACCAGCACCACTTCCGGAAAACAAAGCGGTGAGAAGAAGAAAAAAAAGTTGAGAAAAAGGGAAGAAAAAAAGAAGAAAGACATAAAAGTTGGAGAAGAAGCAAAGAGAAAGACGACCCAAGAAGAAAGAAGAAGAAGAAGAAGAAGAAGAAGAAGAAGAAGAAGAAGAGGAAGAAGAGAGGGGAAAGCGAAGAGAGAAAAAAGAAAGGAATGACAACAACGCGATTTAACTCAGGTAAGAGTCTCCCAGGTATGTGTGTGTGTGTGTGTGTGTGTGTGTGTGTGTGTAAATAACGGTAAGGAAGCGTTCTTGGGCTCCCACCCTTTCTCTCTCTCTCTCTCTCTCTCACGATAAACTGAAAAAAAGATAAACAAAAGGAAAAAACAACTATAATAAAACACACTTATCACTCATTGGTCCCGACTAAACACGTAGAAAGCTTGCGTACGTTCGTGTGTGTGTGTGTGTGTGTGTGTGTGTGTGTGTGTGTGTGTGTGTGTGTGTGTGTGTGTCCCTCTCTCTCTCTCTCTCTCTCTCTTTTGCATCAATGATATCTTGTCCTCTCACTGCTAATTCGTACCATTTGTATATTTAGCTTTTATAATCAGCTGCCCCCCTTCTCTCTCTCTCGTACTGTGAGTCCTATTCATTTCTCTTTCGTCTCTTCCCTTTCCCTCTTACATTGCGGTCTGTTATCCTCCTCCTCCTCCTCCTCCTTTTCCTCCTCCTTCTTCTACTGCAGTCCACCACCTCCTCTTCCTTTCTCCTCCTAGCAGTCTTCAGTCCCCTTACCCCCCCTTCCTCCTCCCCTCCCTCTCTCAGGTTGCTTATTTGTTCGTCTCCCTCGTGTGTTTATGGATCAGTTTGTCCCTCGAGTTGGCCACCGATCACGCTTGTCGCAGTCCGCCCTTTGGCTCCACACACAGAAAATGGGACGTGATTTATTCTCGATATTTTTGTTCTTTTTTTAGGGAGAGCGCGTGAGTGTGTGTGTGTGCGCGTGTTTGTGTGTTTTGTCTTCGCGTGTCAGTCTCGTCTCTTTGTGCTGTGAAGTGCTAATGGTGGAGAGCGTATTTATGTGGTTAGTGTTTTTAAAATGTAGCTGCTTGTATTTTTTGTATACGAGGGTTGGTAACTTTTCTTTAGAGAGTGAATTGTCTTATATAATTTTTCTGCTACTTTCCATTTATAGTTAGTCAGGTTCATAATAGCATACAGTTTTTTCTTTATAGAGTGAAAATGTCATAATTTTTTCTGCTTCTTTTTCATTTATAGTTAGTCAGGTTTATAATAGCATACAGTTTTTTCTTTATAGAGTGAAAATGTCATAATTTTTTCTGCTTCTTTCCATTTATAGTTAGTCAGGTTCATAAGAGCATCCATTTATCATCACACAGTATTTAGCGCGATTAATGGACTTTTCACCGTGCTTGGGATCAAATAAATGTACACGATCCTGAGTGATTGGTTAATTAAATATATAAGCTTAAAAGGCTTACACTATTAGCTTCATTAATTCTCTTGCGCATGTGTCGTCTTTGTGCGTAAAATTGTCTGCATACGAAAATTAGTGAGCGGCAGTGAACACCTAAATTCGTAAAAAAAAAGAAAAAAATACGGGCTTATTAACAAAAGAAAAGTTTATGAGCTAAATCTGAAAGTTTTAATCGTTCCAGTCATTAAAATGGTATTGCCACAAAAGGATATAGGACGATAGGGAGTAAAAAGAAGTGTAACAAAGAGAGAAGGGGAACGGACAAAAAAAAAGTCGAAAGAAAGCGGTAAGATGACAGAGCAGGGAAGTGGAATAAAGGGAAGCTCAGGCAACGATTATTCTGGGAAAGCGTAGCAAGTAAAAAGCTCACCTGAATAATTTTGAGCTGGAGCGCTGAAAAGCATTATTTCATTCCAATTGTTTCCGATGACAATAAAAAGTGTTATCATTCACATACGACATATCTTTTTATCAGCTTATAGAAAACTCTTTTGTGAATCAAATGATGCATAATGAATGTCCTATTACGATGGTCTACGGGAGGATATTTGCTTAGATACGGCGATTATATATGTGGTCGGGTGGCTGGCACACCCGACCACGACCAGGAACTTTTATGAACCAGCCGTGCGCGGGAGGCTTGAAAGAACGACCAATAAGCCGCTTAAGATGCATATGAAGACAATTTATACACGATCACTGTAAGATAGAGAGGAAAATACGTTTATTTGACAGAGACGAAAATATGAAAAAACAGACAAGAGGAGAAGGCAGATGAAAAAAAAAACAATAAACGCGATAATAGCGATAATAGACGATAATAATGGACGTATACCCAAAAACAGACATTAGCGAAAGATTATAAAAGATGAAAATGATAAAGGACACGAAAAGGAGGAGTGGAACGATAAGAAATGAGAAGAAATGGGAACCCCCCCCTAAAAAAAAAAAACTGACCTGGGAAATGAGACAATGAAATGGAAGAAAAGTGGGAACAGACTAAAATAAGTTGGACAATAAAAGTGGGCGAAGAGAGACGAAAGGGGAAATGGGGCAGCAAGAAATGGAAAGAAACGATTAGTGAAATTAAACGGTAAGGCGGGGAGAGAAGTAGAAGGAATGAGACGAAAGAAGAGGGAGGGGAGGAGAATGCGGCAATAAGAAGAAGAAAGAAGATGGAACAGGGATAAAGAGGGAAGAGGATCGCTGGGAAGTAAAAAGAAGTGGAGGAAACGAGATGAAGGGGGGAATAGAATGTTAAGAAGAGGAAAGAAGTGGAGAGTTAAACAGGGGAAGTGGGAAAATAGGAAGGGGAAAGAAGTGGAGAGTTAAACAAGGGATATGGGAAAATAGAAAGGGGAAAGAAGTGGAGAGTTAAACAGGGGAGGTGGGAAAATAGGAAGGGGAAAGAAGTGGAGAGTTAAACAGGGGAAGTGGGAAAATAGGAAGGGGAAAGAAGTGGAGAGTTAAACAGGGGAAGTGGGAAAATAGGAAGGGGAAAGAAGTGGAGAGTTAAACAAGGGAGGTGGGAAAATAGGAAGGGGAAAGAAGTGGAGAGTTAAACAAGGGAAAAGAAGTGGAGAGTTAAACAAAAATAGGAAGGGGAAAGAAGTGGAGAGTTAAACAAGGGAGGTGGGAAAATAGGAAGGGGAAAGAAGTGGAGAGTTAAACAAGGGAAGTGGGAAAATAGGAAGGGGAAAGAAGTGGAGAGTTAAACAAGGGAGGTGGGAAAATAGGAAATGGGAAGAAGTGGGAACAAACGAAGGACGAGGAAAGTGGACCAATGAGAAGTAGAAATAAGTGGGAAAAAACGAGACAAAGGAAGGAAGGGAGGGAATAGGAAGGGAAAAGAAGTGTAGCAAAGACGAAGTGAGAAGTGGGACATTTAAAAGTGGAAAGATAAGACACGAAGAAGAGGGAAGTGGAATGAAGTGTGAGAAACGGGACGAAGCGGGGAAACAGGAGGACAGGAAATAAAGTCGAAAGGAAAAAACGACAACAAAGAAGAGGGAAGTGGAATGAAGTGTGAGAAACGGGACGAAGCGGGGAAACAGGAGGACAGGAAATAAAAAGAAGTGTAACAAAGAGAGAGAAGGAGCGCGGACAAAAAAAAAAAAAAGTCGAAAGGGGTAAAACGACAAATTGAGAAGAGGGAAGTGGAATGAAGTGTGAGAAACGAGACGAAGCGGGGAAACAGGACGATAGGAAATAAAAAAGAAGCGTAACAAAGAGAGAGAGAAGGGACACGGACAAAAAAAAAGTCGAGAGAAAGAGGTAAAATGACAAACATAGAAGAGGGAAGTGGAATGAAGGTGAGAAACGAGACGAAGCGGGGAAACAGGAAGATAGGAAGTAAAACGAAGCGTAACATAAAAACAGAAGGGACACGAACAACAACAAGAGTCGAAAGAAAGGGGTAAAATGACAAAGATAGAAGAGGAAAGTGGAATATGGTGTGAGAAAGGAAATGAAGCGGGGATATAGGACGATAGGATGTAAAAAGAAGTGTAACAATGACAAAAGGGACGCGGACACACAAAGTCGAGAGAAAAGGGATAACACGACAAACCAAGAAGAGGGAAGGTGGAATTAAGTGGGAAAAACGAGTTGGAGGAGTGGAAGGAAGTGAAACAAAGACGAAAAAAAGAGAAGTGGAACGATCAGAAGTGGGAAACAAGCGCGAATCCTTCTGAAACATGTCCCTGCCGAGTCACCAGCTGCAGATAAGTCAGTCAAACGAGGTTATTTTCTTCTTCTTTTCTTTCTTTTTTCCTCACGCTCTCATGAAGCTAACTGGGGGCGACGGTATGCTTTCATTTTGCGATAAGATTCAACTTTTTAATATTTTTTGATGGTTTGTATTTCTTTCTCTGTGTCTGTCTACCTGTCTGTTTGTTAGTCTTTTTCTTTCTTTCTTTCTTTCTTTCTGTTGGTCTGTCTGTCTGTTTGTCTGTCTGTCTGTCTGTCTGTTTCAATTATTCTCTCCTGTTATCCCCAATGCCCTCTAATCTATACCACGCCTCTCTCTCTCTCTCTCTCTCTCTCTCTCTCTCTCTCTCTCTCTCTCTCTCTCTCTCTCTCTCTCTCTCTCTCTCTCTCTCTCTCTCTCTCTCTCTCTCCTTACGAGGGCAGCCAAGGTCAGGTAGGCCCAAGAGGAAAGGTCTGGAGAGTGAACGAGAAGAGGAAGAGGAGGAGGAGGAGGAGGAGGAGGAGGAAGAGGAGGAGGAGAGTGGGAAGAGGCAAGGAGATCGAAGAGCATCATGGGAGAAAGGAAGAGATAAGAGGACGAGGGAGGGTGAAGGGAGGGTGAAGAGAGGGTGAGAGAAGATAGGGTGAGAGAGGAGAGGGAGAGAGAGAACAAGGTGAGGAGACAGGGTGAAAAAAGACAGTGTGAAAGAGAAGACAGGGTGTGAGAGAGAAGACAGGTTGAGAGATCAGGGTGAGAGAGAATACAGGGGAGGGTGAGAATAGACAGGGAGAGAGAAGGCAGAGAGGAAGGGTGAGAAAGAACAGGGTGAGAGAACAGAGTGAGAGAGAATACAGGGGAGGGTGAGAGTAGACAGGGAGAGAGAAGGCAGAGAGGAAGGGTAAGAAAGAACAGGGTGAGAGGGAAGGCAGGGTAAGAAAGGGCAGACTTCGAGATGACAGGGTAAGAGAAGAAAGGGTGAACGTGAGACTAAACAGGGTGAAACAGTGCAAAGGAAAGCAGGGTGAAGATAATTAGTGACATTGATGAGAGTGAGACACGTTCGAAGGTCAATTAGTGAGAAATAGAGTTAATGGGGTGTAATTGGGTGATTCCAGGAGGGTGAAAAAGCGTTACTAAGGGTGGAAAAGGGTGTCAATTAAAATAGGGCGATGTAATGACAACGTAACTAAGGGTGGACAGGGTGACATAATTAAAGACAGGGTGATAGAGTGATTTAGGGTGAATTATGATGATTTAGATAATGGCGGTGACTTGGTGATTAAGATAATTGATAGAGTGAATTTACTTGACTTGGGTGACATGGCGAAATGGTGACTTGGGGTGAAATACGGTGACTTAGGATGACTTTAGGGTGAGCAAGAGGCTTTGGGTGATGAAGTGTGATAAACAAAGACGTAAGGAGACTACAAGAGGCCATTCAGAATACATATGGTAACTTCTGACAACCTGCTGTGTATCTTGTGTCTATCGGTCGTATTATCAGACATTTCGCTGACCAAGAACACATATTTGACAAGACTTTCGTGGGGGTTGTGGGCATTTCCATGAGTAGTTTTATGACCCTGGTGGTAGTGTGACCCTTTTTCTGTACCGTGAACCTAAAGAAACACTCACTGGAACCCGACTGACCCCCTCTTTGACCTTTAGAAATAGCTGATGTGAGAAGCGAAAGTATCTTATAAAACCAACCTATGTATCTTGCTATGTATCATCAACTCGCACCATCCATCAATCCTTCAAACCTCCATCTCAAACTTGGACCAAATTCACAGACGATCTCGGCTCTGACCATAAACATTTCCCAAGGTCACAATGGAGGTTAGTGGAGTCTTCATTTGAGAGCGTGTCACATTCACCGTGCAGAAGCCTTGTCACACTATCACGAGGCTCATAAAACAACTCATGGAAATACACACAACAAGTACGAAAGGCTTAGCAAATGTGGGTATGTGAGTAAATGTTAGTAAATGTGCGTATGTGTGTGGGTGTGTAAGTATGTGTTTGAGAATATGGGGCTTTAAAATGTAAGTAAATGTGAGTATGTGTGTGTGGGTATGTAAGTATGTAAGTGTTTGAGAATATGGGCCTTTGAAGTGTAAGGAAGTGTGAGAATGTGTGTGTGGGTATGTAAGTATGTAAGTGTTTGAAATAATGGGCCTTTCAAATATAAGTAAATGTGGGTATGGGTGTGGGTATGCTTTGTAAGTATGTAAGTGTTTGAAATAATGGGCCTTTCAAATATAAGTAAATGTGGGTATGGGTGTGGGTATGTAAGTATATAAATGTTTGAAATAATGGGTCTTTCATATATAAGTAAATGTGGGTATGAGTGTGGGTATGCTTTGTAAGTATGTAAGTGTTTGAGAATATGGGCCTTCGATGTGTAAGGGAGTGTGGGTATGTGTGTAAGTATGTGAGTATGTAAGGATCATAGGCTTAACATTTCGGCGCCCAAGGACACACATTCGACAAGGCTTTCGTAGGAGTTAGTGGCATCTCCAGCGGTAGTTTCATGACCTTGGTGGCAGTCTGACCCTTCCTCTGCAACACCGAACTAAAAATACACTCACTGGAACCCGACTGATCTCCTTTTGGGCCGTTGGAAATAGTTGACAATACCGACCTGTTTAAGAATATGGACCTTTCTATCGCATTTACATCTCACCGAATACGGCACCACCACTTAAGAATACATTAACTATCATTACAATATGGCAAGACAGGAAGGAGAGGTGTAGGCAGGGAGTCTACCATGAGCGAGGGCGTGTCAGGGTGAGGCTTCTGCAGTGACTAAGGGAAGAGAAAGTTGTGTTTAAAAGATTATTAAGCAGACTGGTCACTCTTGTTTTATTATTATGATCATGGGGTGATATGAAGAAGAAGAAGAAGAAGAAGAAGAAGAAGAAGAAGAAGAAGAAGGCGAGAGAGAGAGAGAGAGAGAGAGAGAGAGAGAGAGAGAGAGAGAGAGAGAGAGAGAGAGAGAGAGAGAGAGTCACCTTGAATTTAGAGAGAAGAGGCTGCAGTAGGCGGAGGCAAGTGGATTTATTCATGACTCTCTCTCTCTCTCTCTCTCTCTCTCTCTCTCTCTCTCTCTCTCTCTCTCTCTCAACTGATGACGCAGATAAATGAGTCACCACTTATGTAACAAGAAGCAAAAACAACAATAATAATAATAATAATAATAATAATAATAATAATAATAATAATAATAATAATAATAATAATAATAATAATAATAATAATAATACGTAATCTAACAGAAAAAGAGAAAGGGAAAGCGCGACCCCCACAATTACTATCATCATCATCATCATCATCATTATTATCATTATTACTATTATTATTATCTTCATTATCATCATTATTACCACCTACTTAAGGATTCAATATCGGGGTCAATAATATGCGGGATGACTGGGTGCGTGGGGGAGAGGGAGGGAGGGAGAGAGAAGGAGGAGGAGGAGGAGAAGGAGGAGGGAGAGGGAGAGGGAGAGGGAGAGAGAGGGAGAAACTCGGTCATGGTGTCGCGATGTGTGTTGTGGAATGGATCAATGAGGAATGTTAGCGTTTGTTATCTCACCTCCCTCCCTTCTTTCCTTCCTTCATTCATTCTCATTTCTTCCATTCCCTAACTCCTTTCTCTGTTCCTTACTTCTTTCCTGTCCTCCTTCCCTTCCTTCCTTCCTTCATTCTCATTTCTTCCATTCCCTAACTCCTTCCTCTGTTCCTTACTTCTATCCTGTCCTCCCTCCCTTCCTTCCTTCCTTCCTTCCTTCTCATTTCTTCCATTCCCTAATCTCTTTCTCTGTTCCTTACTTCTATCCTGTCCTCCCTTCCTTTCTTCATTCATTCATTTTCATTTCTTCCATTCCCTAACTCTTTCTCTGTTCCTTACTTCTATCCTGTCCTCCCTTCCTTCCTTCCTTCCCTCCTTCATTCTCATTTCTTCCATTCCCTAATTTCTTTCTCTGTTCCTTACTTCTATCCTGTCCTCCCTCCCTCCCTTCCTTCCTTCATTCTCATTTCTTCCATTCCCTAACTCCTTTCTCTGTTCCTTACTTCTATCCTGTCCTCCTTCCCTTCCTTCCTTCCTTCCCTCCTTCATTCTCATTTCTTCCATTCCCTAATTTCTTTCTCTGTTCCTTACTTCTATCCTGTCCTCCCTCCCTTCATTCCCTCCTTCCTTCTCATTTCTTCCCTAACTCCTTTCTTTGTTCCTTATTTCTTTCCTTCCTTTTTTCCTTCTTTCTCATTTCTTCCCTTCCCTAACTCCTTCCTTCGTCCCTTCCTTCTTTCCATTCTTCCATCTCTTCCTTCCTTCTCATTTTTTTCCTTCCGTCTCTCCTTTCTTTCCTCCTTCTGCCTTCCTTCTCTCTCTATCTCTATCACGTCCTCATTTTCCTTTTATTAACTTCTACGTCTATCTGTTTCTTTTTCTTTATCCGTTTCATTCCATTCCATTCCATTCCATTCTCTCTCTCTCTCTCTCTCTCTCTCTCTCTCTCTCTCTCTCTCTGCAATCCCTTCCTGTCTGCCTCCTTTCGTTCCTCCTCTTGTCTCCTTCACATCCTTATTCTCTCCTCCTCCTTCCCTCCCTCCCTTCTCTCCTTTTCTCTCATCTGCTGTCAATCTCAATTCCTCTGTTTTCATCATTCATTCTATATACAGGAAAAGATACAGTGGAGAGAGAGAGAGAGAGAGAGAGAGAGAGAGAGAGAGAGAGAGAGAGAGAGAGAGAGAGAGAGAGAGAGAGAGAGAGAGAGAGAGAGAGAGAGAGAGAGAGAGACGGTCAAACAAAGCAAACGACCACACACACACACACACACACACACACACACACACACACACACACACACACACACACACTCACACACACACACACACACACACACACCTTGATTGTCTTGGATGGAGAGAGTGACACGATTATTCTTAGGCTGTCCTGGATATTTTTTTTTCCTCTTACTTACTTACTTACGGACTTACTTACCTTTACTTTCTCTCCCTCATTTGTATATTTGGTAAGTTTATTTGCGTTTTTGTTTTCTTTTTCGCAGTTTTTCCATTGTTTATTTTTTATTGATTTCATATTTTTCCTCTCATTTTTTTCTGTAATTTCCTCCTATAATTTTTTTCTGTAATTTCCTCCTATAATTTTTTTCTGTAATTTCCTCCTATAATTTTTCCTCCTTTTTTATATATTTTTTCTATGTTTTGTCTACCTTGCTTTTCCTTAATACGATTCCGCTTTTTAGAACTGCCGTTTTAAATTTCTTGTACAGAGTCTTGTTTCTTGCTTCAGTCTCATTTTCTATATACTTTATCTTCTCTCTACCTTTCTTTTACCTTCGTTATTCTTAATATTTTTCTCTACCTGTTTATCAGTGCTTTAGCAACACTATTTAGATAGAATTCTTGAAAATGAAAACATAATAACTAATTTAATGGTCCAAATGATGATAATGATGTTGTTGTTGTTGGTGGTGGTGAAGATGATGATGATGATGATGATGATGATGTTCCAGGTGGGATTTTCACAGGTAACAGAGTACATACCTGTGCGTGACCTGCAGGCGTTAATTGGCTTTCAAGGAGCAAAACTTTGTTCCCTCTTCTTCTTAGCTTCACTCTGTTGTCTTCCAGTTCCTTACACTCGACTTTCTTTTGTGTATCTTAAGAGTCCTTCTTTCACAACTTTAAACTTTTATGAGGGTCATGTTTGTTGCACTCTTTACTTATTCATTCACTTAAGACTTTCTGTTTTTCTGTTGGGTTTTATTTTTTTAACAAGCAGAAACTCTCTCTCTCTCTCTCTCTCTCTCTCTCTCTCTCTCTCTCTCTCTCTCTCTCTCTCTCTCTCTCTCTCTCTCTCTCTCTCTCTGCCTGCCTGTCTGTTTGTCTGTCTAATTTTCTCTCGCTCTCTTCAGGTGTTCCGTGACGTTAGCACACACACACACACACACACACACACACACACACACACACACACACATACCTTGCATGCAACTTGTAATGAGGACCTCTCTTTAAATCTTTCTTTATTAATTTTATTCACGAAAGGTTTTGTTAGATTGTGCGAGTGTAAAAAAATAACGGTGAAATTAAGCGAAGTGTATGTATGTGTGTGTATGTATGTATGTATGAATGTATGTTTGTGTGTGTGTGTGTTTTGCAAATGTGTAGGTCAAGGTGATTATCTGGCATCTGTGTGTGTGTGTGTGTGTGTGTATGTGTGTGTGTGTGTGTGTTCCATCTCGCTCAGTGCCTTTCCTCTTCCTCCTCCTCCTCCTCCCTCCATTACCTCCTTAGTTTACCTTACCTCCTCCTCCTCCTCCTCCTCCTCCTCCTTCCCCTACTCCTCCTCCCCCTCCTCTTTCTCCTCCATATTTGCTTCTTTACCTTTCCTTCCCTCCCTCCTACACCTGCTTTCCTCCAACCCTTCACCTCTGGCCTCCTTCCTTTCCTCCCACCTCCCTGTTTGTCCTCCACTCCCTATTTTCTACCTCTTCCCTCTCCCTCCCTTTTCCTCTTACCTTCCCTCTTCTTACCTTTCCATATTCTCTCTTTATTGTCTTTACTTTCCATTTCCTTATTCTTACCATTTCTCTCTCTTTTCTACTCACTTTTTCTCGTTTTTCCTCTTTACCTTCCTTTCTATGTCATCTTACCTCTCCTATTCTTCCCTTCTTTCTCTTCTATTTCCATTCTCTTCATTTGATTCTCTTTTATGTCCTACCTTTCCTCTCTCTTTTCTTCTCATCTGTTGTCCATTTTCCTCTTTACATTACTTTCTATGTCCTCTTACTCCTCTTATCCTCTTATTTGCTTCTTTCTCTCCCACTTCCCTTTTGTCCCTCACCTCAACATACTTTCCCTTACCTGTCCGTGCTAATGAGTTCTTATCTTTCCCTCTCTTTATCTCACCTTCCTTACCTTACATTCTTACCTCACCTCACCTCCCTTTCCATTTCCTTTCCACACATCCCTCCCTCACCTTTCCTTCCCTTCCTTGTCCCATTCCTCCATCACCTTCTCTTTCCTTCCCTTTTCCCATCCCTCTATCACCTCCATTCCTTCCATTCCCCATCCTCCCCTCACCTTCCTTAACCCCATTCCCCTTACCTGGCCTTACTAATGAGTTCTTACCTTCCCTTCGCACCTGTCCGTATTACCTACCATTACCTGTGCCCATTATGTCCCCTCCCTCCCCTTCCCATGACCTCCAAACTCTGTAACCCCCCCCCCCCCCCTTTATGCACGAAGTCACCCCTGGCAAGTCCGCTACCGCCTCTTCCTCCCTACTAACACCCCCCCCTCCTGCTTTCTTCCCTGCCTTCCCCTGCTTTCACCCCCTCCCTCTCTCCCCCTGCTTCCCCCCTTTCCCGACTGGCTCCTGGGGTGACCGCGGGCGCTGTCTGACTAACGGTACAATCTTGACCTGCCCCCTTCCCCCTTTCCTCCCCCCTCCCTCCCCCCCGTCACGCCTCCTTGACCCTGGCACTGCGTCTCCTGCTGTAGGCGAGGACGAAGGGAGGGAGGGAGGGAAGGAGGGAGGGAATGCTTGGATACATGCGACGAGGGGGTGGGAGAGAAAGATATGTTGATGTGAGGGAAGGAAGGAAGGGAGGGAGGAAAGGGAGGGAAGGAGGGAGGAAAATGAGGAAGGTGAAGGAGGGAGGGAATGCTTGAATAGTAATGCATGATGAAGGGAGGGAAAGGAAGGAGGGGAGAGAGGGAGGGAAGGAAGGGAGAGGAGACGAAGGGAAAATTAAAGTTGAAGGAGGAAAGGAATGAAAAAATAAGTTAAGAGAAGAAATGAAGGAGATTTATATGAAGATGAGAAGGAGGAAGGAGAGGAGGAGGAGGAGGAGGAGGAGGACTAAGTGTGTCTGGCTACAAGAAAATAAGAAATAAATAAGAAAAATGAGTAAAAAAAAGAAGAGGCGGAGCAGGAGAGAGAATAGAATAGAAATGTTGCGTTGAGGGAATCAAGAGAGAGAGAGAGAGAGAGAGAGAGAGAGAGAGAGAGAGAGAGAGAGAGAGAGAGAGAGAGAGAGAGAGAGAGTGGAGGTAATTAAGGAGGGAGACAGGTGGATGAGGGCGATAAGAGGAGAAAGGAGGGAAAAAAAGCCAAAACAGAAGACAATCGGGAAAGAAAATGAGTCAGGACGGGAAGTGGAGCAGAAAAAAAACGAGGAATGGAGGAAGAGAGAATGATAAATGAGAGGAAGAAAGAGAGGAAGAGAGAGAGGAAGGAAGAGGAAGAGGTGGGTGTGAAGCACTTCCTATACTCTCACCCTTCCTGTCCCTCTTCCTCCTCTTCCTCCTCCTCTTCCTCTTCCTCCTCGTCTTTCTTCCTTCCTTCCTCCATTAAACATTCAGAGGAGGGAACGGACAGACTGCAAAACGCTCCCCCAAAAAAAGAAAAAAAGAAAGAAACAACAACAACAGCAATAGCAACAGCAACAACAGCAACAACAACAACAACAGCAGCAAAGAGGACATTTTTTATTTACACCAACGGAAGAAAAAGAGGAAAAAGTGACCCAATTTATTCCATTCTTGATTTTTTTTTTTGTATGAGGAAAAGACGACGAAGACAAGGGAGGGAAAAATGAAGAGGAAGAAAACAATGAAGAGGAAAATGAAGAGGAAGAAAAAAATAAGAGGAAAAAAGTGACGGTGTGGTCTAGTCCTGATGATTTTTGGGACGGTGAAAAGGAAGAGACGGAGAAGACAAGGAAGAGGAAAATGAAGAGGAAGAGGAAAATGAAGAGCAAGAGAAAAGTTAAAAGGAAAAGAAGTGACAGATTTTTTTCCATTCTTGATTTTTTGGACGATGAAGAGGAAAAGACGATGATAATGAAGAGGAAAATGAAGAGGAAAAGAAGTGAGTTTTTTTCCATTATTGATTTTTTGGACGATGAAGAGGAAAAGACGATGATAATGAAGAGGAAAATGAAGAGGAAAAGAAGTGAGTTTTTTCCATTCTTGATTTTTTGGACGATGAAGAGGAAAAGACGATGATAATGAAGAGGAAAATGAAGAGGAAAAGAAGTGAGTTTTTTTCCATTGTTGACTTTTTGGACGATGAAGAGGAAAAGACGATGATAATGAAGAGGAAAATGAAGAGGAAAAAATAAAAAAGGAAAAAAAGTGACGCAATCTATTCCATTTTCGTCGAGTTTTTGGACAGCGAAGAGAAGGCGAAGACAAGGAAGAGGAAATTAAAGAGGAAGAGGAAAATGGAGAGCAAGAGGAAAATGAAGAGGAAAAGTGACAATTTACTCCGCTCATCAAATTTTCAGACGTGACTCGAGGTTTTAATGAAGCAGTATTTTTTTTTTTTTGTGATAATGAAGTTACGTTTTAGGACTGAAAAATGAACGTGATGGTTGTGACAACGTATAAAATATTGCATAACGTAAACGAGAGATAAATAGTAATGATAGAAATAGGAGAAAGGAAGAAAACAAAACAAAACAAAAGACAATCGGGAAAGAAAACGAGTCAGGACAGGAAGGGGAGCGACAAAAAAGAGGAATGGAGAAAGAGAGAATGATAAATGAGAGGAAGAAAGAGAGGAAGAGAGAGAGAGGAAGGAAGAGGAAGTGGTGGTTGTGAAGCACTTAGTAATAGTAATAGTAGCAGTAATAATGATAATAAGAGTTGTTTTGTTGCTAAGGTTCGTGTATAACGTAATAGAATGTCGATCAGGAGTCCGTAAGAGGAAAATTAATGGAGTGAGTGTGTCATATCTCTCTGTCACCCGCTCTCTCTCTCTCTCTCTCTCTCTCTCTCTCTCTCTCTCTCTCTCTCTCTCTCTCTCTCTCTCTCTCTCTCTCTCTCTCCACACACACACACACACACACACACACACACGTACACTGAACTACGTAACTTAAATTTATCGCTATCAAAAACGAAAAATAATAAGAAAGTAAAGAACAGCATAAATAAACAAATGAATAAATAAGTAGAAAAGGAGAAGAAAAAGAAGAAAAAAACAGAAGCAAAACATTCAATACCAATACATGTCACACACCCACACCCACCCACACACACACACACACACACACACACACACACATACACAACGACACATAAGCACACAATCCCCTCCTACTATACACAACACAAAACAACCCCTTAACACACACAACACAACAGCACCCACTCATACACACAACAACAACACCAACACAACCCTCCCCCCCACCTCTTAGCGCACACCACCATCACCCAACACACACACAACACAACACCCCACTCATACACACAACAACAACACCAACACAACCCTCCCCCCCCACCTCTTAGCGCACACCACCACCACCTCCCCCACCACCGCCTCACCACACACTGACACTGCCCAGCGCCACACTTCTCGCCACTCTACACACTCGGGTCACCACTCACAGTCTAGGCACTCTCTTCAGGCACTCAGGAGCTTATTCACCCTCCCCCACAGGCAGACAGCCCCTCACTGCCGGCTGGGGACTGTGGACACCTGCAACCTGCCTCTGCTACCCCCCTCTCTTCCCCCAGTCCCCCAGTAAGCCCCCTGTTGCTCCTCCTCCGCCTCCTGCTCTTCCTCCTCCAATACTAGTCTTCCTCCTCCCACCGACACTCCCATCCCATCTCATTCCGGTATGGTCTCTCTTTTTTCCATCTCTCTCTCTCTCTCTCTCTCTCTCTCTCTCTCTCTCTCTCGTTTGACTGCACCCCGTGGGATACTCGTTTCGTTTCTTTCCTTTTCTTTCCCTTTTGTCCTTCTTTTTCCTGTGCTTCCTCGTTCCCATGTGTGTTTCCTTTTTTACTACCACCACCACCACTACTACTACTACTACTACTACTACTACTACTACTACTACTACTACTACATAATCCCACCGGAGAACGAAACAATCACGCAAACGCTTCCTTCTCTCCCTCCTTCCTTCCTTCCTTTCCTCCTTCCTTCCCCTTGGACACGGTAACTCGACTCGTATTTGGGCCTCGCGGGAGAAGTGTTGGACCGCGTTCCTTGCTGACTGACGTGTTCGTTTAGTATAAGAAGTGCGCCATACGTTCTAGGAGGAGGAGGAGGAGGAGGAGGAGGAGGACGAAGGAAGAAGAAGAAGAGAATGAAAATGAAGACGAGGAAGATTAGGAGAAAACGGAATAACAACATAAAAACAAGAACAAAAGCAGGAAGAACAAGGAGAAAACGGAATAACAACATGAAAACAAGAACAAAAGCAGGAAGAACAAGGAGAAAACGGAATAACAACATAAAAACAAGAACAAAAGCAGGAAGAACAAGGAGAAAACGGAATAACAACATAAAAACAAGAACAAAAGCAGGAAGAACAAGGAGAAAACGGAATAACAATATAAAAAACAAGAACAAAAGCAGGAAGAACAAGGAGAAAACGGAATAACAACATGAAAAACAAGAACAAAAGCAGGAAGAACAAGGAGAAAAATCAATAATACGAAGAAAAAAGAACAGGAGGTGGCCTTTAACGAGAGAGAGAGAGAGAGAGAGAGAGAGAGAGAGAGAGAGAGAGAGAGATGCTGGGGTGAAAGCGGCGGAGAAAGAGGTTCTATCACTACTTATATGGGAAGCGGAGTGTAAGAGGAGTAAACTTTCTATATCGACGACTTGATCCTTGCCTCTTACAGAACACAGACACACGAGCGATACAAAGGGATTAGAAAGAGATAAAAAAGAGATTGAACTTTCTATATAGACTATCTGATCCTTCTCTTATCCATCACAGAAACAAGAAAACTAATGTATGAAAGATTTGAATTCCTACATAAACGATTTGATCCTCTTTCTCTTACACAGCATACAAGCAGAAGGTAGAAAAGGGGATGTTAAGGTTCCTATTGACAGGTTGCTACTATATGGGGTTTAATCTCTAATATTACCGCCACCTCAACTCTCTCTCTCTCTCTCTCTCTCTCTCTCTCTCTCTCTCTCTCTCTCTCTCTCTCTCTCTCTCTCTCTCTCTCTCTCATTTTCTCTTATTCCATGCCGTATGAAAGAAAGATAATCGTAATGGAGTTTATATACGAGACACTAAAGGTAAAATGTTTCAGCAGTGGTTTTGTTTTTTGCTTTCCTTTCGTATTGTAAGCACAGGATATACACAAAATGGACTCCAATAGATGAGAAAATAATGTTTCAGTAAAAATTTAACATCTGCTTTTCTCTCCTACTGTACGAGAGAAATATAAACGAAATGGACTCTCTATCGATGAAATAATACCGGAATGTGTTTCAGAACTAATTAAACACTTGCTTTCTTTTCTTATTATGTGAGAGGAATGTTAATGAGACGGACTTTCTATAGATGAAGGGATAATGATATAAGTGCCGCAATACAACAATAATTATATCACAACTCTCATTTTTATGGTATGAAAGGAATGTAAATGAAATCGACCCTCTATGAATAAAATGATAATGCTAAGGGGTTTGCTTTAATTTTACCGTTACTTAATTTCTTGTCGTTAGAAAAGGATTGTAAATGAAATGGACCATGTGAATTAAATGATGATGGTAAGGGTTTCAATAGTGATTTTACGTCTGATTTTCTCTCTTTCAGTGTGGAAGAAATATTAATGGAATGTTCTCCTTATAAGAGCAGTGAGAATGGCAAAAGTTTCCATGCTGAATTTTACGTCTGTTTAACTTTCTTATCGATATGAAGGAGTGTAAATGGGGCGGTCTTTCTATAGATGACGTAATGAAAAGGAAGGCTTCGATTCTCATTATTTTTATTTTATTAATGGCTACCTAGTTACGTTAATGCTCTGATGGTAATGAATATATTGGGTTTTATTTCTTCTTTCATTGCGCTTTCTATTTTCTATTTTATACATTCAATGATGTAATTTTACTGTATTTGCACTATTATTTTTTTCTGTCATCTAATTTTACTATATGTATTATTTGCATATCTAATTACTTAACGATTATATTTATTTGTTATGGGGACTAGAATAGCGGCTACTGATAATGATGATGATGAATGGGTATATACAGTTACTAATTCCTCATTTCTTACCTCTAAGCAGAAGCAGCAGAGGAAGAAGACGAAGCAGTACGAGAAGGACGGGACAACACTTCTTGGTCAACTCACCTGCTGAAGAAAAGAGATCAAAGCTAATCTTGACAATGAAAAGAAAAACACGTATAAGAAAAAAAATCAAAGTATAAAACGATGACAATATTAAAGTCTCATAAACCCACGACTCCTTTGCACAACAACAGTATATAGTTTTGTAAGTAAACAATAAATAAACACGTATATATTTATGTATTACGAACTCTATGGAAAATGTACATGGAAGAGAAGTAAAGCCACGATAATACCAAAATTTACCCCATAAACACACGACTATTTTGCATAACAACAGAATATAGTTTTGTAAGTAGTGAAAATATAAACACGTATATATTTATGCATCATCAACTCATTAATAACATACGAGAAAAAAAATGTATGTATGCAATCTTTCAATCACCAAGAGAGGCTCATTAAACACACCCACATTATGTATCAGATCAAGTATACATCGCCTTTCCATGCCTAAGAAAGATGTATATTTATGTATTGCCAAGTCTTTTACTCCTTGACGCTACAAGTTAGCTTTTCTTCGTAATGGCAGCAGGCTACGTGCATTTTTTGTTTACCATCTGGTGCATAAATTTTCGTGTATTCCTTTATTACGAAAATGTTCAAGACCTACATTTATGTGCAGCTTTTCTGGGCTTTCTTTGAAAGGGCAGCATATTCTTTTTTTTTTCTCTTCTTTAAGCACTGGTCTGCCTTCCTTCAATTTAAATTTATTTCTCATTTGCCAAAGCTTTTTATTTGATTATGTTTAGCCCTTGGTCTGCCTCCTTTCAATTTAACTTCATTTTTCACTTGGAAAAGCATACATATAGATAAATAACTTGGTATGGATAACACATGAAAGGATATATATTTTTACGAACAATTATTTTTACTGTTGTCAACCTTTTACCGTGAGAAAAAATTAAGTGAGCTGTGTGTGTGTGTGTGTCTGTCTGTGTGTGTGTGTGTGTGTGTGTGTGTGTATGTGTGCGCGCGCGCATGGTTCAGATGTTCTAAGTTGCCTCGTTCACGTGCTCGAGGCCGTGAGTCGAGGTGTGTTGTTTGTGTTGCTTTGTTTTGCTTGTCTTGTGAGGGTTAAGAAGCCCCGTGGCAGCTTAAGGCTTGGAGTTATCTCGTGTTGCCCGTCTGTCTGTCTGTCTATCTGTCTGTCTGTTTACCTGCGACTTATTTCTCTACCGCAAGCTTGATTCACTTCCTCGTTTCTCTGTCTTGTTTTTTTCTATCTTGTTTTTTGTCCTTTTCCGTTTCCTGCCTTGCTTTTCCGTCTCTCGTCTCTCTCGTCTCTCGTCTCTCTCTCTCTCTCTCTCTCTCTCTCATCGGTGTACCTTTCCCGTGTAATTGGCGGCCGCTGTGCCTTCAAAGTATCAATGGTGCTCTTATCGCTTAAGTTACGTGTCGCTCTTGATTTGTCCCTGAGCCTCTGTCTGTCTGTCTGTCTGTCTGTCTGTTGGGTTGGAAGGGAGCATGACAATCTACTCCCTTACACCCTGGTCTTTGTTTTTGTTACCTTCCATTTATTATTATTTTTGTATCAGTATTTGCACCCTATTCTTTGTTTCCGTTACTTCCCATTATTTTTGGTTTCCGTAAATTTCCCTCCGTCTTTCGTTTTGATTTTAACAGCACATACTTTGTTTCCGTTACATTCCATTTATTTTTTCGTTTCGTTTCCATTTTAAAACACTATTATTTGTCTCCATTTTGCTTGTTTTTTTACACCTTTTAATCTTCCCTTTATTTTTCGTCAATTTTTATCAGTCTATCATTTTCTTCTGTTACCTTTTCATTATTTTATTGGTTTCAGTTTTAACACAGTATATAACGTTTCCATTGGACTTCCTTTTATTTAACACCAACTCACCCTCCCTTTTGTCCCCCTCCTCAATATTTCCTCTTCTTTCTCTCTTATAATTTTCTTCTCTGTATTACTATCCTTCATACTTATCACCTCTCTATAATGTATCTTCTGCCCCCTTCTTTTTTTATTTTACTCCTTTTCCATTGTTATCTTTTCCCTTCCTCGTTATCCGTCTTCTAGTGTCATTTTTTTAATTTTCTTTCTCTTTTCGTTATTTTCCTCCTTAACTTTTTTTTTTTTTATCTCCAGAGGTTTAGGGATGTCATGTCCTGGTTTAATTGCTTTTACGTTCGCTCGCTTGTGACTGGTTACCGTGCATGTCTCCGTCACTCTCCTCGTTGTATGTGCTTTTCGTTTTTCCTTTGTTTTGCGTAGTCTGCTTTGCTTATTCATCGAGTTTCGTTGCGATTTAGTTGTAATATAATTTTGCTCTTCTTTTTATTTGGTTGACTTCTCATTTGGTGATTTTTATTCATTTTTTTTGATAACTCAGTATAGTCAATATATTTCTTTTGAGGAGTTATGATCTATTATTACTACAATTGTGCATTTATTATTTCCAATCATCTATTATATCGAAGTTATTATGTAAAAGTCGACTGTGTGCATGAAAGATGTATATTTTCTTTTAGTCTTATTATTATTATTATTATTATTATTATTATTATTATTATTATTATTATTATTATTTGCCTACATACACACGACATAAACAACAACAAAAACAAACAGGGACCAAATCTTTTTAAACTTCTAACGTAAAGCCAAAAATAAATATACAAACAAACAAATATATAAAAGTCTTAATTTCTACACGACACAAAAGACAAACAAACAAATTAATCCAACAAATACAAATACCCTAAATTAACTAACATAATAATCCTAAATAATTAGACGAAAACAACAGGAACGCGACAGAAGCTTCCTAATCCAGTCTTCCATTAAGTTTAGTTGCTTACTTAAAACACTACGCGACAGACTGCTTAGCTTCTTTTGCTTTGAATTGGCTCGTTTATTTGCACGCTCCGCCGCTATAGCTTTTTGCTCGCTTGTTTGGCCTCAATTCGTACCTGTTTTAGCTTTGTAGTGTATCGCTTTGGGTGTTTGCTAGCTTGCTTGGCACTTGCTTGTACCTGTTTTAGCTTCGTAGTGCCTTGTCTCTTTTTGCTTGCTCTCTTTGCACTGGCTTGTATCTGTTTTAGCTTTGTATTGTGTATCCTGTTATCCTTTTGCTTGCTTGTTGTCCTTTGTTTGTACCTGTTTTAGCTTCGTGGTGTCCTGTATCCTTGTTCGCTTGGTGGCTTTTGTTTGTACCTGTTTTAGCTTCGTGGTGTCCTGTATCCTTGTTCGCTTGGTGGCTTTTGTTTGTACCTGTTTTAGCCTCGTAGCGTATCGTGTTAGCCTTTCCCTTGTTTTGCTGACACTTGTTTGTACCTGTTTTAGCTTCGTAGTGTTGTGTAACCTCTTAGCCTTCTTTGCCTCTCTTCCTGGTACGTCCTACGCCTGAATCACTGACATATCTTAGTTGTTAGTTGTAGAAGTAGAAGCATTTGTAATCCAGAGTAATGCTAATGTTGCTTTTTACTTTGTTCTCGCTACGTACAGTTGCGTATAAATGCGTAAGAAGAAAAAGTGCACGAGATTTAGTTTTTCTTTTCTGTTACTTTTTTCGTTTCCGTTATTATTATTTTTTTTAGGTATTCGGGGCCGTAATTTCTGGAGGGTCTAGGAGGGCTATAGCACCCCAAATGTTTTCTATATCGGCCTTAAAATGCCAATAAAGTCCTTATTTAAAAAAAAAAAAAAAATCCCCCCCTTCACAAGCTCGGATGCCCTCTAGACTCCACCCAAAATCTGTCGAAATCACGGGCCTCGGTATCATTTCGATCATGATTAAAAAGATGTTTGTGCTCTTAGTGGCTTTTAATTCATGCACTTTCGCTTTCTTCGTGTTTGTGTCGGTATACTTCTGACCATGAGAAAAAAAAATGTATCCGTGTTTTTATTTTTTGTCTTTTCTTTCTCGTAGTATTTTCTTTAAGCATATCGAAAATGACAAAAAAAAAATGTCCTTCCGCTTTTAAGTTTCTTTTATCAGTTTTCATATTTTTATTTTCTTGGTGCGTGTTTGTGTTTTCTAAATTTTGTTCCTCTTTAATTCTTTTCATTAGTATATATATATTTTAGGCACCGGCTCGCTAGTGCCTCTGCTGCCCAGTGTGCTAAATAAACCGCTTCGTCTCTATAGTTTTAACCATTAAGAGTTTTATCAAAGACTTGCCTCGTTTTAAAACCATGTAAACTTTTTTCTACACGCTGAGTAGAAAGAAGGGAAGAGAACGTGGCTTTTCGTCTATAATTTTAAGTTTAGTATTTTATCAGAGATTGGGAGAGTGTCGAGGCTTTTTCATTACATAGGACAGCACTTTACGTATCGGTCATTCACTCTAGAGCTAGAGATTGAATTACAGATAAGGGGACCGATCAGTAAAGTGGCGCCATCTATGTTTAAGCTTTGAAAGTATCCCATTCTCTCCTATTTGCAATCGTGTTTAACTCCTGATTTACAAGTTATAAATAAGTTTTGACCAATGTCTTACTTTAGGTGTTAAGTAGCTTAGCATTTGACCAACTACATTGTTCTAAATGCAAGTTATTATTGTCCTTTAATGTTTAATCATAATATTGTTTTTATTTACGTTCATAGTGATATATATAATACTCAGTTTACTTTTTACTCAGTTTACTTTCAGTTATGTTGATTTTGTTTTTATTCTAATGTTTATTTGGCATTTACTTTTACAGATAGTTACGATTTTACACACACACACACACACACACACACACACACACACACACACACACACACACACACACACACACGTTAATACATATACACAGCTTTATTTTGTTACGATCTGTTAAGTTGCTTTTATTTCAGAGCTACTTTAAGTTTTTATTACTATTCTTTGCAATAATTCTGTTTTTCGTTGAATATTTTGTTCGATTTTATTTTGCCTATGATTTCGCTTGGTTTCTTTTCTGTTACTTTACTTTCATTTCGTAGCATTTGTTCTGAGAAAACAGTCCACATATGGAAAAATACAAAAAAAAAAAATATGGAGGTAAAGAAAATACCTGCAACGTCTACTTATCATTTTTATCTATTCATTTCAACCTCTTATCTCCTATCGCTTAGTTTTTGTGGCTTATTTATCAACGAACTTTTTGTTAATCTACTGATCTTTCTATTTCTTGACACCGAGTAATTTATCTTTCATTTGATTCTTTCTATTCTCTCTTTGTCCTCTCCTGTTTTTCTGAGCCTAAATTTATGTTGTTTTCACATTTTGATCTTTATTAATCTGTATTTATCAATCACCAGTTATCATTATTTTCTCCTAAGGCTTTCATAAGTTTGTCTGTTTCTCTGTTTGCCACCTTTTCTGTGCTTTTGTTGTCTTTCTGAGCCTAAACTATTTTCTATCGGCTACCTAGATGTTCATTTATGTTTAGAATTAATTATGTTCCTCTTACATATCATTCCTCTCTATCATTTGTTATGTTATTTACCTATTTTTTTACAAGTCATTTTTACTGTCATTTCATATCATATTTTTTGCCAATATAAATACTAACCACTCTGCCCTTCATGAATCTTTTCCATAATTTCTCTTAAGTTATCATGTATCTCGTTATTACTTTATTAATGAAATTTTCTACGTGTCTTCCACTTTCTGAGCCTAAAGTAATTTTCTTTTGGCTAAATATTTACTAATGTCTTTCATTATTTCCCTTTAATTTTATTTTCTCCATTTTCTGATATGTTTGCCTATTTTTTCTTTATTTTCTACGTGTCTCTCGCTGCTTTCCTGAGCCTGAACTCATTTCCTTTTGGCTATCTAAATATTTACTCCTTTATTTCATCATTATTTTCCCTTTCTTCGTATCTTTTCTCAAATTTCTCATATATTTGTTTATTTCCTTGTTTGTTTATTTTTCTACGTGTCTTTCGCTGCCTTTCCGAGCCTCAATCATCCGTGACTCATGTAAGCTTCGATGAGTCGCCGTGAGTGTGTGAGGGCGAGTCACCGCCTTACGCACGCCACGATGAGGAAATAAAATGTCTTCTTGAACGCATGAATTTCCTTTACCTGCTTAAAAATGTCCGGAGTTTGTTACCATGACCAATAATGCCTCGAAGAACACCTGACGTTGATAAACCACGGCTCAGTATTTTCAGACACTTCCGCTTCTCACGTTAACTATTTCCAATGGCAAAAATAAAAAAAAAAAAAGAAAAAAAGAAAGATCAGGCGGATAGTAGTGCTTTTTTAGATTTGGTGTACATACGAGGCATCAAACTACCACCAGGGTCATAAAACTGCCTATGGAAATGCCCACAACTACGAAAACCTTGTCAAATATGCGTGTTTGGACTCTGAGCGATTACGCCTTTTAGAAGACCTGACCTTGAACCATTTTGAGAAATAATAACTTCAAGAAAACCTGTGACTCATTTATCTCATTTTGATTTACTTTAACTCATAAATATTCAACTACAAAACCTGTCACCCATATACATGATTATACTCTAATTTGACCAATGACTTCAAGATCACCTGAGTTTGGTTTGCTCTCCTACTACTACACCTACGGTCATCATAGTTAGTTACCAGATTGAGGTTCTTCAAGGTAACCTGAGTTTATATTACCATCCTGTCTAATGATCGTACAGGTGAGATGGTGATGCAGGTAAGTGTGTTAATTAAGCCAGGAGGTCGATACATGATTTAGGGGATCTTCACGGACACCTGAGTTCATATTACCTGGATCCATGGTTAATGATCGTACAGGCGAGATAAGGCAATGCAGGTAAATCTTTAGTGTGTGTGTGTGTGTGTGTGTGTGTGTGTGTGTAAGGTGTCGGGATGCGTTCATGAGGCGATGGAAGTGCCTATGGAGCAAAATGTGGGATGAGCGTTAAGAATAATTGGTATTTAAAACATTGTGCCTCGGTGTTACTTGGAACGTAAGGTAAACTATAGGGCAAACACTGCTACGCTTGTGAATGGGGAAAAAAGTGATAGGCTACATTTGTAACTGAGATAAAAAAAAAAAACGTATACAATGATACTAAGTTCTTAAATTGTAGAGAAGATGATGAGAGGTGTGTGTGTGTGTGTGGAGAGAGAGAGAGAGAGAGAGAGAGAGAGAGAGAGAGAGAGAGAGAGAGGAGTGAGAGCGAAGTAAATAACCGAAAAGATAAAAGGGAGAGGAAGATAAGGAAAAGACACTTAGAAGGAAGACGGACAGATAGACAGAGAGGGAGTTGATATGCAGACGAAATGGAAGAAGTTATGGGAGCGGAGATGATAAGGGGGAGAGGGACAATGGAAGACTGTAATAATGTTTAAATACAGTGAAACATTATACACATACGCGCTACAAAATGGTTTAGCGGAGTCTACAGTGTTGCACGGTGCACGAAGAAACACTATGGTCAAAGAAAACGGATCGGAGTAAAAACTTAGGGTAAACTATAGGATGACTTATTGCGTAATTCTATATATTGATAATTTTCTATGGCAAAATAAGCAAAGGAAAAAGATGAATGGATGGAGAATAACGGAAAATGTTAATAGGCACACATTACAACAGGTTTTTAAACAAAGAAGCATGACTTGGTCTTCAAGTGGGGGTGTAGCTCAGTGGTAGAGCATTCGACTGCAGATCGAGAGGTCCCCGGTTCAAACCCGGGCGCCCCCTCGTCAAATGTTTTTTATTCGTTATTACAGTATGGAATGATGACGGTGAAAACTTCCTGGTGTGTCCGTCTGTCTGCCTGTCTGTATACAGCTCCAAGAACCGTCACTTCCCGGGGTGAACGATGACTTTCGAAAACATACGTCTGGCTTGTGGCATGGCGCTCTCCCGCGTGCCAGAATATATCGTCGCGAGTCTCAAAATGTTTAGTCTAGGAAAACGCCTCGATAGTTGTAGCCAGTGTGTACGTGCGTGTGTGCGTGAATGATGCGTAGTTACGAGTTTGACGGGTAGTCAGATTCAACAATGACAGGCAAGAAATGGGGTACTATAATAGAGTGGTGGATGAGTGGAAGTCTTGGCAGTCATGTAGAGAATTAGAGAGCCAAGGGGAAAGACAACATCAAGAAAAGATTTGATAAATTCATGGACAGTGAGCTTAGGTGGGATTAGGTTTACAGGAGCTGCTCCAACTAGGCCTTCCAGCCTCTTGCAGACTCCTTATGTTATGTTTACAACAAAAGTAATGATAATAATAATAATCATAATAATAATAATAATAATAATAATAATAATAATAATAATAATAATAATAATAATAATAATAATAATAATAATAATAATAATAATAATAATAATAATAATAATAATAATAATAATAATAATAATAATAATTTATTAATAATAATAATTATAATAGTAGTAATAATAATAATGATAATGATAACATCAACAACAAAAAATAGCAACAACAACAACAACAACAACAACAACAACAACAACAACAACAACAATAATAATAATAATAATAATAATAATAATAATAATAATAATAATAATAATAATAATAATAATAATAATAATAATAATAATAATAATAATAATAATAATAATAATAATAATAATAATAATAATAATAATAATAATAATAATAATAATAATAATAATAATAATAATAATAATAATAATAATAATAATAATAATAATAATAATAATAATAATAATAATAATAATAATAATAATAATAATAATAATAATAATAATAATAATAATAATAATAATAATAATAATAATAATAATAATAATAATAATAATAATAATAATAATAATAATAATAATAATAATAATAATAATAATAATAATAATAATAATAATAATAATAATAATAATAATAATAATAATAATAATAATAATAATAATAATAATAATAATAATAATAATAATAATAATAATAATAATAATAATAATATATGGCAAATGAAATTCCTTGTGTGTGTGTGTGTGTGTGTGTGTGTGTGTGTGTGTGTGTGTGTGTGCTGGAAGCTTGACAATGAAATTTTAGTGTACAAACGATACTTTGTTTACTTAATAGGTATGTGTGTGTATCTATTAAGGAGACACACATACACACACACACACACACACACACACACACACACACACACACACACACACACACAAACGGGGAATTAGACAGATAGAGACAGACAAACAGACAAAAACAAACATAAACAGTGAGACAGACAAACAAAGGTACACAAGAGCAAACAAACAAACAACAACACAACCGTGACCATTACTGAGGAACGAGGAAGTGGCGGTCAGGAGGTGAAAGTGAGGCGGGTGCTCGTATATAAGGTGAGGCGAGGGCTGGTCAGAGGTCACCTGGTCGCCGGAGGACAGGTAAGGCGGAGGAGGGTCACCGGTACACTAATTAAGAGCGTTAGGTCATCTGTTACTAAGGGGAAAATATATGTTACCTTTTTCCATGGGACGTGAGGGACTCGTGTGATTATTAATGAGGAAAGTGTGGGATCGAGACAGGTAGAAGGAGTGACGTTACGTAGGAATGAAATACAGACAAATGAAGGAAGTTTGGCTTTTAGTGGAGAATGTAGGAAGAAAGAAAAGACGTGTGGAAGGAATAATGTTATGTGACAGAACACCTCTCCTCCCGAAACTGACCTATCTTTCGGCCGCTCCTCTTGACTCTTTGAAGGAGCAGTGAGTAGCGGGCTTTTTTTTCATTATATATATTTTTTTGCCCTTGAACTGCTCCCTCAACTGTAAAAAAAAAAAAGTGTAAAATGAAGGAGTGGAGTGGTAGGGAGTGGAAAGAGTTTGGCTTTTAATGGAGAATGTAGTTAGAAAAGGACAGATGGAAGTAATAACGCTGTGTGATACTGGGAAAGGAAGGAGCGAAGTAGCGGGAAGTGGAGGAAATTGCCTGTTAGTGCAGAAAGTAGGAAGGAAGGAAGGGAAGTATTGAAAGGAGTGAGAAAGGAAAATAATTAGTACTTGTCACGGTAGGAGTAATAGAAGGAATAAGGGAACCAAAGAGTGATTTCAATATTAACTAGCAAGAGAATTGAAGAAAGATACGAAGCAAACAATACCTATGTGATTGATGGTCACTGTAGGAGAGAAAAAAATAATTAGGAAGCCAAATAATAGTTTTAAGTTACGAACAACAAAAATGGCAGAAAGATTAGGAGCAAACGATGATTATGCGTTACTAAAGAACAATATAAGTGACTTTAAAGAAAGGAAAATGGCAACCCATAACACGATTTTCTAAACATATAAATACACAAAGAAGAAATATATAAACAAACAAATAAGCCAAAACAAGAAGTGACAAATGATGCGAAACAAAAGCGGATAAAGTCACGTAGTTAGTAAAATGATACAATTGACCATAAATGACCCTGAACAGACAAGAAAATAAGCTGATATATACTCATGTCTTAACCTTGGTAATTGCATACATTAATACGTTATCCCATATAAATAAATAATGACATCAATTACAGAACTGTTCCTCAGACATTTCTTTCTGAGGCTCAGTTTCATTCGCTTTCCTAGCCTTTCTTTTCCTTTCAATTCCCTCAATCTCACTTTTCCTTCCCTTCCATTCTCATCCCGTCATATTCATTCCCTTCCCTTCCGCTCTCTTCCTATCTTCCTTCAAGCTGTCCCTTCTTAAATGTTACCCTCACGACCCGTTGGAAAGCCCATTGACATGTTTCTCATTTTGTGGTATTTAGTTATATTTTCGTGAAGATGTGACCCAGTGAGAAGTTATCGCAACCCAGGGCAGTAGCGTGACGCCTATTTTGAAGTTTCCTGTATCAGTCGTCACGAACGCATTTTCTTGGTCGTTTAAAGTTCGATGTATTTCAGGTCACGACGCAGTATGTCGGTCTTTTGAAATTTCTTGTATCAGACGTCACGACACTTAGTAAAACTCAGGTGTTTCGGTCTTGCTTACAGTCCGAGGTCCAGCAGGATGTCACGGAAGTCCCTGCTGTTACTGGCGGGGTTGTGGGTGGCTCTAGCGACCTCTGACGTCCCTAACAGCCCCTCTCCTCCTACGATAACACCTGCTGCTACCACGACCGCTACTACTGAGCCGTCGGGGAGGAGCATAACGCCCCCTCCTGATGTCACGGCTGAGGTTATCATCCTCGCTACCCCTTCGGACATTACCACGACGCCCCATGAAGTCAGTCCTAGGGTAGCGAGTCTTGGCAGCACCCACGTCAGTATCTCCCCCACCAGCTCTTCGTCGCATGCTTCTGAAGGTTCTACAAACACCAGGGTGCCTCAAAGTGGGCCGCGGGTGCTGTCGAAGCGTTCTGAGGCCCGGGGGTTGTTGGTGGGTGAGAGGGCCAAGCTGGGTGTGTGTTCCCCGCCCACCGCCACCCGCTACCTCACCGTCACGTCCACCCAGGTCGTCCCCACCGTCACCTACGCCACGGCGACGCAGTACATCCCCACCGTCATCAGTAAGGTGAGTGAGTGATTTTGGTTGGGCTTAGAACATGTTTGTATTGTGTTATTTCTCTGTGTTTGTCTGTCTCGTGTTAACCTATTGTTTTATTCCAAGGGTTGGTGATCTTTATTCCTTTTTTTTTTTTACTTTCTTTTCTTAGCTTCTGCATGGTATGTGATTTAAGATTTGCCTCATTTACGTTGTGTACCACTATGGATGTATCTACATGGGTTACCCTGCCAAGCTCATTTTCTGTGTTAGTGGTCTGTGTTTCTTCGAGACTAACTTGCCTAAAACTGCCACTTTTCTTAAATACAACACCCATTAACATTACATAAAAAAACTTTCCCATTCAAAAACTTTTGGAATGTATAATTTTCCTTAAAAGCATCGTCACAAATCCAATTATTGGTCGAAACCTTGGGAAATATGAGTTTTATTTATGAGTCCATTGTCTCGTTTCCTGCGTTACGAACTACCCTTTCGTTGCCATAAATGTATACCTTCTAGTACTAGAAAAACCGTGCAAAAGACCGTAGGTCAAAACAAGTGTGGAAATAACGGTAAAATGTGCAAATCCGCGAGGTCGTGGGGCTGTAGCGCCTAGCATTCCGCGGCAGCCCACACCGTCCCGCGGCCACCGCCGCTGAACTACAAAAAGAGTGTGTTCACAATTGTTTGACTTTACCCTACGAAGGGGTGAGGGAGCCTCGCCACCCTCGACCCCTTTGGGTTCACTAAAAGACAGGTGAATATTTATATAACCTCCCCACGCCGGGGCTCCCCAACTCTCGACTGCTCTGTGTTTGCACATTTCATCGCTTGGGCTACTCCGTCGTCCGCGGCCGAACGTTTTTTTTTCTTTTTCTAAATCTATATCGTTTATTTTCACACTTGTTTTCTTCTATGCTTTTCCCTACGTTTTTCCAAAAGGTCTGACTGTTAGTAAATATAAATATGTCAACAGAGGAGTACTTTGTGAGGCAGGAAGCTAGGTATTATTGCGTTAGTAAAACCAATCTTAACCCAAAGTCAAATTATAACTATGATTAGTCTTTGTCTTAACCCTGGCCGTTCCGGGGCCAGGATATATGGTAGATGCCAGCGCCGTGTCACTGTGCTGCTCTGCTCACAGACTGCATGAATGCCACTCAATGCTAACCTACCCCCATCGAATGGTAAACTTTCCCAAACTGCCAAAATATTTTTGTGTATATATATATATATATATATACATATATATATATATATATATATATACACACACACACACACACACACACACACACACACACACACACACACACACACACATTGATTGGGAGACAGGACTATATATATATATATATATATATATATATATATATATATATATATATATATATATATATATATATATATATATATATATATATATATATATATATATATATGTATATATATGTATATATATATATATATATATATATATATATATATATATATATTATATAAAATAACTCAGTTTTTTTAATTGCCTCTCTCTCCGCACATACATTGACACTGTCCCTTCAATCTTCAACATATAACATCATTGAGATGTGCATAAGAGCTCCAGGAGGAGGCGATGGTGGGATGTGAAACTCTTCACACATCCTAAGTTTTCCTTTAACACTGAAAATCTCCCTCACGTACTCATGGGGTGTTTGATATTACTTCTCACCCTTGCATCTTTCAGTGAAGTACATGAAAACGGCACTGGGATATGTGGCCGCTCAACACTTCCAAGTTTTTTCCAATGAGGTCATTTAAAACTCTCTTATAAACTCCTGAAATATCTATCTCTTTTATAACGCTGACATTTCAGCCTACTTTTATGCCACCTTTAAGTATACACAGTTTTCTTCACTTTTATCTTTTTTTATCTGTAACCCACCATAAAACTACAGTGTTTATTATCATGTTAAAAATCATTGCTTTACCAATATATCAGTTTGTTCCCTGTGTGTTCACCGAGGCCTTTATTGTGTATACGGGTGGGTGGCCGTCATGCATGGCAACGACCTTCTCCCTTGTTTTATATTTTTTTACAGAAACAAATGAACAAAATACACAACAATACTTTCCGGGAGCAAAATTTTTAGTACAACTTCCTTTAACGCTCTTTAAATTCCCGTCACGTAGGTCCCACTGCAGTGTGTCCCTTTAGCCACATCCCCTTCAAGCCCTCACGCCATCCCTCTTGCATGGCATTACCCTGCACTAAGTCTCTCCTTTCCTTAACCTTACACTGTCTACAGGAGCTGACGGAGTTGGTGGTGCGGACGTCGACGCTGGGGCTCACGCAGACGGTAACCACCTACGCCAGGCCAGTCCTCATTACCCAAACTCAGGTGGGTCGACAGGTGTATTGTGGCGGGGACAATGGTGGAGAGGGAGTGGAAGGGCGGGGAAGGGAGAGGGAGGAGTGTAGGAACGGGGAGGGATAGAAACAGAAGGGGAAGAGGGAGGGACATGGAGAGGGGCAAAGAGAAGCAGGGAAAGAGAAGAGGAAAGGAAAAGTAGGAGAGGAAAGGAGAGAGGAAAGAAGAGAGGCAGGGAGAGGGTGGAAAAGGGCAGGGTATAGACGAAGAAAGGTGCGGAAAGAAGAGGAGAGAGGCAGGGAGAGCAAAGGAGAGAGGCAGGGAGAGGAAACAGGGCAGGGAGAGAGAAAGAGACAAGGGAACGAGGAGGTAAGAAGAGGAAAAAAAAAAGAGTGGAGTAGGGAGACGATAATGGGGAAGGAGGAGGAGAAGGAGTGGAAGGAGATGGGGAAAAGGGCGAAGGGGAGGAAAAAAAAGAGTGGAGTAGGGAGACGATAATGGGGAAGGAGGAGGAGAAGGAGTGGAAGGAGATGGGGAAAAGGGCGAAGGGGAGGAAAAAAAAGAGTGGAGTAGGGAGACGATAATGGGGAAGGAGGAGGAGAAGGAGTGGAAGGAGATGGGGAAAAGGGCGAAGGGGAGGAAAAAAAAAGAGTGGAGTAGGGAGACGATAATGGGGAAGGAGGAGGAGAAGGAGTGGAAGGAGATGGGGAAAAGGGTGAAGGGAAGGAGAAGGGAGAGAGGACATCACCTGCGTATGCTTCAATTCAGCAACATTTTCAGGTACAAGTGAATTTATTAATTTTTCGAGAGACCTAACCTGAAAATTACCCAGCGAATACTATTTTATCGGCACTGGTTCGGAAATCAAAAGTATTACACTGTTTACATACAACAAATAGATCCGCTTCCACGAACCCCGCTTAATCGCACGCGCGGGTCATGAAAATTACAAGCAGTGATCATCATATTGTGAATTCGAATGTTTTCCTTCCCACACTATAAACGCTATTTTGTAATACTCATTGTACGGCGTGACCCACAGCCCTATCAGCGCCACCTGTAGTTTGGACTTATCATCAAAGAACTATCAGTCTCTATCACGTTCTATATTTAAAAATGAACCACGACCAATATCATTTACGAGTCTGTTATGTATTGTGACTGAAAAGGGATATTCTGCGTCCCGTTTCAATTACACACACGTACACATACACACACACGCACACAACAAAAGTATAGAATAATAATGATGATGACAAGATAGGATCCCTCTCTCTCTCTGTCTCTCTCTCTATCTGTGCCTTTCTCTCTCTCTTATCAATTACACGTGGACCGCTTTCTATTTATTCACCCGGCGGGCTCGATTCTCTGTTTTGTGTCGTTGCAGAATTAACAAGAATAAATAAATGAACAGCGTCGAGGGGGGAGGCGAAACAATAACGAACACGATGATAAATTGCCGCGCAGGTCTTCCCGTAGCCCTCCACCTTTAATTATTACGGTGAAGGGTTAAGGGGGGGAGGGGCGGGGGCGGGAGGGGACTCGGGTAGGGGTGGGGTTGAGGGGTGAAGGAGGATGGGATTCAAGAGGAAGGAAGGGAAGGAATGGGAGAGGAAGGGGTTTAAAAGGGAAGGAAAGGGTTCAAGGGAAGGGGATAGAAGGTAAGGGGGATATAAAGGGTACGGCAGGGAATCTAAAGGGAACGAAGGGGATTTAAGGGGAAGGAAGGGGAAGGAAGGTAAGGGGATAGAAAGGGAACGAAAGGGGATCTACAGGAAGGAAGGGTGATTATAAGGAAGCAAGGGGATTCGAGAAGAGGGAAAAGGTTCAAAAGGGTAGGAAGGGCATTTAAGAGTAAGGAAGGGTATTCAATGGGAGGAAAGGGGATTGAAGCAAAATGGAAGGGATTCAAAACACACAAAAAGGAATCTAAAGAGAAAAACGGGGAAATACTGTGAGGAAGTGGAATTTAAGTGGAAGAAAGTCGTTTTACTGGGAATGAAAGGGGATTTAAGGGTGAGGAATAGGATTCAGTGGGAGAAAATATGATCTGAGGGAAGGGGAAAATGAAGGATAATCAACAGGAAGGGAAGATCAAAAGAGAGAGAAAAAGGAATCAAAGGGGAGAGGTAGGAAATCAAAAGCAGGAAATGGGATGGAGGGGGGGGAGGGGGGAAGGGAGGGAGGGAGGGAAGGGAGGTAAAGAGGGGTAGAAAGGGGAGCAATGCAGTAATCCAACGACTATAATCAACCTACTTTCCCACGAATCAATTAATTTACCTGATCACCCACCTGTCTACCCCTACGTAATTCGTCAACGCCCCCGTCTACCTACCCCACCGCTCGTTTGTCTACCCGCTCCGCCCTACATTTGTCCCACTGTCTAATTTCTACCTGTTTGTTTGGCTGCTCAGTCCTCCACCCACCTATTTGTGTATCCAATTACGGGGCAAAACAAGGATGCCGTTACGGGTTGATTTGTGACATTCGCTAATTCACTCTTCGTTTATAGAGGACCAACAACTTTATATGTATTTCAGAAAAGCAGATAAATAATAATGAAGGATAAAAGAAAGAGAATAAATGAGTTAGATAAAGAGATATGTGTTCGTTTTATAAATAACCAACATGTTTATACGTATTCAAGAAGTAGGGAAGAATAATCATAAAGAATACATGAAAGACAGCGCAAAAAGATTTAAGAAAAACGTGAAAATATTATATCGTGTGAATGCCTGACCTCCCTTTACAAGCATACGAGAAAATAGCCAAGAGTTCAAATATAAGAAGAATCACAAATCAGTTACCGAAAAATAAAGAGTGACAGGAAACAAAACATGAATGCATTGCCTCTTTCAACGTATTTCATCTGGTTTAAGAAATGAGGTCTTTTGCAATTCATAAAATCACCCCTTGCAAGTCTACTAAAGCAAAACATAACCAAGTAAAAACACATGAAAATAACAAACAAATAAACAAACAAACAAAAACATACCGAATCACAACAATGTCCTTTCTAAAACACATATAAAACAACAAACAAATAAACACACAAACAGAATCACAACCACATCACAATATCCCTTCCATAACACATATAGCAAAGAAACAAAGAGAAATAAGCAAACAAAAGCATACAGAATCACAACCATTTTCACTATTTCTCTTCCATAACACAAACTATCCTATCACCCACTCTCTTCCTGTTATTCATCAATAATCTTCTTTCCATAACAAACTGTCCTGTCCACTCGTACGCCGACGACTCCACTCTGCATTATTCAACTTCTTTCAATAGAAGACCTTCATAACAAGAAGTACACGACTCCAAACTGGAGGCTGCAGAACGCTTAACCTCAGACCTTGCTATCATTTCCGATTGGTTCAGGAGGAACCTTGTGTCCTTCAGTGCCTCAAAAACTCAATTTCTCCACCTATCAACTCGACACAATCTTCCAAACACCTATCCCCTATTCTTCGACAACACTCAGCTGTCACCTTCTTCAACACTAAACATCCTCGGTCTATCCTTAACTCAAAATCTCAACTGGAAACTTCATATCTTCTCTCTCGCTAAATCAGCTTCCTCGAGGTTGGGCGTTCTGTATCGTCTCCGCCAGTTCTTCTGCCCCGCGCAGTTGCTATCCATATACAGGGGCCTTGTCCGCCCTCGTATGGAGTATGCATCTCACGTGTAGGGGGGCTCCACCCACACAGCTCTTCTGGACAGAGTGGAGGCTAAGGCTCTTCGTCTCATCAGCTCTCCTCCTCTTACTGATAGTCTTCTACCTCTTAAATTCCGCCGCCATGTTGCCTCTCTTTCTATCTTCTATCGATATTTCCACGCTGACTGCTCTTCTGAACTTGCTAACTGCATGCCTCCCCCACTCCCGCGGCCCCGCTGCACACGACTTTCTACTCATGCTCATCCCTATACTGTCCAAACCCCTTATGCAAGAGTTAACTAGCATCTTCACTCTTTCATCCTTTACGCTGGTAAACTCTGGAACAATTTTCCTTCATCTGTATTTCCTCTTGCCTATGACTTGAACTCTTTCAAGAGGAGGGTATCAGGACACCTCTCCTCCCGAATTTGACCTTGCTTTTGGCCACCTCTTCTGATTCTTTTATGGGAGCAGCGATTAGCGGGCTTTTTTTATTATTATTGTTTTTTTTTGTGCCCTTGAGCTGCCTCCTTTGTTGTAAAAAAAAAAAAAATCACAAACACTTTCACTCTTCCCCATCAACAGGTGAACTAAGTGACTAACCACGCCTGTAATCACTCTCCCTTCTCCTCGCCAGGTGTTCACGGCGCCCAGGTACGTGACGCAGGTACAGCGACACACCCAGACCAGATACGTCACGGACACGCACACACGCACGTACACGGACACGCTGGCGCAGACGGCGGTGCTGACGCATACGAGGGTCACCACCAGCACCGCCTACGCCACCGTCACCACCACCACCACCACTACACTCCACCGCACCGTCCAGTACACCGCCACCAGGACACAGTAAGCTTTTTTTCTCTTTCCTTTTTCTTTTTACTTTCTTTCTTTCTTTCTTTTTCTCACTGTCTCTCTCTCTTCTTTAGCTTTGTCCACCTTTTTATCAACTTTTCTTTCTGTCATGCATATTTATTTCTCTGGTTTTCTTTCATCCTTTTCTTTCTTATTTTCTTATCTCTTTTATTCGTTCTTTATGTATTTTATTTTTCCGGTTCTACTTTCCTCCTTTCTTTCCTTCTTCTTTATTCCTCAATTTGTTCAATTCTTTTCTTTCTTTCTCTTAATCTTTCTCACTTTGTTCAGCTCTTTTCTTTCTCTTTTTCTTTCTCACTTTGTTCAATTCTTTTCTTTCTCTTTTTCTTTCTCACTTTGTTCAATTCTTTTCTTTCTTTCTCTTTTTCTTTCTCACTTTGTTCAATTCTTTTCTTTCTCTTTTTCTTTCTCACTTTGTTCAATTTTTTTTCCTTCTCGCTTTGTTCATTTATTCTCTTATTCATGCATTTTCTCTCTATCGTTAATAAGCCACATTATAGATAAACGCTACTAAAAAAATATAATAATGACAACAACAATATTAATGATGAGAGCTCTTTCAAAGGTAATTTACCTTCACGAAATATATCAAAATATTCATCTTCCTATTTAATTATAACTAAACACTAGAAATTGATAACTCTGTGTACCTGTCAACTCTGAGTTCAAGGTTCAAAGGATTGGAAGTCATTAAGTACATAAGAGGATTACCAAAACAACAATTGCTGCTGCTGTTTGATGTTACTGTTACTACTACTACCACTACTACTACTACCACTACTACTACTACTACTACTACTACTACTACTACTACTACAATTGATACTACTACTACTACTACAATTACTCTGACGACGACGACGACGACTGCAACTATACTATTTTGTTACTTCTATTTCATTTTCTTTCTCTTTCTTTCTTTCTTTCTTTCTTCTTCTTCCTCCTCTTTTTCATTTTTTTCTACTTTTTTACTTTTTCACCATCTTCTCCCGCTGCTGTTGCTGCTATTACTACTACTACTACTACTACTACTACTACTACTACTGCTACCACCACTACCACTACTATACTACTACCACTATCCCCAAAAACAACATAAAAAACAACAACAGCACGCTAATTCAACACCTAATTCGTCCCTCCGAGAGTCAAACACCAACATTTTTTCCTTTTTTAATTCAACAAGAGGACCCCCCCTCCCTCCCCTCCCCCCCCCCGCTCGCCTGACCTTTTTTTCTCTAATCCATTGTTGATTGCGTTGAAAAATTTACGCCGAATGGATGCAACTTTTATGCTAATGAGGCGGGATTTATCGGTATAAGTTTTCCCCGAAGCCCCCCTCCACCCCCCCTTCCTTACTTTTAATTCGTCGGGGAAGAAAAAAAAAAGAATATAATTATGACGTTTGTTAATTAGCTCGCATCCCGACGTTACTCATGCCGGGGGGGGGGGGGGTAAAAAAATAAAGAAAGGAGGGTAATATTAATGCAGCGTTTGTTTCTAATTTTTCTGTTTTGGGATTATTTGTGCGAGGTAACTGTATTCCGATCCGGGTTATATTAAAGGGGGGAGGGGGGCTTATGGAAAAAATATTAGTGTCCGAAATTACTCCGAAATATTGCTCTGTCCAAGTTTGGTTTTCAGTAACCTTTAATTTCTCGACGCTATTCAAAGTACGCCGAGGTAATCGAGTCGTTGCTTCCCCTTCCTTTTAAATAAGTAGTTTCTGATTACGTCCTGATTACACGCGTGCCGATTTTTGTGGCAAAGAATTGAGCGTCAACAGTTACTCTCCTCGATGAAATTAGAAAACAAAATATACTTAATAAATACAGAAGTAGGTGAGTATGTAAATGAACTCATGAATCAATACTCAATAAAACAAACCTATGACCAAAAAAGTATAGATGAATAAATACTTAATTAAGCAAACAAGGTAAATACTAAACGAGTGAGTAATTTAAATCATTAAACAAATAGGTCAGTCTATGAATTAATAATACAAATACATGAATGCTTAACGAACCCTCCCATACAATTTAGTAGATAGTGCAATCAATAAACAAACAAACACAATTAAGGACAAAGAACAAGCCCAGACTACTTTAATTAACAACGTGCAAGAACAAACGCACACAAAAAAACAGAAGAAAAAAATCGATAACATTCATCAATTCCAACATAAAACTTCATAACTACCCGAGTAAACAACAACAAACAAAATAATAACCTTGACTGTTCACTTTCCTTTGTTACTCACGGACCTACAACAACAACAACAACAAAAACAACAACAACAACAACAAAAACAGCAACAATAACAACAACTGCACCCCCCTCAACATCTTCCCCCTCCCCCTTTCCCCCACTCAATCTATTTCATCACTAATTTCCCACCTGAGAACGCAAAGGAACCCAACAATTAATTAACCTTGACTATCCACGTTCCTTAGCCATTCACTAACAACAAGAAGAACAAGAACAAGACCACATCCACAACCACATCTACATCTTCCCTCTCCGCTTACACGCAATCTATTCCATCACAAATCACTCTGCAACCGAGAAAATTCCACAAGTAATCCTGACTTCCCACGCGTCCTTCCTTTCTTTCCCCAGGTACGTGACAAGAACCGTGAGTCGCGCCCAGTACTTCGTGCAGACCCTCACCTCGCCCTACCGCGTGTACCAGACCGTCACCCACACCACCACAGAGGACGAGTACATCACCTCGACATCGGTCCACATCACCACGCTCTTGGTCAGCAGCTGCTCCCCCTCCCCCATGTACACCCGTCCTGTGAAGGCTCCCTACTATTACTAAGCGGACGTGGGATGGGCGAGGGAGCAAGGGAAGGATTGAGGAAGGGGAGGAGGAAGGGTGGTTGGAAGAATGGTGTTGTGAAAGGATTGGTGAGGTAACAGTGTATTAGGGAAGTAATAGTAAGGGATTGACGAGGGGAGAGGAAAAGGTAAAGGTGAGGGGAGAGGGAGAGGTAGGGGTGAGGGGAGAGGAAGACCTTGCTGAGAGGGTGAAGAAGAAGTGAAAGAATGGTGAAAGAAAAGGAGGAAGAGGAAATAGGGAAAGGATTGAGGGACTGGTGAAGGAAGAAGACACGCAGACAGGTGGAGAGGAGGAGAAAAAGTGGGGAAGAAAAGGGGAAAGAATAACCGGTGGAAGAAAAAAAACAGGAGGAGAGGAACTGAGGAGAATATATGGAAAGTGGAGAAAGGACAGACAGCAAGAGAAACAAGATGACGGAGGAGGCAGAAATAAAGAAAAAAATACTTACAAAACAGAAGGAAGATAAAACAGTAGGAGAAAGTATTGAAAAGAGAATTAAGGTAGAAAGAGACAGTAAGGTAAGGAGGAGGAAGGGGGATGAAGAGAAAGGGAGAGTAAGGACAAGGGTATGAAGGAACAGAGGAGGATGAAAAGACGAGAGAAAGGAGGAGGTGAAGGAATGACGAAGGGAGAGGAACAGGGTGAGAAGGGTGCATGGAGAGGTGAGAGAAGGGAGAAGGGTGAGAAGACAGGATGACGGTGAAGGAACGTATAGTGAGAGATTGAGGAGAGGGGAGGCAGAGGGCGAAGAGGAGGAAGGGAGAATGAAGGAATGAGGAAGGAAGGAAGGAAGGGCGAGGGAGAAATGAGGAGGTAGAGGTCAAGGTAATTTCTGAGGCAAGGAAAGGAAGAAAAGGTAAAAATTGTCTACTTTGATTTGTCTTCTGGTAATTTTGGGGTTGAAGATTGATAGGTCTCTCTCTCTCTCTCTCTCTCTCTCTCTCTCTCTCTCTCTCTCTCTCTCTCTCTCTCTCTCTCTCTCTCTCTCTCTCTCTCTCTCTCTCTCTCTCTCTCTCTCTCTCTCATACACAAGTTCGGGTCTTTCAATCTCTCGCGCCATCAACTTTTTCTCCTTCATACATCACTACTTGGACAAAGACACATTTTTCCCTCCGCGACTTTTCTCTTAAAACTGAAATATACTTCTTACCACCGATAGCACACGCAAGTCTCGATCTGCGAAATACCTCCCAGTCTTTAACATTCTCTTTCTTCTTTTGTGTATAATTTCTTTTTCGTGTTATTATGCATCTTTTTTTTTCGTTTTCCTACTTTTCTTGCTTTCTATGTTTTACTTTTTCTATCCTATTGTCTTCTTTTTTCTTACTTCGTTTTTCTCGTCCTTGCTTTCACTTCTCTCTTTTGCCTTCCTTTTTGTGTGTTTTTTCGTCTTTCTTCTTTTATATATCTTTTCTCTTTCGTGTCGCTGTTTATTTGTTTTCTCTTCCTCCTCCTTCCCTTTCTTTCTACGTTTTTTCGTTCTCATTCCTTCTGTTTTCTCCTTTCTTACTATCTTTCTCCTCCTGTCTTTCATCTCTCTGTTTGCCCTTCTTGTTTTCTGCCTTTATTATCATTCTATTCTGTTTGCTCTTCATGTTTTCTGCCTTCATTATCATTCTCTGTGGCTAGGAAAGTAAAAAAAAAAAGCTGGATTTATCATTAACACCTCGTAATGTACAAAGCTATAGCACACATATACATCACCAGTACAGCACGGTGAATTATGCCACACGAAACAATAAGCCTCACCTGATACATAATACCACAACAAACACATAATACCACACCAAACGTTAAAATGGGCCCCACCAAACACATAATGCCACATCAGACACATAATACCACATCAAACGACACACAGCCACACAGGGCGAGGGATTCTGAGTAAACACTGAAGTCACAGAGCGTGGGTTGGTGTCTGTGGCTCTGTGTTGCTCTTTTGTGGGCATTCGTTTGGCTGGTGATGAAATGCAATGTTGTACTTTTTTGCAACGGGGTGACAAAATACATCGCGCCGTCTACACCACCGATCGTTTGGTGCATATTATAGTGTATCAGAGCAAGCGGTGATGAATGCTCTTTTTACAAACTATACGAAAAGATCTAATATTTTTTCCATTTTTTTTCTTAAGACCTCTGACGCTTTGTATCGCTTCTTTGGTCTTTACACTTTCATCCTCCTTCCTTTGTATCCTTTCATTATTTTCTTTTTTTGTTTCCAGCTTTCAACTAAGAATGTTTATACAGTTTGTACGGGCAACAACTTCCAATATTTTTTTCACACCCTGTATCGAAAACAACTTCCAATATATATTTTTTTCATAGCCTGTACCGACAAGTTCAAATATTTCTTTTTTTATAGCCTGTACGGGCGATAAGTTCCAATAATGTCCATGGAGTAATCGGTCGAAGGGAAAATTATTATATGTTTGTTTTAAGGAAAGGTTAAACACAAACCATAATGAGCTACCTGTAAGGAGTTATCGTTAAGTCTCTGCGTACGTTAAGTGTCTCCTATCTCTTTCTATTAACACGAGCCGCCATTTTCTTCACAAAACATATTATTAAAAGCATTATATATCACTAACTCGAGAGGCCTTTCAACTGGATTACTGAAACGCCATTTTTCTCAGCATATTAAGATTATACCATTACATTTAAGACTTCAAAGTTATAGAAACAAGCTGCATAGGAGTAATAAACAACAACAAAAAAGAACACCAAAGTCTCCATTAACCCTTTTTGAATATACAAATAAACTACAATGTCTCAAGCATGTTCAGACTATTTTCTTTTTACATTTAAGCTGCTAATTTAAAAGGAACCCAAAACAAACTGCCTGGATGCAAAAAAACAAAACAAAACAAAACAACAACAACAACAACAACTGAAACGCATCTAAATCCTCATAAAACTTTAGTCAATCGAATCGAACTCCTAGAATATACAAAAGGCGGATACATAAATCAAGGCAAAGATAATTCAAAGGTGTCGTTGGTGCTATTTCTCACACTTGAACTTTTAGAATTAACCAGAAAAGATTCACAAACACAAGAACAACTACCTAAAAAAAAAAAAAATCCCAAAACACATCCATTGACCTCTCCTGACCTCTCGTTCTATTTTTTTTTGTCCGAGCGGCGTCTAGCGGGCTTTTTTGTGTGTCTGTTTTTGTTTTTTGCCATGAGCTGCCTCCCTTGCTATAAAAAAAGCACACAATAACTCTATACACCTTCAATTAATCACGTCAAACTCAAATTAATTCCCGAGCGAGAGAATAAAAAAAACCACACAATCAAGCAGGAGGGAAATCAAGGTGCAAGTCGGAGCTGCTATTTCTCGCCACCAGGGGGCTAAGGAGGCGCAACTGGCGACGCGGCGGGCCAACTGGTGAAAGGGAAGTTTTGACAAGCGGAGGACAAACAGGTGGGAGTTCCGTTCAACTTTGGGAAGAACTTGCCGCCCGACTGACTACCGGCCGGGCGCGGGGACGAACGGCCGAAAGAAACATATCGAAGTTGGTGCATCGGCGTCTTGGCTCAGAATAGGAATTGCACACTCATCTCCGTTTTCTTCTGGTGTGCTGAGCGTTTTCTTTCTTCTTTCATTCCTCGGCGTGCAATCCATACTAGAAGCGCCTTATGGTATATAGGTATGCATAAGGGTTCACACTTTTGTTTTTTATCGTGTTCTCAGCGTTTTTTCTTTTTCTTTTCTTCATCGTGTACTTCATACCAGACACTCCTTATGGTAGGTGTACATAAGAGTCCAGATGCTGCGTCTTTTCCTCAGCGGTGGGGTATGGGAAGGGAAGAGGAGGTAAGTACATCTTTTGCCTTTTCATCGTGTTGTGAGCGCTTCTTTTTCTTCTTCTTTTCTTCATCGTGCAATTCATACCAGAAGCGCCATATGGTGGGTGTTTATAAGGGTCCAGACGCTGCGTGTTTCTTCCTCACCGGTGTGGTAAAGGAAAGGGAAGAGGGGGAGAATAATTAATGCGCTTTTTTTTTTATCTTGCAAGCGTTTCTTTTTCTTCTTCCTATCTTCAACGTGCAGTTCATACCAGAAGCTCCTTATGGTAGGTGTGTATAAGGGCTCAGATACTGTGCGTTTCTTCCTCAACGGTGTGGTAAAGGAAAGGGAATGAGGTGAGTACATAATTCACTTCTTTTTATCGTGTTCGGAGCATTTTTTTTTCTATCTTTCAACGTGCAGTTCATACCAGAAGCTCCTTATGGTAAGTGTGTATAAGGGTTCAGATACTGTGCGTTTTTTCCTCAACGCCGCGGTAAAGGAAAGGGAATATGAGGTGAGTACATAATTCACTTCTTTTTGTCGTGTTCTAAGCGTTTTTTTCTTCTGTTCTTCAACGTGCAATTCATACCAGAAACTCCTTATGGAAAGTGTGTATAGGGGCCGTATTACTAAACATTTCGTCGCCCAAGTTCACATATTTGACAAGGCTTACGTAGAAGTTTTGGGTGTTTCCAGTAGTAGTTATATGACTCTGGTGGTAGTTTGACCCTTCCTCTGTACCCTGAACCTAAAGAAACACTCATTAGAACCCGATTGACCCCCTCTTTGACCTTTAGAAATAGTTGATGTGAGAATTGAAAGTCTTATAATACCGACCTAAGAGTCCTGATGCTATGCTCGCCCTCCTCGACGGTACGGTAAGGAAAAGGGAAGAAGAGTTAAGGGGATAATTCGCTTCTTTTCATCGTGTTCTAAGCGATTCTCCTTCTTTTTATTTTCCTCAACGAGCAATCCACACCAGAAGCACCTTATGGTAGGAGTGTATACGGATCCAAATGCTGCAAATTTCTTGATCAACGGTGTGGTGAAGGAGAGAGAAGAAGGGTTAGGTACACAATTTGCTTCTTTTTATCGGGTTTCTTTTCTTCTACTTTCTTTCAACGTGCAGTTCATACCAGAAGCTCCTTATGGTAAGTGTGTTTAAGGGTTCAAATGCAGCGCTACAACAACAAGGTGGAGAGAAAAAAAGGAAAAATGCTTCTCTATCTTGGTGTTTTTTAGTGGCCCGCTTTCTTATCCTTCTTTTTCTTTTTCTTCGGAGCGCAATGCAGATGAAAAGCTTTATTGTAATTGCCTGTAAGAATCATCGACGGGGCAGTAAAGGAAACAACGAAAATCTGCACCCTTCGTTTATCTTCGTATTCTCGACTTTGCGTTTTTTTCTTCCTTCTCTCACCACTCAGTGCCTACCAGAAGTACCTTATGGTTAGAGTGTTTCAGGGTCCTGCTGCGGTGCTTCTTGAACGAGGCGGTGTAGGAAAGAAGATAATCCGACATCCTTCGTTTTCCTGGCTTTTCGTTTTCGTCTTTCTTTCCTCAAAGCGGAATTCAAAGCAGAAGCGTCTTATAGAAAGTATGTTTAAGGGTTCTATTACAGAGCTTTCTCAACGTAACCGCGAAAGAAATAGAAAAAAAAGTAACACCACACCCTCTTTTTCTTTCGTGTACCCTACAGTCTTTTCGTTTTCGTCTTCCTTCCTCCAGCGCGCTATGCAAACAAGAAGCGCCTTTTGGTAAGTATGTTTAATTAAGGGTTCTACGGCACAGCTTTCTCAATGTGACAGCAAAAGATGGAAAAAAAAGAAATGTTACATCCTTCGGTCTTCGTGTTCCTGGCTTTTCGCTTCCTTTACTCTTCCTTCAGCGCCATTCAAACCAGAAGCACCTTATGGTAAATATGTTTAAGGGTGCCTGGACGGGTAGTGGAGGGAAGGACAGATAGGGAATACATAAAATACATCCTTCCCCCCCCAACTTAAATAATTATCGAGTTCGAGGCATGAATTCCTGAAGTGAAATAGATTTTAACGTTGACACATGGAATATGGGACAAGAGAGAGAGAGAGAGAGAGAGAGAGAGAGAGAGAGAGAGAGAGAGAGAGAGAGAGAGAGAGAGAGAGAGAGAGAGAGAGAGAGAGAGAGAGAGAGAAAGAGAGAGAGAGAGAGAGAATAGGGGACCCTACTCAGCATTTATATCCTCGCAGGGAAAGATGAAAGGGACTGAGGGTGGAAAAAATGATGAAGGGAGACAATGCTACCAGAAACTTCAAAGGCGATAAATATATTTCAATTAGACTTATCAATGAGACGTCTTTGTTCGGAGTCCCTTTGCGGTGCGACCGTGCACGGCGATCTCTTGCTCTCTATCTTTATCTCTCTTTCTTCCTCTCTTTCTTTTACTTATAATCGGGTTTTGGCTGCATCTATCTCTATGTCTGCAGGTCTCTCTCTCTCTCTCTCTCTCTCTCTCTGCTCTGTAGTGCAGTGGTTAGCACACTCGGTTCACAACCGAGAGATCCTGGGTTCGATTCCCGGGCGGAGTGGAGACAGTTGGGTAGTCTCCTTTCACCCGTGCCCATGTCCACCCAGCAGCGAGTGGGTACCGGGTGTCAGGCAGGGGTTGTGTCCCGCCTCCCGGGGTGGTGGTCTGGTCGCGGCGGGTGGGCAAAAGGGCGCCATTAGAAAGGTTAGCTAACCCGCGATCCCCAAACTTGATGGGGTTGAAGAGTACAGTAAGTTAGGGGTTAAGTTGAGGAGGGAACCGGGGATCTCTCTCCGCTCATCCGTCGCCGTAAAACCGATCACCACTTAAAAAAAGAAAAAAAAAAAAAAAAAGATTCACACCCGACCTCTGCTCATTCACACCCGACCTCTGTTCATTCACACCCGACCTCTGCTGAGAGAAGGTCGTGACCTCACCCCGCTGCGCCCCACAACATCGCTTGCCCTGTGTTTTCGTCGTGCTCTTGGGCGTTTGTGTGTTCTCGCTTGTGGACCTTGTGTGTTGCCTGTGATTTCCCGACACGTGTTTGGTGTGTGTTCGCTTGTGGTTTCTGCCTGTGGTTGCCTCTGTGATTTGTGTTTCCGGTGTTTTTGCGTGTGATCTGGCTGTCTCCGGGTGTTCTGCGTGGGTTTCAGAGTGATTCAAGTGTGTTGTGTTTCCGGTGTTTTTGCGTGTGATCTGGCTGTTTCCGGGTGTTCTGCGTGGGTTTCAGAGTGATTCAAGTGTGTTGTGTTTCCGGTGTTTTTGCGTGTGATCTGGCTGTTTCCGGGTGTTCTGCGTGGGTTTCAGAGTGATTCAAGTGTGTTTCAGAGTGATTCAAGTGTGTTGTGTTTCCGGTGTTTTTGCGTGTGATCTGGCTGTTTCCGGGTGTTCTGCGTGGGTTTCAGAGTGATTCAAGTGTGTTGTGTTGCCGGTGTTTTTGCGTGTGATCTGGCTGTTTCCGGGTGTTCTGCGTGGGTTTCAGAGTGATTCAAGTGTGTTGTGTCTCCGGTGTTTTTGCGTGTGATCTGGCTGTTTCCGGGTGTTCTGCGTGGGTTTCAGAGTGATTCAAGTGTGTTGTGTTTCCGGTGTTTTTGCGTGTGATTTGGCTGCTTCTAAGTGTACTGCGTGGGTTTCAGAGCGTTTTGAGTGTGCTGTTTTGTTTCCGGTGTTTTTGCGTGTGATTAGGCTGTTTTCGAGTGTTCTGCGTTTCGAGTGTGTTGTGTTTCCAGTGCTTTTACGTGTGATTTGGATGTTTATAGTGCTCTGCGTGGGTTTCAGAGTGTTTTGAGTGTGCTGTTGTACTTCCGGTGTTTTTGCGAGTGACTTGAGGGTGTTTAGTCGTGCTTGTGCTTGGGTTTCTGAGTGTTTCGTGTGTCCCGAGTGTGACTTTGTGTTCCCGAGTGTCTCACGCGTGATTTGGGTGTGTCGACAACCCACCCTTTGAATTCCCTGAGGATTCAATCTGCTCCTCCTCATTACACCCTCTATAAATCCCCTAGAGGATTAACACTTCCTACACCCCTTTCCCTCACCTCACCTAAGCCCCCCCCCACCCTCGCTCACCTCACATCCCTTTTGCTCCTCCTCATCCCCTAGAGGATTAGCCCTTCCTACTCCTCCCTCACCTCCACATATTTCTAAGCCCTTCCCCCTCACCTTACCTCACATCCTATTTACCCATCCTTTCACCCACCTTACCTCGCCTCTTTCTTAACCTTTCTTGTTCTCACACACCTCACTCACCTCACATCCCTTCCTACTCCTCCTCTCTCCCACTTACCTCCTTTCCCAAACTCCCTCTCACACATCTCACCTATTTCCTAACCCTCCTTGATCTCACACACCTCACTCACCGCCTCCCTTTCCCCCTCTTTACTCACCTCACATCCCTTCCTACTCCTCCTCTCTCACACATAACCTATTTACTAACCTCCTAGATCTCACACACCTCACTCACCGCCTCTCTTTCCCTTCTTTACTCACCTCATCCCTTCCTACTCCTCCTCTCTCCCACCTCACCTATTTCCTAACCCTCCTAGATCTCACACACCTCACTCACCGCCTCTCTTTCCCCTCTTTACTCACCTCACATCTCTTCCTCCTCCTCTCTCCCACCTCACCTATTTCCTAACCCTCCTTGATCTCACACACCTCCACCGCCTCCCTTCCCCTTCTTTACTCACCTCACATCCCTTCCTCTCCTCCTCTCTCCCTTTCCCCCTCTTTACTCACCTCACATCCCTTCCTACTCCTCCTCTCTCTCACTTTTCCTCCATTACTAAACTACCTCTCACACCTCACCCCTTTCCTAATCCCCTTCACTCTGTGTTTTATCTCTTTCATTTCAGCTAAGATGGCGCCTAAGAAGTGCAGTACTTGTAACGGTAGCTTCTCAGCTCACTTTTTACAGGGCGTTCTGCTGTCTGTCGACTGTGTCTGTCCAGGCAGCATCTCGAGACAAGACTGCAGGAACAGGAAGAGAAGATGGAAGAAGGCCAGAATAAAATAATAGAGCTTTCTCTCACCAGGCAGCATCTCGAGACAAGACTGCAGGAGCAAGAAGAGAAGATGGAAGCAGGTCAGAATAAAATAATAGAGCTTTCTCGCACTGTTGCCTCCTTGCAGGAATTCATCCAGGCTAACGTTGCTGTGGTGCCAAACCCTTCTCCAACCGCCCCCTTGCCCTCAGCGGTACCGTCGACACCAGCGGACAACACCACGCAACGGGAGGATGCTAGTGGCACCGCCCATGATGGCTTCACCGTCGTGAATGGAGGAGCCAAGCCAGCCAGACAAGCGATTTATCCTGTTCATTGCCTCAACAGGTTTGCCATTCTGGAGGAGGAGGACGAGCAGGAGAGCACCTTCCTGGTGGGTGACTCCATGATTCGCCAGCAGGTCGTTGAGTTCTGCGGCAGAGTTCCTCGTCGAAGACGGAACTATTGCTATCCTGGTGCTGGGATCGACGACATAACTGCTGCTCTTGAGGAGATCTCCCCCCAGGCTACTAATGATTCACTGTTTGTTATTCACACAGGTACGAACGACGTCACCACGACCCGGTCTGAGGAACTCCTGGAGAAGTACCGTAGGCTCATCCAGCAGTATAAGACTAAATCCCCTAACATTTTGATTTCAGGAGTTCTACCACGGACTTGGGCGGAGCGACTTTTCAGTAAGGCCTTCAGCCTAAACAACCGCTTACAGACTCTTTGTAGGGAGCTTGACGTGGAGTTCCTAAACGCATGGGACAATTTCTATGGACAAAATGAGCTCTTTCACAGGGACGGATTGCACCTTTCTCCCATCGGGGCAGCCAGACTCGGAAGGCTCCTCAACGAAGCAGTGCGTGTCATCCGAACAAAAAACGAGTCACGGCCACGTCCCTCCACCCCGCCCGTGTAAATAGACGCCGAGCATCACAACAAACCCGTAACCGTGATCCCGCAAGTACCACCACCTCTATTACCAAGCCTCTAGATAACTTAAAAATCCTTAGTTTCAATGCGCGTAGCCTAAGAAACAAATTTGATGAACTGAGATGTCTTGCTTTAACAGAAAATTTTGACATAATTGCTATAACTGAAACATTTATCGACACCACAAATATTGATTTAAGTTCCGAATACAACATAGATGGCTACAGACTCTTCAACAAAGATCGTGTAAACCGTAGAGGCGGTGGCGTCGCCCTTTCTGTCAAAAGCTATTTGCAACCCACTGACAAAACACCGGGAAACAGTAACGTTGAACATTTGTGCGTGCGTGTAAACATTGCAAAAGTCAACTTAAATATATCTGTCACCTACAGACCTCCCGGGCAATCACTCGATGACGACCTTGAAATGTACAGCGTCTTAAGGCAGTCACTTAATAACAGCGACTCACTGATATTAGGAGACTTTAACCTCCCCCATATCGACTGGGCGACACTGTCAGGTACAGAAGGCGAGTCACATAGAATGATCGAATTTCTAGAAGAAAATTATCTAAGCCAAATGGTTTCTGAGCCAACTCGACAAAATAATATACTCGACCTTGTTATAACAACCCAAGATAACCTAGTCAGTAGTGTCACGGTAGGAGAACACCTCGGTTCTTGCGATCATAAATTAGTGCGCGTCGACATTAAAGCTCAATCATCAGTGACTGAAAATAAAGTAAAGGTGCCCAATTTCAAAAGAGCTAACTTCGTAGAAATCCGACAAAAACTAACAGAAATACAACTATCAGATGACGGCAACGTAGAGGAAGCCTGGCTAAGCCTTAAAAATCACTTACTCACTCAGCAGAACACATTCGTCCCCTTGTGCGTGAAGCGAATTAACACTAATAAAAGCCCACCGTGGTTTAATAGCGAAATTAAACAATCAGTCAATGAGAGAAAATTGTTTTACAGGTTAAAGAAAGAACAAAGCACGCCCGAAAACATTAGACTTTATAATGATGCCAGGCGACGAGTAAAAAGACTAGTAGGTCAGGCAAAGCGTAGATACGAAGAAAATATTGCAGCCAACTGTAAAAATAATCCGAAATCTTTCTTCAGTTATATAAACAACAGAAAGGCTATCAAAAGTGGTATTGGACCTTTAACAAACAGCGACGGTGCACTAGTGACTGACAGCCAACACATTGCAAACCTCTTAAACAATTACTTTTCCTCGGTGTTTAATACTAACAGTCTTCCTCTCGCTACCACCAACACCAGTACTATTGTAAATCTCGAGCATGCATTGCCTAATTTTGAAATAACAACCGATGAAGTCCTTAAAGCTCTCCATTCACTTAAAACAAATAAAAGTCCTGGACCTGACAAAGTATATCCAACTCTGCTGAAAGAAACAAAGAGCGAAATACTCTCCTCCCTCACAACCGTATTCAATATGTCCTTGCGACAAGGCATCGTCCCTTCAGATTGGAAAAAGGCTAACGTGACACCGATTTTCAAGAAAGGAGACAAAAAAGTACCAGGTAATTACAGGCCCATTAGTCTAACTTCGGTTGTAGGTAAGCTACTTGAGGGCATAATTAGAGACAAAATTGTGAATTACCTTGAAAGCCACTCATTGATTGGGGACTCACAACATGGCTTCCGACAACAAAGATCCGGCCTTTCAAACCTCTTAACCTTTTATAACGACCTCTTCACTGTGTATGACGTAACCAAATCACTGGACGTAGTCTATCTTGATTTCAGAAAGCGTTTGATAAAGTCCCGCATCATAAATTACTTTACAAATTAAAGCAAATAGGTATTGACGGTCAAGTAAACCAATGGATCGCGAATTGGTTGAGCAACAGACAACAAAGAGTAGTGATCGACGGATTTAACTCAGAGTGGGCGCCTGTCACTAGTGGCGTCCCTCAGGGCTCGGTCCTTGGCCCAGTGCTCTTCATTATTTACATCAACGACGTGGATGTTGGACTCAATAACCGCATTAGTAAATTTGCAGACGACACAAAGATTGGCAACTCGGTTCTCACTGACGAAGACAGGCAAAGCCTCCAAGAGGATTTGCACAAAATTTCAGCTTGGTCGGATAGATGGGAGATGCCCTTTAACGTAGACAAGTGCTAGGTCCTTCAAGTTGGAACGAGGAATAAGAAGTTCGAATACGAAATGCGCGGCGTTAAACTCAAAAGCGTTCAATGCGTCAAAGACTTGGGGTCAAAATCGCGTCAAACCTCAAATTCTCACAGCAATGCATCGATGCAGCAAATAAAGCGAACAGAATGTTGGGCTTCATTAAAAGAAACTTTGTATTCAAGAATAAAGATGTAATACTCCGATCTACAAGAGTTTAGTCAGACCCCACTTGGAATATGCGGTACAGTTTTGGTCTCCCCACCATGCAAAGGATATTGCTAAATTAGAAGGTGTTCAGCGTCGGGCAACGAAAATGATCCTTCCTTGCGCAACAAATCCTACGAAGAAAGGCTTTCTACCCTTAACATGTTCTCTCTTGAGAAACGTCGCCTCCGAGGAAAACTGATCGAATGTTTTAAAATACTTAATGGTTTCACGAATGTAGACAGATCAACATTGTTTATGATCGATGACACTTTGCGCACGAGGAACAATGGCGTAAAACTCAGATGTAGACAAGTAAATTCAGACTGCACCAAATTTTTCTTCACCAACGTTGTAGTGCGAGAATGGAATAAGCTTCCACCGTCAGTGGTCCAGTGTAACACGATTGACTCCTTCAAAATAAGCTCGACCGTCACTTCCTTCAACTTAATATCAACTAGAGTAGAAATGCAACGTTTTGGAGTCTTCTGATTAATGTAAAATCACTTAGGTTTAAGGACAGACCACCAAGTCTGGACCATCTGATTTTCTATGTAAATCTATGTAAATCTCTCTCTCTCTCTCTCTCTCTCTCTCTCTCTCTCTCTCTCTCTCTCTCTCTCTCTCTCTCTCCACACAATAGGGATGCTTCGTGATCCTCAATAGCAAGGCCTCTGTTAACTGCAGGATCCTCCCCTCCCCCCCCCTCTCTCTCTCCTCTCTCTCTCCTCTCTCTCTCTCTCTCTCTCTCCACACAATAGGGATGCTTAGTGATCCTCAATAGCAAGGCCTCTGTTAACTGCAGGATCCTCCCCTCCCCCCACCTCTCTCTCTCCCTCTCTCTCTCTCTCTCTCTCTCTCTCTCTCTCTCTCTCTCTCTCTCTCTCTCTCTCTCTCTCTCTCTCTCTCTCTCTCTCTCTCTCTCTCTCTCTCTCTCTCTCTCTCTCTCTCTCTCTCTCTCTCTCTCTCTCTCTCTCTCTCTCTCTCTCTCTCTCTCTCTCTCTCTCTTTTACATAATACTCTCTGATTCCTCCTTCTAATCCTCATGCTATTTCTCTCTTCTCTTGCTCACTTTCGGTATTTCTTTCTTTCTTTTCTTCCTCATTCCATCCCTTTTTATTCATCTTGCTCTCCTTCCCTCCTTTTCATCTTTCACTCCTTCCATCCTTCACTCTTATTCCTTTCCTCGCTTTCTTTATCACATCTTCCTTTCCTTCCCTCTCTTCTTTAATCTGTTACATCACGTCTTTTTTTCTTTTCCCAACTCTTTTTCTCTCATCTCCATCATTTTCTCTCTCATTTCCAATAATTCCTTTCTCTGTTTACCCTATTCACTCCTTCAAACGCCTCCTATCTCCTATCTCCCCAATTCTTCCTTTCTCTTCTTTTCTTCTCTTCTTACTCCCTTCCTCTCACACATGCGTTTCTACCTATCTTTTTCGTTTCTCTCCCCTCTCCTTCCCTTCCCATCTTTACTTCACCCCTTCTCTTCCTTCATCATTCTCTCCTATATTACTCTTGCGTCTCTTCCATTCTCATCCTTTCTCTATCTTCGTTATCTTTTCACCTTACATATTCTCCTCCTCTCCGCTCTCACTCTCTCTCAGCCTTGCGTTCCTCCCTCTCTCCTTTATCTTTATCTTCCCTTCCCTTCTCTTTTTCAGCTCACCTAGTTTCGTTCATCCCTTCCTCATTCTCTCCCTTGCGCTCCTATCTCACTCTCTCCTCCTTTCTCTCTCTCTCTCTCTCTCTCTCTCTCTCTCTCTCTCTCTCTCTCTCTCTTTCTCTCTCTCTCTCTCTCTCTCTCCCTTACGATTTTGTTGCTCTCCTCTCTCTCTCTCTCTCTCCCTCTCTGCCTCCCACACGCCAATTTCTCTCTGACAATATTCATCGCATCGGGACAACGCTAAATGATTGGATCCGCAAAATGAGGGAATTTACGAGTGTAGGCTCTCCATAAAAGGGGGGACCAAGGTTCGATTCCCGGTGATTAAAAAAAGAGCCCCCGAATACTGCTGCTTCTGTGTACTGTTTCTGATATATTTTTATTTGCGTGTGTGTGTGTGTGTGTGTGTGTGTGTGTGTGTGTGTGTGTGTGTGTGTGTGTGTGTGTGTGTGTGTCGCTTGAAGGAAAAAAAAGAGGAGAGGGAGGGAAAAAACTGTATTGAAATTCTAGGCACGGAGCTGGATTTTCTTTTTTCCTTTTTCTTTTCTTTTCTTTAGGGATTTTTTTTTATTTTTTCCTTTTTTCATGATTTTTGGTGATGTATAGATTTTGTTCATGAATGTATGTGTGTTTGTATTTATGTATGCATGTCTGTATGTTCTATTCTCACTCAATTTCTCCCCCTGATTTGATTTCTTTTTGTCTTACTTTTAGATTTTTTGGGGTAGGTGTATTTTTCCCTTTCTTTCAATGTATTATGTATGTATGTATGTATGTATGTATGTATGAGGCCTAAAGCTGCCTTACCTCCATAAATATGATACTAATGGACATATTTTCCATTTTTCCCTACAGACTTTACCTTTTTCGGCGCTACCGGCACACGAGGCACTCATAATTGTCGTCTGATTAGCATGAAAATGACGCTCAACATAACGCCGGCTGCCCCGAATTCTTGCGTGTGTATGTATGTATGTATGTATGTATGTATGAGTGTATGTATGTGTATGTATAGGTTAATGTTTCTGTCTGTCTGTGTCTCTGGATGTACACACACACACACACACACACACACACACACACACACACACAGACAAGAGAGAGAGCAGGTGTATGCATGTAGCTCTACCCCCCCCTCCTCTCCCCCCCTCACACAGACCGGGTAAGTCTGTGTGTGTGTGTGTGTGTGTGTGTGTGTGTGTGTGTGTGTGTGTGTGTGTGTGTGTGTGTGTGTGTGTGTGTGTGTGTGTGTGTGTGTGTGTGTGTGTGTGTAACTCGACTCCGCACACACACACACACACACAAAGAATAAAACATAAACAAAATGTATGAATAATTAATGGTATTCAAGCCATGAACTCGATACTCTTGAGCCGGCCACCGAGGGGAAGGTAAAGGAGGGACGGCGAGGAAATATTATGAGTATTTTTTTAAAGATTTTTGTGGTGCATATATCGTTATTTTCTTTGTGAATGTATGTGTGTTTGTATTTATGTATGTATGTATGTAGGTTTGTATGTATCTATATGTATGTTTATTTTTGTATTTTCTTTATTAATCTGATTTTATTTTGTCTTTCTTTATGATTTTTGGTGGTAGGTGAATATGAGGAAGTGTAAAGTCTCGTGAACAAAAGAAAAAGCTTAAAGTATCGTGAACAGCAACGAAAATGAAAGACTAAGATGTACCGTAAATGATATGAGGGCTGAATATCGTCACCCTCATAAAAGAATCGCCTAAGTCATTTTTTATCGATTTCCAGGTTTTTGTTTACATCAAATTTTCAACATGTGACGCCAATTTTTGTATAGTTGCCTTCGTTATTCAGGGTTTGAGTGTTCTAGAACTGACCTTTTAATTTCTGCCTAAATCTTAAGCCAAGTGAGATAATGACAGTTCTTTTCTGATTCCCTGTGAAGTAGAAAATAATGACTTAGGTGGTTTGTTTACGAAGGTGACGATATGAAGAAGTGTAGGCAGCCGTAAAAGTCTGGATGAAGGAGCACGTCGAGGAATATGTGACTGACAGTGAGGAAATGTAATGAACTCCTAATGATTGTAAACGATCATGATGAGTGAAAATAAAGAAGAGTAATCAGCCGTAAACCTGTGAAGTTTGCATTGGGAGGGCACGCCAAGGATTATGACTGACAGTGAGGGAATGTGATGAACTCAGTGATTATGAATTGCCGTCATGAGATTTTGAATCATTCTGCAAAGTTGTGAGTGAGGGTGAATCTGGGTGAATGGCTGTGCGTAACTGTAAGACTGTAAGAACTGTAAGGACTTCAGTGTTCATTTATTAAGCAGCGTTACATCTTAGCACTCCTTTCGTGTTTTTGTTAAAGTATTCCATTTATTGTTACGTGGCTCAGAGCGAAATAAAATTATCAAAGAACTGAGACGAACTGTGAGTAGCTGTGAACGTTTGTGAATGACTGTAACGCGTATTAAAAGAAAAAAACATTTGAAGGATTATGAGTGATACTGAGGGATTGTGACCGAGGAAATATTAGAAGACTGTACTAAAGGATTGTAAGGGGAACCATCACAAACCTTTTGGTGCAATAAATGATTGTTCAAGTGGCTGTAACGAGAAATAATAAAGACTGAAGGATGCTGAATGATTGTGAGGGATTGTAAGGCCTGTAAATTTGACGGTGGACCATGGGAAACCTTGTGAAGTTGCTAAAAATAATTATAAATGATTGTAACGAATATTCAAGATACTCTGAAAGATTGTGAGAGATTGGAAGGGATTGCGAGGGATTGTGAAGTACCGTAATGGATCATATAACGACTGGAAGGGATTTGAAATGAATATAAAAAGGTCTGAATACCTCGTAGCATTATAAGGATATAAGAATTTTGGATGGAGGGTAAGGAACTATGAATGTGCTATGGAAGAGGAGGAGGAAGAGGAGGAGGAGGAGGAGGAGGAGGAGGAGGAGGAGGAGGAAACTGGCGTCACTAATGGAGGAAAGACGTTTTGGTATCTCAACATGTCTTCCTCCTCCCCTTCCTCCTTCTCTTCCCTCTCCTCCTTCCTCCCCCTCCTTCATTTCCTCCCCTGAAGGTCTATATTACTCTATCTACATCCTGCTGTGACGGATGGAGAGAATGAATGGAGAGATGGAGGAAAGGAGGGAAATGTGGAGCTGAATAGGATGGAAGGAGAAAGGGCAGGAGAGAAGAGAGAAAAGGAGATGATAAGGAATGGTAATTAGAAAATGTGTGGTAAAAAATGATAGGAGAAAGAAAAGAAGAGAACGAAAAGAGAGAAAGAAGAGAAGGATTGATAGCTGGAATATGTGTACCCGTAATTGATGGAGGGAATAGGGAAGGAGAAAAGGAAGAGAGGAATAGGAGAATAGAAGGAATGACAACTGACAAAAATGGTTAGGAAGATAGTAGAAGTAGAGAGAAAGGGAAAAAAGAAAAGAAAGGGTTACTTACGAAATGATGGAGGAAGAAAGAAGATATAAAAGAGGAAGGAGATGTGCAAAGGAAAGGAGAGAAAGAAGAGAGGAAGAGGAGAATAGAAGGAATGATAACTGACACAAATGATTAGGAAGATAGTAGAAGAAGTAGTGAGAAAGGGAAAAATGGAAAAAAAGGGCTTATTTACGAAATGGAGGAAAGAAGAAAAAAGAGGAAGAAGATGAGCAATGGAGAGGAAGAAGCAAATGGGTAAAGGAGGAAGGAAATGAGTGAAGGGAAGGAGGAAGGAAATGATAGAGGAAAGGAGTAAGGAACTGTGTGGAGGAGGAAGGAAACATAGAGAGGAAAGAGAAAACGAAGCGGCAATGGCCTGTATCATATTCAGGAAATTAAACTTCTGTGAAAAAAATGCTCTCTCTCTCTCTCTCTCTCTCTCTCTCTCTCTCTCTCTCTCTCTCTCTCTCTCTCTCTCTCTCTCTCTCTCTCTCTGTCATATGTGTTTTTATTTCAACAAACAATTACTTTTTTTTCGACCGTTTACTTAGAATTGTTTGACTTGCTTTGCTCTATCGATCATCTGTATTAGGGGAGGTTTGGCAAGGTCAGTTAAGGTAAGGTAAGGTAAGGAAAAGCTGGGTAAGGTTAGGTAAGGTTAATTAAGGTTAGGTAAGGTAAGGTAAGGCTGGGTAAGGTAAGGTTAGGCAAATTAAGGTTAGGTTAGGTAAGGCTGGGTAAGGTTAGGTAAGGTAAGGTTAAGTAAGGTAAGGATGGGTACGGTTAGGTAAGGTTAATTAAGGTAAGGTTAGGTAAGGAAGAAGCTGGAGACGGTTATGTAAGACCAGACTAGGTTATGTAAGGGTGGTTTTGGTTTGGTATTCAGTATTTCTGGACCGTCCTCATCTATTATTATTATTATTATTATTATTATTATTATTATTATTATTATTATTATTATTATTATTATTATTATTATTATTATTATTATTACGGTTGTGAAATGGGCAGATGGATGGAAGGGGGGAAGGAGTAAGGGAGGACAGGAGGAGAGGAGAGGGGAAGGGTGGGAAAGAGGGAGGGAGAACGAGGAAGGGAAAAAGGAATGAGATTGGAGAAATAAGATCAAAGGCAGACGGACACACACACACACACACACACACACACACACACACACACACACACACACACACACACATATACACACACACACACACACACACACACACACACACACACACACACACACACACACACACACACATACAATCTCTTTTAGCTGCACATTCAAAACATTAATGCAATCGAACACAATTTGCAAGTCGAACAAACAACACACACACACACACACACACACACACACACACACACACACACACACACACACACACACAAGGAATTAGGAGGAGGAGGAGAAAGGTGATGATGAACAGGAGTGGTAGGATGAGGAGGAGGAGGAGGACGAGGAGGAAGAGGAGGAGGAAGAGGAGGAGGAAGCTCTCACCCGACAGCTTCCTATTGAAATTTAATATATATTCATACTCTTGGGACAATTAGTGCCGACCCCATGTATATTACGAAGTGCCATTTGCATATATTTCTGTGATGACTTTCTGCGAGCTCAATATCGGTCACGTTAGGGCAGGTTAGGTAAGGGCAAGTTAGGTAAAGTAAGGTAAGGTGAGAGTAACATTTGGTTAGGGCAGGTTAGGCAAGGACGTTAGGTTAGATAATGTAAGGTAAAAGTTAGATTAGGTTAGGACAGGTAAGATTAGGTAAGGATAAAGTTAGATCAAGCTAGGATAGGTATGATTAGTTAAGTTAGGTTATGTGAGGTTATAGTAGGATAAGGGCAGGTAAGATTAAGTTAGGTCAAGTTAGGTTAGGTAAGGTTAGAGGCAGATTAGGTTAGGGCAGGTTAGATTAAGTTAGGTCAAGTTCTGTTAACTAAAGTAAGAGGCAGATAATAGGTTAGGGCAGGTTAGATTAAGTTAGGCCAAGTTCGGTTAGGTAAGGTTAGAGGAATATTAGGTTAGGTAAAATTAGATTAGGTTAAGTTAGCTTAGGTAAAGTGAAAATAAAATCTGACTAAGGTAGGTTTGGTTCTGTTAGGCAAGGTCAGGCTATGTAAGGTTAGAAAAGGTAAGATTATATTAGATTAGGTTTTGTTTTGTTAGGTAAGGTAGGATTAGGTTAGGTTGATATTAGGGTAAGATATGGTTAGAGAAGATTTCGTTAGGTTGAGCTATAGGTAGGGGAAGGATAGGTAAGGATAAATCAAATCAGGGTAAGGTTGGTTAGGTAAAGTTTCATAGGGCAAAGTAGTTTCTCTCTCTCTCTCTCTCTCTCTCTCTCTCTCTCTCTCTCTCTCTCTCTCTCTCTCTCTCTCTCTTGTTTCACTACACTTATCACGTACTACTACTACTACTACTACTACCACTACTACTACTACTACTACTACTACTACTAATACCTACTACGACTACCACCCATTACCAGTACTCTATTTATTTACCACCACGCCGCGGCATATTCATTCTTTCTCTCCTCGGGTGGATTTAGCGCACTGCATATATTATAAAGTTGGTGAAGCATTTTTTTGAGAGTTGCTTAATGAATGGCCAAAAGCAAGTTAACAACAACCTTGCCCGTCTCCCCCCCCCTCCCCCCCCTCCTTCCCCCCTGAAAAAAATATAATACGTTCCCTTGTAGTTTTATTATTATTCCACGTCGAAATGCAAAGAGAGAGCGAGAGCGAGAGAGGCGAAAAATATTACCGAGGGGGGAAGCTTGTAGGAAATGATTTAGCGTTTCCCTAATGGTTCAGGTCGCGAATTAGCATGAGCGTTCGGAAATAAACGAAGTAATATGGCTGTGTGTTGGGATGGTTTTGGTGGTGGTGGCAATGGTGAGGGTGGTAATGGTGGTGGTGGTAGTGGCAGTAGTAGTAGTAGTAGTAGTAGTAGTAGTAGTAGTAATAGTAGTAGTAGTAGTGAAACGTGTCAAATTCATTACATTACTTTCTCTCTCTCTCTCTCTCTCTCTCTCTCTCTCTCTCTCTCTCTCTCTCTCTCTCTCTCTCTCTCTCTCTCTCTCTCTCTCTCTCTCTCTCTCTCTCTCTCTCTCTCTCCCTACCGTTCCACTACCACACAACTATAACTGTTTCTCCTCCTCCTCCTCCTCTTCTTCCTCCTTCAACCCTTACTTTAACCAGAACTACCGCACATACACACCACTAACCACCACCACAACCACTAACACCCCACCAACACACATCAGACCCTCAAAACACGAAGAAAACGCACTAAAACACGCTAAAACACACACTATGAGTCCCGCTACGCTCAATCGATGGGAGGGAGAAGGCCAGAGGGCGGGAGGCAAGGGCTGGAGGGACGGGGGGAAAGAGAGGCAGAGGAAGGGAGAGGAGGGAGGGGCTTCGGGGGGTGCCAGCTCCATGGAGAGGGAGTGCCAGTGAGTTATGTGGCACTATCTAGCGTGGCGGCCCTTCTGGCACTTAGTGATTGACTGACATGAGTGAGGGAGGGAGCCACGAGCTGTCTCTCTCTCTCTCTCTCTCTCTCTCTCTCTCTCTCTCTCTCTCTCTCTCTCTCTCTCTCTCAGCGTAGCGTTTTCCCTTTAGTTATATTTCGGCACCTCGTTATTTCATTCATTATACAGAAGAAAAATATGTTACTACCACTTCCCGTATTATTATTATTATTATTATTATTATTATTATTATTATTATTATTATTATTATTATCATTATTATTATTATTATTATATTTTTATTTATCGTCGCCATCGTTGGTATTCATGTTTTCCAGCGTCGAGTATACATTTTTTTTTCATTTATTACATATGAGCCGCGGTTTGCCCTGCCCGTGTGTGTGTGTGTGTGTTTTATGTATGTTTATGACTAGTATTTTTTGTGAGCCTATTGTGCTTTTTTGGGGCAGGAATGTAGGGACGTGTGTGTGTGTGTGTGTGTGTGTGTGTGTGTGTGTGTGCGGGCGCGTATAACATGACTGGTGGCAAGCAAAACATTCTCATCCCCGAAAACAAACCAAACCAAACAACCAAACAAGCAAACAAACAGGAGCTATACGTTCTCTATAACTCCTTAGGGTCGAAAGTACCATCTCTCATTCACACCCTTAAGCAGAAAACTAACCCTTAAATACTCCCGCCTTAAGTGTCAAAACAGAGACAACACCACCAGCAAGGAGGCTAATGAGGACCTTGACACAGCCGGCCTCAATCTCATCACCCATATCGCTTGCGTGCTTGCGTGTCCTGTTTTTGCCGCTCTTATCTATGGGGATGCGGCGGTTGCGTGTCCTAATGGCGTGTATGTGTGTGTGTGTGTGTGTTTCCCAGCGCCATGGCCACGCTAGGGAGGACTCAGCTACGTGTGTGTGTCCTGTTTGCCTCGGGTCATGGGTTCGTATTAGACGCTTTCGCCTCTCACAACAACTATCTCTAATGGTCACAAAGGAGATTAGTCAGGTTCTAATCAGTGTTTTCATATTCGTTGTGCAGAAGCCTCGTCAGACTACTACCAGGCTAATAAAACTACCTTTGGAAGCATCAGCTCAATCTCTACGAAAGCCTCATCAGTTGTAGGTGTTGGGTCAGTATTCTCAGATGCTTTCGCCTCCAACAACAAATATATCCAATGGCCACAAAGGAGGTTAGTCGGGTTCTCATCAGTGTTTTCTTCGTTCATGGTGCAGAAATTGACCTGTCTTTCGGCCACTCCTCTAACTCGTTATAAGAACAATGAGTAGCGGGCTTTTTTTTCACATTTGTTACTTTTTTATGCCCTTGAACCGATTCCTCTGCTGTAAAAATAAAAGAAGCCTTGCCACACTATCACCAGGCTCATAAAACAACTCATGGAAATACCTACAACCTTTACGAAAGCCTAATGAAATATGAGTGTGCCGGCCCTGAAATGTTTGAGAATATGGGCCCTCAGGTACTCGTGTGTGTCCCGTCTACCTCGGCTCTTCAAAAATTTATAACCTGTCTGTGGCGCCGCGGAAGGGGAGGATTGACTCTGAAGGGGCGGACCTGACTCGCAAGGGGAACTGAATTGTGTTTACGAGCTAAGCGTCACCCTTCGGCATGTGGGAGTGGCGTTTCGATGTTTTTTTTAGCACTTTATACCCTGACAAGCGAGTGTGTGTATGGCGTGGGAATGGTGCTAAAGGGACGAACGTTTCTCACAGGGGGGGAATCATGAGTATTTTACGAGTTTGATACTACCCTTGTCCTGTGAGAGTGACGTTCCCCTGGCGCTTTAAATAATTCAAATCTAAAGAGTCTGGGGTTTGTTAGGGTAAGTCGGGGTCTAAGGGGACGGATGTTTCTCACCAGGGGGGCATCAAAGGGTGTTTCATAACCTTAACATTCCCCTGTGCCTTGCGTGAGTGGCTTTACCCTAGAGCTGTGTGCGTGTGTGCGTGTGTGTGTGTGTGTGTGTGTGTGTGTGTGTGTGTGTGTGGGCGGTGCGTCAGTTGTTTTCTTATCTTTATCGTGCTGTTTTATCTCATGGTCATTAGTGTGTTGTGTAATCTTAGGGTTAGCGGAGTTATATACATTTTCTCAGTTAATATGTGGACAGGGGAAGAAGGGTAAATATTTAGTTGGCCACCTTTTTACTATCTACCTATCAGTTTACGAATCTTACCTGTATTTGCCTTTACCTTTCACTAACTACCTGTCCGCCCACTAATTTTACCCTTACCTGGCTTATCTATTTATTCGCTTTCGTTCTATCTACCAGTCCTCCCTCTATCTTCTCATCCATTCATCTGTCTATCACCTAGTCCTAGTCTTTCCAACTATCCACCAATCCATCCATCTGTTCCATCCAAATCTTTATTCTTCCCACTACTCCTATTTACCTGTCTATCCACCAGTACATCCACCTTCCACTTCTCCCTACCTTCCCTACATCCACGAATCATCTCCCTACATACCTAGATTTACCAATCTTTCTCCCTATCTACCTGAATATCCACCTACCAAGCCATATCGTTTTTGAGTTTATTCTAGCATTTCTGGTCAACAATATCAACAGTACGTCATGAACATCACCGACTAGAAATACATATATATACTGGTCATACCTTCATACGTCTCTTATGATTACTGAGTTGTCCTTTGATCTACCTTGGTATTAGCAAGTTTCTCACCGTGAACAATAAGGAAAATGAGGAAAAAGTGATGAGTAAAGAACGAGAAAGAAGGAGGACAAAAAGAGGATAAAAGAGAGGTAAGGGAAAGAGGAGGAGGAAGAGGATGGAGACAAGAGGAAAACTGATGAATAATGAGAGATAAAGATAGAGAGAGAGAGGGTTGAGGATCTTCTTAAAACGAGAAAGGAGGACAAAAAGAGGATCTGAGGAGGAGGAAGAGGATGGAGAAATGAGGAAAACTGATAAATAATGAGAGATAAAGATAGAGAGAGAGAGGGTTGAGGATCTTCTTAAAACGAGAAAGGAGGAGGACAAAAAAGAGGATGTAGGAGAGGTAAGGTAAAGAGGAGGAGGAAGAGGATGGAGAAATGAGGAAAACTGATAAATAATGAGAGATAAAGATAGAGAGAGAGAGGAGGAGGAAGAGGATGGAGAAATGAGGAAAACTGATAAATAATGAGAGATAAAGATAGAGAGAGAGAGGGTTGAGGATCTTCTTAAAACGAGAAAGAAGGAGGACAAAAAGAGGATGTAGGAGAGGTAAGGCAAAGAGGAGGAGGAAGAGGATGGAGAAATGAGGAAAACTGATAAATAATGAGAGATAAAGATAGAGAGAGAGAGGGTTGAGGATCTTCTTAATAATCCTCTTGATCCTCTTTGGCTCTCCCCTTCCTCAACATTGTTATAGATAGGAACATAAAACATTCGCTGCAATGTACCAAACTCTTAATTGGAAAAAGAATAAATACAGAAAACAACTGAGCAAAGAGAGAAATATAAATGGTCAACACGAATGTATTTTTGTTTGGGCATTTTTTTTATAGCACAATTTATTTGACACTGAATAATCCATTTTCTTAAACACTGAATACTGTTGTACAATTTCAAACAAATCTGAAGAGCATGCACAAAAAATATAGCACGAAAGCAGGAAAAATATCATGTTGCGAACGTTTTTCTCTGAATCTTCTTTGTTTATATCTCGTCATGATTTCTCTTACGTAAAATGGTACAATTCTCAGCTAATAAAGAACACAAGATATCGTACATAATCACTGAACAACAACAACTACAAAAAACTCAGGAAAGAAAAACTATCGTATTGGGAGCGTTCTACTTAAATGTTTTTGATGTTTCTCCCTCAGTCTGCTTTCCCTAACCGTAAAAATAGTTCACAGCTCAGGTTATGCAGAGAACGAAACATATCGCAGACAACCTTGCAGGAAAATCCACCTCAGGAAAGCAAGATATCGTGCTGTGAGCGTCTCTCTAAATCTTCTTTGCTTATCCCTCGGCTTGGCTCCTCTTACGGTAAAAATACTACACAGCTCAGATTATACAGAGAATATAACATCGTAGACAACCTTGCAACGAAATCCACCCACCTCAGGAAAGGAAAATATCGAAAGGTGAGCATTTCTCTTAACATATTTTTCATCACTTGGCCATCCCCTTCTTAACGTAAAAATAGTACACGGCTCAGATTATAAAGAGAACACAACATATCATAAGTAGCCTAGCAGCGAAAATCATCTCAGGAGAGAGAAATATCGTATTGTGAGTTTTCCTCTAAATCTAATCTGCTTACTCCCCGGCCTGCCTCCTGTTACCGTGAACATAGAATATACAGCTAAAATTATTCACAGAACACAACGTAACGTACACAACCTCGCAGCGAAAACCACCCCAGGAAACCAAAGTATCATGTCAGCCTTTCTTTTTTAATATTGTCGTGTGCATGCCTCGGCCTGCCTCCTCTTACCGTAAATATTGTAGCTACACGCCTCAGATTATAAAGCGAACACAATATATCGTAGACAGACTAGCGCGAGAACCATGTCAGAACCTTTACATCAAAACAAGCACGGGACTTAACCAGGTGTAAAGTGAATGGTTTGAGTGACTGCCTCATAGTTTGCTTCCTCTTAATGTAGAAAAAAAGTAAACATCAGGTTAAGCGGATGATAAACGTATCGTAAACAATCTTGCAACGAAATCCACCACACAACAGAAAAAAAATATGATGCAGGCGCTTTTTTATCATTTTTTGTTTATTTTGCTTTCTCTTGTTGTAAAAATAGTAGACGTATCAATTTTTACAGCAAATGAAACGTTTATACCGCAAACCATCCTGCAGCGAAAAGCACCTTAAAGCGTAAGCAATATCATGATACAGGCAATTCTTTTTATACATTTTTGCTTATTCTGCCTTCTCTTAAATTGAAATTAGTGCACGTCTAAAATTATACAGCAGATGAAACGTATAGTAAGGCTTCTTACGACGAAAAACACCTATTTGAAGCAGGACTTAACATATGACCTGAATGCCTTTCCGCGACCTCTTCACTCCCTTTTAGCCTCTTCTGCTCTTTTGACCAGACGAGAAAACCATCCTCCAAAACAGATAATAAAATAAAATCGCCTGCTGAGGATAAATTGTATGACCTGCCTCTTCTTATGCCTTTTCAGCCCTTCCAAGACCTTTCAACACGAGCCTCTCTTTCATCTCCCGCCCATCCAGCCTCTTCACGCCTCTCCAGCGCCTCACATCCTGCTCCGCGGCGCGAACCTCGAGGCTCTGAACGCGGACAGGTCGTGGCGGGGGGCGCGGCCGAGGACCAGGCGGCACAGGTTGTCGCCGACTGCCGGGGCCGTCTTAAAGCCAGTACCTGGGGCGAGGGTGAGCGTCAGGTGGGCAGGTGTGTGGAGTGACGCGGGGGGGAGAGGGTCATTAGTGCTACCGCTACTACTACTACTACTACTACTACTACTACTACTGCTACTACTACCTCTACTGTATTTCTTCTATAAAAACTATCACAAAATAATAACAGCTACTACTATTATTGCTCCTGTGACATAAATAAATCATAAAAACTACTAAAATTGCCACTACAGTACATTCTTCTTCCACTTCTCCACCTCCTCCTCTTCCTACTCCTCCTTCTATATCTCCTTCTCCTGCTACTGCTATTATAACTACGACTTTTACCACCACTACTACCACTACTATAACTCCAGACCTACTACTACTACTACTACTACCTACTGCTACTATTCATAACCGGGAAACGTAATACACTCCACTCCTCCGTAATTGCATCACTCCTCACAACTCCGCCTTCCGTGAATCCGCCTCGTAAAGGGCCCAGCCAAATTGACTCCCTCAGTGGTGGCGCCCTCGAGGGGACCAGCCTGAGGCCCTTCCTTCCTCCCCCTCTGGCGCCCAGCGAGGAACCGAAGGATGAAGAGAGGAAGAGTAGCGAGGGAACGAGGGATAATGGGAGGGAGGGAAGGGGAGGGGAGGGGAGGGGTGAGTGAGGAGGGATGAAGGAAGAGAGAGGGGTAGAGTGGAGAACGAGAAGGGAAGGACGAGACGGAGGGGGAAGGAAAAGGATGAGTGGGGAGGAAAGAAGGAAGAGAGAAGAGTAGAGGAGGGATTTGTAAAGGGAAAGAGAAGGAAGGAAGGGTCTGGAGGGGAGGGAAGGAACGAGAAGGCGGGGTGAGGGATGGGTAAGAGAGAGGGAAGTAGAGAAGGAGAGAGAGAAACCGGAAGAAGGATGAAGAGGGGAGGAGTGGCGAAGGAAGGAAGGATAGAGGGAGAGAGGAAGGAGGTTGGGAGAGGAAAGGTGAGAGAGAAACGTGAAAGGTGACGTAAAGGAAAGAGAGTGAAGAAGAGGAGGAAGGGAGAGCAGCAAGGGGAAAGAGAGGGAAAGGAGGAGGGGAGAGAAGCGGGGAGAGGGAAGAAAAGGGGAGAGAGGAGGGAGAGGAAGCTGTATCTCTGAATTATCTTGTAAATGGATTTCCGGGAGCAACTCTCTCACTCGCGACGGAAGAAGAGTGATGGAGTGTGGAATTGCGAGAACGAACACACACACACACACACACACACACACACACACACACACACACACACACACACACACACACACACATATCCTAACCCTAACCAATAAGTGTCTAGCCTAACATCTACTTCCACTAATAATAATAATAATAATAATAATAATAATAATAATAATAATAATAATAATAATTCACTAACCTGAAAACCCGCAGGCGAAGACGACGTTTGGATGAGACGGATGAGAATCGATCACAAACTCCTCATCCGGCGTCATCTGCAGAGGGAGGATGAGGATGAGGAGGCGGATGAGTAGATGAAGATAGGATATTCATAAGGCGTACACACGAGAAGAGAAATTAGTCATCCATCCACCAACTCATCCATTCACCCAATTAAGCAACACAAGTTCACATCCACACCTAAAGCAGCCTCCTTCTTCCATGACTATAACCACTGCCATCCACCGTCACCCACTAAAACATGTCCCACACTACCTTCTCCCAAAGTTTCACCTACACACAGCTCCTTTCACCCACCTAATACCCTCACTACCCTTCCTCCTTTTACCCTACACGCATCTTTCCTCCTTTCACCCACCTAAATGTCCATGTCCATCAACTTTGTATGCCTTTTCCTTAACCAGTCCTCCCCTCCCAACCTTTCCCATTCCATCATCGTGCCTCCTCTCCCTTCTTCCTCTCCTTCACTCTCTTTCCTTTACGTCACCTTTCTCGTTTCTCTCTCACCTTTCCTCTCCCAAACTCTTTCCTCTCTCCCTCTATCCTTCCTTCCTTCGCTACTCCTCCCCTCTTCATCCTTCTTCCGGTTTCTCTCTCTCTCCTTCCCTACTTCCCTCTCTCTTACCCATCCCTCACCCTGCCTTCTCGTTCCTTTCCTCCCCTCCAGTCCCTTCCTTCCCTCTCTTTCTCTTTACAAACCTCTTCTCTTTCTCCCTCTTCTGCCCTCCTCTACTCTTCTCTCTTCCTTCTTCCCTCCCCACTCATCCATCCCTTCGCCCCAGCGTTGCCAGATTATCGTACTCACCACATTGTATTTATCATTTTTAAGCCCCAAACTCTCGTACTTTTCCAAATAACGATAGAAAAATAAAGTTAGCGTTAAAACTGTTACTTATCGATTTTTTTTTGCTATAGTTATCGGTCAGAAACTACGAAAATGCAATGCGATGAGTACGATAATTTGGTAAGGCTGCTTCGCCCCCTCCTCCCACCCTTTCCCTATCCCTACCCGCACTCCCTTCCCCAGACCCACCGTGTAGAGGCAGGATTCCTCGATGACGGGCTCGGGGTGCAGGGTGGGCCAGTGCTCCCTAACGTACTGCTGCATCTTGGTCCGCTGCTCCCGCGAGGCCCCCCGCTGGTCCCTCTGCTCCGGGCTGCTGATGACCGGCCCAGTGTGCTGTACCAGCTGGCGAAGGACGGAGAGATGGAGAGGTAGAGATATTGAGGCATGGAGGGATGTATGTGCTAGGGAGGAAGGCTAGAGGTAGAGATTGAGGAAAGGAGGAATGGAAAGTGGAAATACTGAGGAGGAAAAATGGAGAGATGGAGAGATTGAAGGAAAGAGGAATGGAATAAGGTGGAAATACTGAGGAGGAAAGATGGAGAGATAGAAGGAAAGAGGAATGGAGGGAGATAGAAATAATGGGATGGCGAAGTGGAGAAAATGAGGAAAAGTGGAATGGGGGAACGAGGAATGGAGGGAGGAGGAAATACTGGGGAGGGAAGAGGGAGAGACTTAAAGGTGGAGAGATGGAGGAATGGAAAGATAAAAAGGACTAGGGAGGAAAGATAGAAAGACAGAGAAATAGCGAAGAGATTGAGGAAAGGCAGAATGGAATGATATGGATAGATGGAGAAATTGCAGGAGGGTGGAATGGAGGGAGGGGAAAATACCGGGGAGGAAATAATGTAGAGGTTTAAAGATTGTAAAAGGAGGAGGAGGAAAGAAAATATTGGAGAAGTTTAAAGAATGCTAAAAGGGGAGAAGGAGGAGGAGAGGTGTGAAGGAAGATAACGAAGGAGGGAAAAACGAACAGAGGAGAGATAAAATAATGTAAAAGTGGATAGACTGAGAAGAAAGATGTGGAGGAAGGAAGGAAGGAAGGAGGAGAAAGAGGAAAAAAGAAGGGGTGGAGAGAGAGACTTGAGGGAATGAATGAAGGAGAGAGTGAAAGGGAAGTTGAGAGATAGAGAGAAGTTAAGGAGAGATGGTTTGAAAATGAAGAGGGAGGAGAGGTGAAGAAGCTGAGGAGAGGAGGGAAGAAGGAACAAGAGAAAGGACAGATGAAGTGATGGATAAATGGAATGAATTATGGACGAAGAGGGAGGGAAGGATGAAGGGATGCATAGGGAATAAAACAGGGAGAGGAAAGGGAGTCTCACATGAGGGTGAAGAAAAGGAAGGAAAAACGGATGGATAGAAAAATTTAAGTACAAAGGAAGAAAGGAAATAAAAGAAAGAATAAAAGATAAGGAAAAAAAAAGGAAGGAGAAGAAAACAAAGATAAATAAAGGAAAGGAGGAAGAGGGGAAGGATAGAAAAGAGAAAAGATAAAAAAATAGGGAAGGAAGGAAAGAAAGAAGAAAGGAAGGAAGGAAGGAAGGAGGGCAGGAAGGAGCAAAAGTCTAGCATGCAAAGTGGAGAGAACGAACATCTATAAATAAATCATGAAGGAATCAAAGTGGAGGAGAAAGTTGAGATGAAGCGATGGATAAGAAGTGATGAAGGAGGAGGAGGAGGAGGAGAAGGAAGAGAGGAGAAGGTGGAGGAGGAAGAAAATGAAGTGAAGATAAATGAGAAGGAAGAGGAAGAGGAGGAAGGAGAGGAGTAAGGGAGGATTGAAGGTTAGGTGGATGAAGGGATGAGAGAGGAAAAAAGTGGAGGCAGGTGAGGGGAATCTCTCCTCCCCTCATCTCGTTACCTCCCCTCATCCGGCGCCGCCCCATAAAAGCAATACCTCGAAAACTCTCCTCCATGTTTCCCTTTCCCTCTCCTTCACACACTTTCCTCCTCCCAGGCTTTTCCTCTCACCTTCAGCCTTGGAAGAAAAAAAATCTTCTATTTTAGTCGGATCATTTTTATTTTAATTATCTATGTGGTATTTTTTTTTACTCTATCGATCCACTGTCCCTAAAAGTAAACATGATAAAAAAAGTATATAGATCTGCTTCATAGGTATGCATTCATCACCCTCATGGAATGGCTATTACTAAAATTACAGGCTCACGGCGTAGATGGGAAAGTCTTGAACTGGATCAGGGCGTGGCTTAGAGGTAGGAAGCAGAGTGCATATCAATGGCAAAAAATCTGAATGGGGCAGTGTTACGTGTGGAGTCCCATAGGGGTCGGTGCTGGGTCCACTGCTTTTTATCATTTACATCAGTGATTTGGACACAGGAATTAACAGTGATGTCAGTAAGTTCGCAGATGACACCAATACCGGTAGAGTAATTCAATCATACCAGGACGCTAGCGTTCTCCAGGATGAGCTAGACAGACTGTATGAGTGGGCGGGGAAGTGGCAGATGGAATTCAATGTTGGGAAGTGTAGCATTCTGAGTGTAGGTAGGAATAACCCCTCACACACATATTCCTTAAATGACACTCCTCTAAGCAGTTCTGGGTGTGAGAGAGACTTAGAAGCCTTGGTGAGCGCTGACCTCCGTCCTAGGGCTCAATGCATTCAGGCTAAGATCGTGGAAACAGGGTACTGGGTTTCATTTCAAGGAGCGTAAGCCATAGGAGCGATGAAGTCATCCTCAATCTTTACTTAGCTCTAGTTAGACCTTATCTTGATTATGCGGTTCATTTCTGATCACCCTACTATAGAATGGATATCAAGATGTTAGAATCGGTACAGATGAATCTGTAAAAATGATTCAAAGGGTGAGAAACTTGACGTAAGAGGATAGCGTGAAGCATATAACTCTACACTCTCTAGAAAGGCGAAGGTTGCGAGGGGACCTGATCCAGGTTTATAAATGGATGAAGGGCTTTCAGAAAGAGGATGTTAATAGGGTTTTGGTTGTAAAAGAGCCAGTAGGACACGTAGCAATGGTTTTAAGTTGGATAATATCAGATTCAACAAAGACATAGGCAAGAATTGGTTTACCAATAGAGTGGTGGATGAATGGAACAGAATTGGCAGCCATGTCGTGGGTGCCAATACCATAGAAACATTCAAGAAGAGGTTGGATAAAGTCATGGATAGTGAGGTTAGGCTTACAGGAGCTGCCTTATATAGGCCAACCGGCCTCTTGCAGAATCCTTACGTTCTTATGTTCTTATGTAATTAATTGGGTTTAATGGGTGGCAGCTAAGTCATTACAGAGGCACAGAACATAATCACTTACCTAGAAGACTTGAAGATACATTAAATCCTAATGAATTAGAGTACCTCTCTCCACTATGAAGCAAAATATTCAGTCCAATGGAATAAAATACACGAGTTTATTAGTAACAAAAAAATCGCCCCAATTAAAATAATTATTTTTTTTCCTCTGATTAAAACCAAAGATAAATCGTAGCTACGTTGCTCATCTTCCTAACATTTCTCTCTCTCTCTCTCTCTCTCTCTCTCTCTCTCTCTCTCTCTCTCTCTCTCTCTCTCTCTCTCTCTCTCTCTCTCTCTCTCTCTCTCTCTCTCTCTCTCTCTCTCTCTCTCTCTCTCTCTCTCTCTCTCTCTCTCTCTCTCTCTCTCTCTCTCTCTCTCTCTCTCTCTCTCTCTCTCTCTCTCTCTCTCTCTCTCTCTCTCTCTCTCTCTCTCTCTCTCTCTCTCTCTCTCTCTCTCTCTCTCTCTCTCTCTCTCAAGATTCCATTCTCAAGACCCAGTTTTTCCCTCAAGGTCATCAGATGCTCCTTCCCGTCCTCTCATCCTCCCCTTTGCCTCCTCTTCCCTTCCCCTCTTTCCTCCCTCCATCTAGCTCCTTCATTCCTCCCTTTCTCCTACTCAACCTATTTCTTTACCCTCATCTCCGTCCTTCCAAGTCTCTCGTTTCTTCTCTCCATCTTTTTTCCTCTCCTACTGATTAATCTTCGTTTTTTGCTCCTGTCCCATCTCCTATCTTCTCCTCTCATCTTAGGCCTATAGCTAACTTTTTTTTTTAATCAGCTCCCTTCATTTTCCTCGCCCGCGCTGCCCTCAACTAAGCTTTCTTTTTTCCATCTTCTTCTTGTTCATTTGCTCCCCTACGCAGCTTTTTTCACCCTCTCCTTGATCCCTGTTTTTTCTTCCTTCAATTTCTCGTCTTTTTTCCTCTCGTTCCTTCTCAATCTCAATTTCCTTTCCTATTTCATCTTTCGTTCCACTTCTTGTTCATCCATGTTTCCTACTTTTTTCCCTCATTGTTTCCTCCTCTCCTCTTCTTTTCTCCTCCTTTTTCCACTCTTCTCCTTTGTCTTTCTTTCCCCTTTCCTCTCCTATCATCTCTTTCCTCCCTTCTTTTCCTTTCTTGCATTCGCATTTACATATCCTTCTATATTCTCCCTATTTCCTTCTTCCTTTCCTCCCTTATTATTCTTTCTTCCTCCCTTCCCACCTCTTTATCATACACTCCCCCTTGTACTCTCTTCCCTCGAGTCTCCCAAATTTCTTATTCCTTCCTTTCATTCCCATCTTCATCTTCAGTATTTCCTCTTATCTTCTTATTCCTTCTCTCTACCTTTCCCTCCCTCTCAGTTCCTCTCTCTTTCCTTCTTCTGCGTCCCTCGCCTTTCCCTTCTTTTCTTTTCCTTTTTTACATTTACAGTTATTTCCTCCTTCCTTTCACTCCCATTACTCCTTCCTTCCCTCTTCCATCCTCTCCAATTTTTATCCATCTAACTTTACCCGCCTTCCTCTCTACTTTCTCCTTCTTCGTCCTTTCACCCTTTCTCTTCTCTTTTATGCATTCCCACTTTCACATCATTCTCTTTCCTTCACACTCCCTTCTGTCTATCTTTCATATCCTACCTATCTTTCCCTCTCTCTTCTCTCCTCCGTTCCTTGCCCTTTCCTTCCTTTCTTTCATTCATACTTCCACATAGTCCTGTATTTCCACATCTTTCCAACTTCCTTTCATTCCCTCTTTTCCACCTTTCCCTCTCTCATTATTCCTCTCTTTTCCCTCCTTCTACGTTCCTTTCCCTTTCCTTTTTTCTTTTCCTCTCTTGTATTCCCACCTTCATCTGCCTTTCCCCTATCATATCTTTCTTTCTCTTCTCCCCTCCCTCTTCTCTATACCTCTCCCTCCCTCCCGGTTCCTCTCTTTCTCCTCCTTCTGCATCCTTTCCTCTCCTTTTCTTTCTTGCATTCCCACCTTTCCCTCTCTCTCTCTCCTTATCCTTCTTTCCCGCAATAATCCTTTCTTCTGTGTCCCTTTTCTCCTTCCTTTACCCCAGTCTTATCTCCCCTCCGCCTCACCTTCCCCCCAGTCTTATCTCCCCTCCGCCTCACCTTCCCCCCAGTCTTATCTCCCCTCCGCCTCACCTTCCCCCCAGTCTTATCTCCCCTCCGCCTCACCTTCCCCCCAGTCTTATCTCCTCCGCCTCACCTTCCCCCAGTCTTATCTCCTCCGCCTCACCTTCCCCCAGTCTTATCTCCCTCCGCCTCACCTTCCCCCAGTCTTATCTCCTCCGCCTCACCTTCCCCCAGTCTTATCTCCTCCGCCTCACCTTCCCCAGTCTTATCTCCTCCGCCTCACCTTCCCCCAGTCTTATCTCCCTCCGCCTCACCTTCCCCCAGTCTTATCTCCTCCGCCTCACCTTCCCCCCAGTCTTATCTCCCCTCCGCCTCACCTTCCCCCCAGTCTTATCTCCCCTCCGCCTCACCTTCCCCCCAGTCTTATCTCCCCTCCGCCTCACCTTCCCCCCAGTCTTATCTCCCCTCCGCCTCACCTTCCCCCCAGTCTTATCTCCTCCGCCTCACCTTCCCCCCAGTCTTATCTCCCCTCCGCCTCACCTTCCCCCCAGTCTTATCTCCCCTCCGCCTCACCTTACCCCCAGTCTTATCTCCTCCGCCTCACCTTCCCCCAGTCTTATCTCCCCTCCGCCTCACCTTCCAGCCAGTCTTATCTCCCCTCCGCCTCACCTTCCCCCCAGTCTTATCTCCCCTCCGCCTCACCTTCCCCCCAGTCTTATCTCCCCTCCGCCTCACCTTCATCAGCCCGGGGTATTCGAGCTGGGCAAGGCCGTAGTTGTGGTACTCATTCCCGTAGTGCACGAAGGAGACGGTGGGCGTGGCCTGGTCCTTGATCCGCCAATAGAAGACCGAGATTCGCCTCACCCTGATGTTGATTGGTCGAGAGGCGAGAAGGGGCGGGGCGGGAAAAAGGAGAGAATCGAGGTGTATTAAGAAATGTGTGAGGGAAATCTAGTGTGGGGGGGGGGGTGGGAGGAGAGACCAGGGAAGGAGAGATGAGGAAAGTAGGGTTGGAGAGTGAAGGCAAATATAAAGGAAATCAGGAGGGAAAAAATATAAGGAACGAATTAGGAAGAGGGACGAGAGAATAGAGGAGGAGGAGGAGGAGGAGGAGGAGGAGGAGGAGGAGGTCAGGAAAGGAAAGAGATACAGAAATAAATGTTTGTGTGTTATGTGTGTGTGTGTGTGTGTGTGTGTGTGTGTGTGTGTGTGCATAATATAATACATAATAAATTATAAGATAATTTCAGAATGTCACTTACAGATGCAACACAATAGATATACAGCAGTAACGAGCGCACACACACACACACACACACACACACAATCAAACACTCACCTCCCCTAAAAAGAACAGGTACACCCACTTCCCCCCTTCCCCTAACCCTCCACACAGGTCTACTCACTCAAGCGGCAGGTGCACGCCCATCTTGGCCAGGAGCGGACCTGCCCACGGCCCAGGACACAGGACGATCCTCTCCGCCCTCACACGCCCCCTCGGTCCCCGCACCTCCACCGCCCCGCCAGGCCCCACCTCCACTCTCTCCACCGGCCACTCGTCCACCACGCGACCCCCTGCCTCCCGGAACAGCCGCTGGGGGAAGATGGAAGGGGGATGGGGGTGGGTGGTCGGAGGTTTTCATAGAGAGTGGGAATAGGAATGGGGATAGTTAAGGGAGAGTGGGAATGTATGGTTGGGAAGAGGGGAAGGAGGGAAGGGGTGGTCAGAGGTCTTTATAGAGTGGGAACTAGATGTGGGTGATAAAGGGAAGGAGGGTATGGGTAAGGGAGAATGGGAAGAAGTGGAGGATTGGTGGCAGGAAAATGAAGGACGGAAGGGAATGGGTGAGGGAGAGTGGGAAGAAGGTGGAGGATTGGAGGAAGAGAAGGGGAAGGTAGGGGAAGTGAGGAAGGAAAGGGAGAGAGAATACAGGAGAATAGAACAGGAGGAATGGGGAAAAAGCGAGGAATGGAGGAAGGGTGAGGAACAGATGGAAGCTTAGAGGAAGAGAGAGGAAGGTGGGAAGTGGAGTGAGGGTAAGGAGGTAAGAGACAGATAAGATAGATAAAGATAGATAGATATAGAGTATTCCATTATAATTATTTTCATCATCATCGTCATCAGCTTCTATCATTCCGCGGCCTGACAAAACCCTCTCTCAGCCGTTCCCAGTCGCTTCTTTTCATTGCCTTTCGTTTCCAATCCCGACGTAATCTGCTGAATGGCCTCTCGTCGGGTCTTTTATGTCCGTTATTTCCCAGTCTCTTTCTCTTTTTGTCGAGCTGTTGTCCTCTCTCTTAATACACGTCCTGACTATTGCTATTACTTGCTTTTTATTGCTTTTATTACGTCATCACCTTTTGTCAGTTTTCTTCTCCCATTAAAATGATTCCCAGTATCGATTTCTTCATCCCTCTTTGGTCACTTTTCAATTTCCTTTTTAGTGGTTTGGTCAAAGTCTACATCCCTGATCCATATGCCAAGACGGGAATAACGCACTCACTGAAAATCCTTCGCTGCAAATACTACGGTACAGCCTCTCAATATATCATCAAGGTATTCTTAGTACGCCTTTGCTCCGGTGACTCTTTGACCCTGATCGCCAGCATACATCAGTCGGGTTCTAATGAGTGTTTTTTTAGGTTCATGGTACAGAAGAAGGGTCAAACTACAAGAAGAATCATAAAACTACACAGGGAAAAGCTCAAGACTCATACAAAAGCCTTGTCAAATATGTGTGCTGCTTGGGCGCCGAAATGTTGAAGAAAATGGCCATAGGAACCGTTAGAGGAAGGAGAAAGTCAGTACCCAATATCGCTGGCTTAAGGCATTGTGGTGGGGTGCCAGGCTGATACTAGTAGGCCCTCACTCTATGCTTACACCCGTCAATCTTGTCCATACGATAGA